>NC_073355.2:45746666-46060833 GCF_027580225.2 Misgurnus anguillicaudatus
CCGTGAAGAGAGCCAGCTGTTGGTAAATGGTGGCGTGTGGGATGTAGACCTTCATACAGGGGGATATGCTGGATCGCCCCCGCCCCCCTTTCTTGCTATGAGGCCCTGAGGACTGGGGATGTCCTTTCTTTTTAATCATTTAATTCCCTCCCTATTTTAATGTTTAATAAAGTTTCATATTCTAAATTATAACTCCTTTCTAGTGTGTCTGGTCATTGGGGTGGTTTTGGGACCTCCTCGGGGTGGAACTAGGAGGAGCGCGACCCGCGACAGGGGCGGTCCGCATCTCCGACCTGTGACACATGCTTTAATACAAACCATGTGCAAATTCATCATTTAACACCAATGCTGTGTATTTTCTCTATACAATTGGACATTCATAATTGCGCTTGGATCTGTAGATCCCTGCTGAAAAAAAAAAAACAATAAAACATTACATAAAAATCTTATAGGTTTCTATTAAAATACCAATAGGAACCATTAGCTTTTACCATTAAAACCACTACACTGTAGTGTGTTTTAGGCCATATTCCATTAGAACCAATACATAGAACCAATACATACCATTAGAGACCAACAAAAACCAAAACACTAGTATGTTTTGGGCCATATTCCATTACAACCAATACAATTCCCAATAAAACTTGTGAATAATGGTTATATTGTTTTTTCAGCATTGATATTATGTGCTTCTCACACAGAGGCGGCCTTACCCATGTTTCACCCGTTTCAATTGAAATGGGCCCCGCCCTCCCCGGCGCCAAAACTCTTAAACGGGGGCTATGATTCCTAAACGTTGGGGCTCACATTGTCAGTGCCAGTGGGCGTTAAGCAATCACATATATTTCATTTTAATAAATTTTCCACTCTATATTTTCTCTCGGACGTTCCTACGCGCTTTAGCCTACGATAGACATCGGATTATTAATATGAAATGAATGTATTTTATTTAGTATAAAACTGTAGAACTGCATTAATATGTATTATAGGCCATTTAAATGATGTTTTTTAAAATTCAATTATTTCATTTTTATACATAAATGTAGATGCTATACATGTAGATAACACATGTATATAATTCTAGAGGTTTAATTGTTCTTTAGCATCGGGATCACTAGATGAGAGCTTAGTAGCCTTATTTTTGTGAAAACCGACTTTCTCTAATTGTGTTACCTGTCGTAGTTAGCCTCTGCGCATTTATTCCGACAAATTTTCCGTCACATACTGTATGTAGAGAATACCAATTGGAAGTACTCATCCCTATGCCCCATTCATTCCCTTCGAAGATCAAATCTGTGCAGAGAGTTGCGCAATTGTGTCTCATTGTGTGACCGCTAAAATACACTTGGAGAATAATAAATATCGGAATCTGCATCGGCCAGAGAAAAAAACATGTCGGTCGACCTCTAGTGCTGTAACCTGTTAACATCAGTGCTAAGAAAATTAGTGCTGCAAATGCACAGTTCACACAGCCCAGTAACAGTTAGGGTGTTTGTTTGCCTATTTTCTCCCAGGTTTTTCTGCTTTAATTGAGATGATGCAGAGCTAAACCAGACACACATCGAAAATGAAATAAAGATAACCTCACTAATTTTATTACACTTTGCTTGTTTCTTATAGCATGCATTTTCTTACTGTTATGTTATTTTCTATTTTTATCATAGACCTATAACTTAAGTTTTAAGATTATACATTTTCCCCTTCTAAAATTCAAGAATATTTTTAAAGGAATTAAATATATGTTTTTAAATTATTCTCCCTTGAATATGCAAACGAAAAGTGCAGTTCAAGTTTAAAGCTATTATTGTCAGTATAGATAAATGTACAATGAAATTATTCCTTTTCATTAACACATTAAATTCAACTGTGATTTTCATTCAAATAATAATAATAATAAAAGACACTTATAATACAATATATGATGTATGTGTATCAAAAAACTGCAGTATTGATTTAATGTTTGTGTAGATACTAGATATTAAAATAAAATAAACTAGTGTTTGACATAGATCATTCTAATAAAACTGTTCCTTAATCTTAACGTCCAGTAGCTTACACATCTGTATGTATTGCCAGAGGATATAGGTGGAAATAGTTTGGTATGAGGATAAGTGGACATTTTAACAATAGAACCGGCTCCTTTCTGTACTGGTAGACCTGCAGGAAGGGTAGTGGTGTTCATACATACAGTGGTGGACATAAAAGACTTTGAAAACAATTTGTAAAATCACAGAGCACACAATATAAATTAAACAAGTTTGAGATATAATAAAAGAGTTTCTAAAAGAGATTATATAGAAATATGAAAAAAAAACATGAATTAACACTATTGTATATACTATATAGTTATGAACAGTATATTTGCTGCCTGAAAATAACACACACACACACACACACACACAGTTGGCTCATCATCATCATCATTTGGTGTGTTTGCACAAATTATAAATGAAAACTGACGTGGAACCTACGACGTCGCAGCTACGCCGTAGGACATAAGCACAACTAACGACTCGATGAAAACCAGTTTGTTTGGATCAGCTTCAGTTTCACACAACTCTTTCTTTATTATTAGGAAGAAAACAAAACGGGTTTTAACAAGACTGCATGTACCAGAAGACTCATTTACAGACATGCACTGAGACTTTTACAATCCAGAGAGATGAACAGAAATATTAAGCACTGAAAATGGACTTACATGTCTTTATTTTTGTTTCTGCCATCCTGACAATATCTGAAGGTAATGTAAAATATTTCTCTTTCTCTTTTAAAAAGTGATAGAAAAACTCTGCAATTATCATTTTCTTAACCACACAAACGCACGACTAGTATTTAAACAATGAAATCTGAACTTGTTTCTGATCTAAGGGTGTTTTCACATATGTTGGTGCGCACCGTGGTGCAGCCTCGGAGCGCACCAAAATACATTATATCATTTTTCAGTTAGTGCGGTCCTTGTTCACATATTATTTTTCTTACTGTACTCGAAATGCTGCACCGTACACCACGTGACAACGGTCAGCCCTGCCATTGGTCTCTGACAGCTCTTAACGTCTCATGACCACCCCCACGTTTCCACTACAACCAGCCTGACAGGGAGAGCGCAGCTATCAAGATGTGGAGATAAACGACGCACGTCTTTGCGAAGTTTCTTTGCTTTAACGCGAAATTGCGTAGCTGTTCTATTAAAGCCTTTCTCACGGAGCCGTTTGCTAAAAAGCCCGTAATGTCACTATTTGTGACACACCACAGGTGGGTCGCCCCAGAGTTCGGCGGCAGCCGCTCCGAGACCACCTGTTAAGAGCGGTCTCGCAGCCGTCGTTTAGTGCGCACCCGAGTGCGGCTGTTGTGTTCACACTGACCCTAAACGACCGCTCCGAGACTGCTCTTAACAGGTGGTCTCGGAGCGGCTGCCGCCGAACTCTGGGGAGACCCACCTGTGGTGTGAACACTGCTGGACCTTGGGCTAAACCAAATACAGGAAGTTCTCCACATGTTTGAGCCACTGGGCTTCTGTTGTGACGTGATCCGGGTGTTATATTGTGGGTTAACAACAAACAAGCTAGTCCTGGTCCGTTGCAGAGATTCGCTATCTCCTTTACGTTTGAGCTGATTTTATTAATGCATAGCTGTCCTCCACACACAAATAGTGACATTACGGGCTTTTTAGCAAACGGCTCCGTGAGAAAGGGTTTAATAGAACAGCTACGCAATTTCGCGTTAAAGCAAAGAAGCTTCGCAAAGACGTGCATCGTTTATCTCCACATCTTGATAGCTGCGCTCTCCCTGTGAGGCTGGTTGTCGTGGAAACGTGGGGGTGGTCATGAGACGGTAAGAGCTGTCAGAGACCAATGGCAGGGCTGACCGTTGTCACGTGGTGTACGGTGCGGCATTTCGAGTACAGTAAAAAAAATATGTGAACACGGACCGCACTAACTGAAAAATGATACAATGTATTTTGGTGCGCTCCGAGGCCGCACCACGATGCGCACCAACATATGTGAAAACACCCTTAAGACACACTTATGCTTAGGTTTTGTTGACAAATATAAATTATGTCTATTTATGAATTTATTTACATGTGTCTAAATCATTCCTAATATTGTCAGTCCAATATAAAGTTGTGCTGGTTTCTGTAGTTGTGAACTGAAAGTGATTTGAGGATGTCACATTAATTTACGTGTTTAAATTATCATCTTTACTCCGTGTGATCACTGTCTGCAATTTTACCTCTGATTATTAAAACATTTTCCACAATTTATTATTCAAAATGCTGCTGCAAAATAGCACCGGAGCGCTGCAAACATAGCAACTTATACAAGACACTACAATACAAGCTTTTTTTACTCTTTTGTTCATTGAAAAATACAATTGTTTAGGTTTCACAGTGAAGGGTTCCTCTGGTCCTCTGGTTGTTCCTCTGGGAGGTTCAGTGGTTCTGCCCTGTTCTGTTGATTCACTCTTACCACTGGAGGATCTGGAGGTGGAATGGAGAAGATCAGACTCACAGACTCTCATTCATCTGTATCAAGATGAAGATATCAGACCAGAGTCTCAACATCAGGATTATCATGATAGAGCTCATTTCTTCACTGAAGACATTAAACATGGAAACTTCTCACTCCTGTTGAACAATCTGACAGCTGAAGATGAGGGACAATACACATGTAAAGTTTACACTGGACAAGAGTCTGAGGAAACTGTGGTGGAAATTAAACATGTTGGTGAGTACGAAACATGACTTCTCCCACATTATGTTTGAAGGAATTTATGTTAATTTATATTCTATTAAATGTATTCTTTCAGAGCGTTTGATAGTGTCAGGATCAAGTCCCTCCATATCTGCATCTGTGGGTGATGACGTCACTCTGAACTGCTCTGTGAACTCTCACATCAAACCTGAAGAGATTGAAGAGGTTTCATGGAAGAAAACAGATAAAGGTGAACCCATCACAGTTCTTCTCTATCAAAACAATGAAACTCTATCAGGATCATCAGATGAGCGATACAGAGACAGAGTTGAGTTCTTCACTGATGAAATCCACAGAGGAAACTTCTCTCTCAGACTGAAGAGAGTCACAACTGAAGATAAAGGAGTTTACATCTGTCAAGTGTTTAATGGAGAACTTTCGGCAAACACAACTGTAATACTCGAGAGACTGGGTGAGTCAATAGCTGAAGACAACAAAATACTTTGAAAGTTCAGGTAACACATGAGTTCAATTAACTCTTTTCCCGCCATTGACGAGATATCTCGTCAATCAAGAGAAAACGCTTCCCCGCCAATGACGAGTATTTCCGTCTTTCCGCAATACCGCTATTATCCACTAGGTGGCGCCCTTCTGCAACTTTTTAAACCTGGAAGTATTGCCCTATGGCAAGCTGCTGTATGTCCGTGTCTGTTTTAAAGATCGCTCTGAATGAGATCTCTATGAAACGTCCGTCACAAAAATGGAATTATCTCAGCTTTTTGCTCAAAATGTGGTGTTTTTGCAGAAACCTACCCATATTCAAAAGCTGATTACAAAAGAACTACTCAAGGTAGGATGAAACGGGTTTTTTTGTTTGAAAGCAGATGGTCTGTTCTTTCATTTGGTATATTGTATGTTTATATATTTGAAGAAGAACATTTTCTGGAAGGCATTAAACTTTTGTGAAAATCATAAAAAACGCTGGCACTGGCTGGCAACTTTTTTAAAAACTGCTGGCGGTGAAAGAGTTAAGGTGAAAGAAATATTAAGTCATTATAAGTTTTACACAAAATTTACAGTGGCAAGAAAAAGTATGTGAACCCCTAGGAATAAACTGGTTTTCTACTGTGATTTGCCATAAAATGTGATCTGATCCTTATCTAGGTCACAACAATAGACAAACACAATGTGCATAAGGTGACAACACACAAATAATTCTAGTTTCTTGTGTCTTTTTTGAGAACCCCCATTAAACATTCATAGTGCTGGAGGAAAATGTAAGTGAACCCTTTTTAACAGCTTGTTGAGCCTCATTTGGCAGCAAATACTTCAAGCAAGCGCTTTCAGTAGTTCTGAATCAGACCTGCGCATCGTTCAGAAGCAGTTTTTTCTCATTCCCCTTTACAAAACCGCTTTTGTAGGATGTCTGTTGTGAACTGCTCTCTTGAGGTCATTCCACAGGTTAAGGTCTGGGCTTTGACTAGGCCACTCCAAATGGCGCATTTTGTTTTTCTTAAGCCAGTCTGTGGTGGATTTACTACAATGCTTAAGGTCATTGTCCTGTTGCATCAACTAACTTCTACTGAGCTTCAACTGGTGGACAGCCACCCTGACATTATCCTGTAGGATTTTTTTTTTTACTTAATAATTCATTTTACCCTCGATGATGGCATGTGGTCCAGGCCATGAGGCAGCAAAGCAAGCCCAAATCATGATCTTACCTCCACCATACTTCACTGTTGGGATGATGTTTTGATGTTGGTAAGCTTCCCCCCTTTTTACGCCTTAAATTTTTCCCAAAAAATTCAACTTTTGTTTCATCAATCCATAAAATATTTTCCCAGTATCACTGGGGTTTGCCAAGGTGCTCTTTTGCAAACTTCAGGCTCACAGTAATGTTTTTCGGGAGAGCAGCGGCTTCCTCCGTGGTGTACTGTCATAGACACTGTGCCTGTCCAAAGACTTGCGTATGGTAGACTCAGGAACAGAGCTGTGTGCCCGTTCCAATGATGTCTTCAAGTCTTTAGCTGTTACTCGTTGGTTCTTCTTTACTTCATTGAGTATTCTGCATGGTGTCTTAGGAGTCATCTTGACTGTGCGCCCACTTCTAGGAAGGGTAGCTACAGTATTTAACTGTCTCCATTTATAGATAATTTGTCTAAGTGTAGACTGATGGAGGTCTAAACATTTTGAGATTGTTTTGTATCCCTTTTCAGCCTTATGGAGTGCAACATCTCTTGATCAGATATCTTTATAAGAGCATGGTTCAGAAGAGCTGATGCTTCTTAAGGACAGCAATCTTAAAATGTGTGAGTGTCTTAATATCAATCAAAGTTGCACTAAACCACACATTTAAACTCATTTTATTAATTGGACTCCAGTTTGCCAGCTTTTGACAAAAAAGCTTTCAATAAAGTAATTAGTCCATGGGCTTACTTACATTTTTCTCCAGCACTGTGAATGTTAAATGGGTGTTTCCAAAAAAGACACAAGAAACTGGAATTATTTATGTCTTGTGAGCTTATGCACATCGTGTTTGTTTATTGTTGTGACCTAGATGAGGATCAGATAACATTTTATGGCAAATCACTGTAGAAAACCAGTTCGTTCCTAGGGGTTCACATACTTTTTCTTGCCACTGTAATTCTAGATATTTTTGAAACATCCGGAAAAGATTTGTTTTAAAACATAAATATCGACATTGCAAGCAAATGCACAGATGTAAATGACAATTTAACAATATAAGGACTGTGTCTGTGTCACAAATATTGACACATTCTGCATGTTTTGTGTAGAAAAAATGTCAACATTCTTCAAAATGTCTTATGTGTTAAAATGAAAGAAAGACGGCAGGTTTAGAAGAAAGAATCACAAAGATTTTATTTATAAACAACAGTAGATGTCAGTATTATACAGCTACAGGCAAGATTTACTAACAGCTTGCACTAGTGCAAACCATCATTTTGTCATTAAATAACAACTGTTGTGATTTACTAAATACCAGTGGCAGCTGGTGACTTCTTTTTCCGATGGCACACTATTTGAAGCTCATCACAACATGTATTTAGCCCGTTTATGTGATCGGCACGTCATGTGAACCTATGTGCATCATGTCAAAAATAAGAGGTTTATGATAAAAGGGATGTTCACGTTTGCCAGATACTCAATCTCATGTGTAATCAGAGTTTAGTTTTATGTTAGTGTTTTGCGAGTGCCTTTTTTATCATAAACCCTTTCGAAGCGTGTGCAGCCGGCATGTATTTTGATAAGAGGCAGTGATGGACATGGTTAACATGATGAACGAACACATATTTTGTCATGACACTCCGAACACACATTTTGAATTTGGGCCACTTGGAAGAGAAGTCACTGGCCGCCACTGCCAAAGACACAGTGGATAATTAACATTGAAAAGGTTTGCTCTAGTTATTTTTACTACTGACCTTATACATTGTAGGATTTTCTCTTTCAGATGCAAAATTTATGGGAGTAGAGTATTTAAATGATGTGTGCTTTTTATTATTATTATTACTTTGTGAATGATTATTATTTGTGCCATTATTAACCCCCCCCCCCAAAAAAAAATTGAGCTTGAAATGGCTGCAATCCTTGCTGCTATGAGAAGATGTGTCAGGGATCAGACAGTGCGTGGTAGAAGGTAAAGGATTTTCTCACACGTATCATTTATTTGAAATGCCAAAGGAACAATCCAAACTATTGTTTGCCAAGCCATATTATGTTTCATTTGCTGGAGGTTCAGATGAGTCACAAGAAGTCAAACAATCAAGGGTGTAGTTGTGCCTGAAGAAGTGTGTATACTCCTAATTTATGACCCCATTTTTTTAAGGCAGCCGATTTAGGGTTGAATGCCATGTGTTATAAAAAGTAACATGCACTGTAAGAGAAAAGGTTTAAAACTTTTTTGTTTACATTTTCTGTTGCTGGAGTGGTACTCTCAAAGGTTCATTTTGTACCTTTATGCATACAACACATTAAAATGTTGTACCTTTTGGTACTTATCGTGTACCTTTTAAGGAACATTTTTTACCACTTAAATGTTAGGGGTGCAAACTGTTAAAGGTACACAATTGGTCCCCAATTAATGTACCCAAAAAGGTACAACATTGTACCCAGTAGGAAAAGTCATATGGAGAACACTGCCTTAAGCCCTATTCGGACGGGATTAGTTTTACGGGGGTAGATAATGATATAATTTTAATAATGGAATTTTAATAACGTAATATTAATGGTCAATTCGAATGGGATTAGAAATCTCAGTAAAACATTTAAAAGTGGGAGGAGTAACTCGATTGCGCAGCACGTCACCTCTCGTCGTCACGTGCACATTACCTTGCTTCCTGATATCACATGTGCAAACAACATTACAGATGAGGAAAATGCGAAACCCTGTATTTAATTTCAGTTTGTGGAGAACATCAGTTTCAGATACAGTTCTGTGCATCTGAAAAGTAAATTAGACTTTAAAAAAAAAGTTTGTGTCGTGTTATTCAGGAACTGACTTGCAATTGACTTGTTTTTCCGCCTAGAACGCAAGTAAATGCTTCTTTAAGCGCTTTTATATTTAAATAAACCTGCAAATTTACTAGGAAATGACGCAATTTACTTGTATATTTACAGCTGGTCTATTCGCACTGGATTAGTATTATCTGAGGTAATTTCTCCTGAGCTTTTTACAGAAGGTAAAAGTCGCCATAATCTTTACTGACGTTGTTCGTAATATTTTTCTGACATGGAGCATTCAAACCGGACTAAAATGAATATTACTTATGCTGCAATCATTAGTTTGTCCAAAACTGAGCAGATTCTCAACCACTATACTGAATGACACTTGCATTACATGCGAACAGCCCCTACGCTAATAGGATTTTGTTTCTCTTTCCCTGTCTCGTCTTCGAAGCCAAGGACACTGAGACTAACTGACCCATTTCCGGCTGCCGTGAAGCTCGTCAGAATCATCACTACTGGCCTTTCCTTCAACGTGATGCATAGCTAATGTCTAACCACTGACCGCCTCCCATTAAATCTACCTCTATCCATGCAGCATGCCATATCTCTAACTTTGTGCTTTTCCAGTTGCATTTCATTTTTCTAGCTGCCTTTTAAGGACTGCGTTATGATGGTCATACCATGGTGCTGGCGCTTTTTCCTTGATTCTCTTTGATCTAATGGGAGCAACAGCTTTCAACGTGCTAGAACAAACGTTGTTCAAGGTTTCTATATCAGCATCCATATTTTCACAGTTATCTGCAGAATGTTTAATTTGGGAAAGGTCTGGGAGATTGCTAATAAAGCTATCTTTAGTAGTGGAAATTACTGTTCTGCCCAATCGATAGCGTGGTGTGGACCGAACAATCCTATCTAGAAGTACCGTGGATGACACAAGGCAATGATCTGAATTCGCATCGCTCTGGGGGGATATTTCTTTGTTACTTGAGGCCAAGTGAATTAAGTCTAATGTGTGTTCACAGGTATGCATGGGCCCTGACACTTTATGTTTAATACTGAGAGAGTTGAGAACGTCTCGGTTACGTATGTAACCCTCGTTCCCTGAAGGAAGGGAACGGAGACGTCACGTCGTGACCGACGAATTGGGAACCGCTTCGCGGGTGACCTATCTACTTCGAGAACTATCAAAAACGCCAATGAACTTGGCATGCAGGTATTTGCATAATGCCGGCGCCGCCCCGCCAGGTGCGTATATAAGGCACAGGTGCATAATACCAAATCAGCTATATTATTGCTGAGAAGCCGAGCAACAGTGCCCGGCCTGAACAGCAATGGAACAGCAAACTGTGGCGACGGGACGTGACGTCTCCGTTCCCTTCCTTCAGGGAACGAGGGTTACATACGTAACCGAGACGTTCCCTTTCAGTCGGTCACTACGACGTCACGTCGTGACCGACGAATTGGGAATCCCTACCAAAACGCCACTGCAGCTGAACCCTTCCAGTGCCTGCAAAAGCCCTCCGCCCTCCACATAAGGGGCGGAACCTAAGGCGAAATGCAGAAGGCCGGTCACTACCTGTTCCTTAACCCACGATAGTGAAGCAGCGAACTGGGAGAAGCGTCTAAACTGAGCGGAGCTAGAACACTGCGGAAGCCATCCCCTAAGAAGGTTAAATGGATGACATAAAATATATGAAACAACCGACAGGTTGCTCAAATAAAGTCTCTGAACAATACATGGTATGTTGAGAGATGCAGAGCAGGCTCTGCTAAGGAAAAACGTGGAGGATTAGAACCCCACGGACTATACACACAAATGAACCCCACGTAGGGGACAAATGTGGATGCCTAGCCTACACAGGTTTACAGAGAATACATCAGTGATAGGTTGACAGCGGATGCTCCGCAACACCAGCTATCAGGGCGGTGGAGGAGAGGCAAAAACAGTTTTTTAGACGTTTTTGCCCCGATGGCCTTCCATAATGGTGCAAATGTGCAGCACCAAAATAGAGGCTCCAAGCCGACACACGAGCCGACCCTCGGCATTCTTAACTAGTTAGTAGAAAGAACCCGAGTGGAAACCGGTTCGACACGAACACTATAGAATCTTGTGAACGTATTAGGTGTCGCCCAGCCTGCAGCTCTACAAATATCTGTTAGCGAGGAACCGCGAGCCAGTGCCCAAGATGATGCCACACTGCGAGTAGAGTGGGCACGTAAATTAAATGGACAAGGCACATTCTGCTTTTGATATGCAAGGGCTATAGTATCCACAATCCAATGGGACATCCTCTGCTTGGTGACAGCTTTTCCTTTCTGCTGACCACCGTAACAAACAAAGAGCTGATCTGAGGTCCTAAAACTTTGCGTTCTGTCTATATACACACGTAGTGCACGAACAGGACATAACAAAGCCATGGCTGGTTCTGCCTCCTCCAAAGGCAGTGCTTGGAGATTCACCACTTGATCTCTAAAAGGAGTGGTGGGAACTTTGGGCACAAAGCCGGGCCGGGGTCTCAGTGTTACGCTGGATGCAGCCGGCCCGAACTGAAGGCACGATTCATCGACCGAAAATGCATGAATATCCCCTATCCTCTTAACAGAAGCCAAAGCAAGGAGAGTTAAAGTTTTCATTGTAAGAAACTTAACACTCACACTATGCAGAGGCTCGAATGGGGCTTCCTGGAGTGATTTCAGCACCAAGGACAGGTCCCAAGGAGGAATAGAGGGGGGACGCGAAGGATTCAGCCTTCGAGCGCCTCTGAGAAATCTAATGACTAGGTCGTGCTGACCCACTGTTCTACCGTTTACGGGTGAATGGTGAGCTGATATCGCAGCGATATTGACTTTAATAGTGGATGGTGACAGCCTATTCTCCAAGCGACGCTGGAGATATAAAAGCACAACACTAATCGGGCATTCTCGGGGGTTTTCACTTCGGGAAGAACACCAGTCGACAAACAGGTTCCATTTAAGCGCGTAAGCCTGTCTCGTAGACGGCGCTCGCGCAGCAGCAATAGTGTTAGATACCTCTTGCGGTAAATCACTCATATCCTCCGTGCCCCGTCCAGAGACCACACATGGAGGTTCCACAGGTCGGGGCGCGGGTGCCATAATGTGCCCTCTTGTTGAGAAAGAAGGTCCTTCCTCAGGGGAATCTTCCACGGAGGGGCTGTCGCGAGGAGAGAGAGTTCTGGAAACCAGCTCCTGGTTGTCCAATACGGTGCCACCAACAGCACGCTCTCCTCGTCCTCCCGGATTTTGCATAAGGTTTGCGCAATGAGGCTCACCGGAGGGAACGCGTATTTGCGCATGTTTCGCGGCCAGCTGTGTGCCAATGCATCCACGCCGAGCGAGTCGTCGGCTAGTGAATAGAACAGGCGACAATGGGTCGTCTCTGGGGAAGCAAACAGATCTATCTGCGCTTTGCCGAAACGTCTCCAAATTTGCTGAACCGCAATGGGGTGGAGTCGCCATTCGCCGGGACGCGCAGCCCGAGAGAGCGCATCCGCCTCTACATTGAGCGTGCCCGGGATGTAAATGGCACGAAGAGACCTCAAATTCTTCTGACTCCAAGTGAGGAGGTGACGGGCGAGATGCGACAGGTGACGCGAGCGTAAACCGCCTTGACGATTGATGTACGCCACGGTCGCAGTGTTGTCTGTACGAACTAATACATCTTTGCCCCGTAACTCGTTGCTGAAACGGACGAGCGCAAGATATACAGCCCATATTTCCCGGCAGTTTATGTGCCAATGCAGCTGGGGTGTCGTCCAGACCCCCGAAGCCGCAAGCCCATCGTACGTGGCCCCCCACCCCGTGTCTGACGCATCTGTGCATACTATCGCGTGCCTGGAGACCTGTCTCAGAGGCACACCGGCTCGGAGAAACGCACGGTCTGACCACGGAGTGAAAGTGCGACGACACGCAGGTGTAATGATAACACGGTGAATGCCGCGCAACCACGCTCTCCTCGGGACTCGATCGTGAAGCCAACGCTGAAGCGGTCGCATATGAAGCAGTCCGAGCGGAGTTACAGCTGCGGCTGCTGCCATATGCCCCAAAAGCTTCTGAAATTGTTTCAGCGGGACCGCGCTCTTGCTCTTGAATGTATTCAGGCAAGTCAGAATCGACTGTACACGCGCTTCTGTTAGACGAGCTGTCAAATCGATCGAGTCCAATTCCATGCCGAGAAAAGAGATTCTCTGCACGGGGCAAAGCTTGCTCTTTTCCCAGTTGACCCGAAGAACCAAACGAGCGAGGTGTTTTAAAGTTAAATCTCTGTGATCGCACAGCGTCTGACGTGTTTGAGCTATTATTAGCCAATCGTCCAGATACGCGAGAATGCGCACACCTCTCTCTCTCAGGGGTTTTAAAGCCCCCTCCACTACTTTGGTGAATACACGGGGCGACAGAGAGAGCCCGAATGGGAGGACTTTGTACTGGTATGCTCGCCCCTCGAACGCAAAGCGGAGAAACGGCCTGTGTCGGGGGAGAATCGATACGTGAAAGTACGCGTCCTTCAGGTCGATAGATGCGAACCAATCGTTTGGACGAATGCATGGAAATATGCGTTTGGGCTTCAGCATTTTGAACGGCATTCTGTGAAGTGCACGGTTCAGCGAACGCAGGTCCAGGATCGGTCGCAAGCCGCCGCTTTTCTTGGGTACAATAAAGTAAGGGCTGTAAAACCCCGACCTCATCTCGGCTGGAGGGACCGGCTGAATCGCGTCTTTCGCCAATAAGACAGCGATCTCCGCACGGAGGACGTGCGCATCGGCAGCTCTCACCGTAGTGAAACGAACGCCGGAGAATTTGGGAGGACGCCGGGCAAATTGGATCGCATAGCCGAGACGAATCGTGCGTAAAAGCCAACGCGACGGGCTGGGAAGCTGTTCCCACGCCCCCAGATACCGTGCGAGAGGGACTAAAGGCACGATCGGTGTACCCGCGGCGGGCGCAACGGAGGTGATCGCCGGTGTGTGCGTAACGGCCGCACCGACAGCAGTGTTGTGTGTAATAACACTCACCTGAGTCCGTTGCTGGGTGGTTGAGTAAGGGAGGCTCTGCTGAAGACACCTCACACCACTCGATGCACCCTCTGGCGAAGGAGGAGGGAGACGATGGGTTATGAGCCCGTAGCTGTCTCCTACCGGCTGAGAGCGCGGTGGGGTTATGAGCCCGTGCGTCGCTCTCGTTCTCCTCTGATGAGTCGGAGAACGAGGGGGGGTTATGAGCCCTCTCGTATCTCCGGAGCTCATCTGAAGACCTAGAGATGGAAGTGGAATTCGCTCTTTTTGTGGATTTGTGGGTGCCGACTGAAAAGTCGGCGGAACAGAAAAATGAAACAAAAGATTCCCCAACCGGCCCTCCTCCGGTGGGGGGAGTGGTGCCTTCACCATCTCCCGAAGAGCGATCCCCTCCATCTCTAGGTCGCCCGTCTCAGGGCCGCTTTGATCTTCTTTTACCACCCTTTGCAGCGGGCTGAGCGGGCGGGGCGGGCTGCTGACGACCGGTTCCTCGCTTCTTAGAAGAGCCCCGGGGAGGAACGGAGGCGGCCGCCGCAGGACGCCCTCGGCGAGGAGCAGGCTGAGGCGCCGACGTGGATGGGGCAGGCGCAGGACGCTTCCGACGTGGCATGATCTGAGCGATGGCCTCAGTCTGCTTCTTGGCCGCGGAGAATTGCTGGGCAAACTCCTCGACCGTCTCGCCGAACAGGCCGGTCTGGGAAACCGGAGCATTCAGGAGCCGGGTTTTATCGGCGTCCTTCATGTCCGCCAGACACAGCCAGAGATGGCGTTCCTGGACTACCAGGGTAGACATCGCACGCCCGACGGCGCGTGCGGTGACCTTGGTCGCACGAAGCGCCAGATCTGTAGCCGCACGTAGTTCAGAGAACTCCGCCGAGTCGTGACCTCCCGCGTGCAGATCCCTCAGAGCCTTAGCCTGATGAACCTGCAGCAATGCCATGGCATGCAGGGCAGAGGCTGCCTCCCCACAAGCCTTGTAAGCAGCACCGGACAGCGCCGAAGACTGCTTACAGGCCCGTGAGGGGAGAGTAGGCTGGTCCCGCCAGGAGGAAGCGACACCGGCCGGACACAACTGCATCGCGACCGGGCGCTCCACTGACGGGATACCAGTGTACCCCTTGGCATCTCCACCCTCGAGAGAGGTGAGAGGTGAAGGCTGATACGGCCGGTTCCGGGCGGAAAACGGGGTTTTCCACGACCGCGTCAGCTCTTCATGCACCTCGGGGAAGAAAGGCACCGGGGGCGAGGACTGAGAAGCCCTGGCACCCCCGAAGAACCAATCATCGAGGCGGGACGGTTCAGGTGGGCTAGGTTTAGTCCACTCCAAGCCGACCGCCTCCGCCGCCCGAGCGAGCATGGCTGCCATCTCAGGGTCGAACGCAGAAGCCGCAACCTGGCCCGAAGGCGGGAGCGGATCCGGATCGACGTCTGAGGCTGACAACCCCCCCTCCGACGTTACGGTGGATATCGCGTCAGGTGGAGGCTCGACAGAGCGCGAGGACACCGTAGAACACGGGCCACTCGTCTCCATCGGGACCTCCGCTGGCAACGGATCAGGGCGCTGGGAGCTACTGGACGAACCAGCAGACCGACCCAGCACCGTTATACGGAGGTCATCCTTCGCCAATCTGGTAGCTGCGCCCTTAGCAGCACCAGACTGGGAAGGCGGGGGCCGTTGCCGGAGGAACGACACCCGTCTCCGCAAATCCGCTATAGTCATGCCCTCGCAGACGGGGCATGAACTATCACGCAACGCTGCCTCTGCGTGCTGGAGCCCCAAACACGAGAGACAACGCTTGTGGCCATCCTGGGGGGCGATAAACACACCGCATCCAGAAACGGAGCACGGACGGAAATCCATCTTTAAAAAGACGACCCCGACCGTGACACGAATGAGTGGCTGTCTTTAAAAAGACACAAAGCTCAAACGTGCTGCTCTTTTAGGGAAATCACTCTTTTGTGCGAGCTGGTGAAACACACAGGGAGAGGCAAACGCACTCACTCGAACTCAAGTCCTAAATTAAAGAGACAGAGAGAGAGAGAAAGGGTGGAAAAAACACTGCGAGCCTCCACTGAGGTGTCTTTGCCCAACCAACTTCAGCAAGCTGAGATATTCTTTTCCCACACAGCACAGGATCTACGAAGATCAGTAACAGCTTCTCGAGAGCAGATGTCTGCCGGCTTCGAAGCAATAAAGCTGATTTGGTATTATGCACCTGTGCCTTATATACGCACCTGGCGGGGCGGCGCCGGCATTATGCAAATACCTGCATGCCAAGTTCATTGGCGTTTTTGATAGTTCTCGAAGTAGATAGGTCACCCGCGAAGCGGTTCCCAATTCGTCGGTCACGACGTGACGTCGTAGTGACCGACTGAAAGGGAACATCCATTAAATCTAGTCCTAATGCATCTTTTTGGTTATCAATGTGGTATCAGTCCTTTTTGGCCCTACTGAGAAAAGTGATTTAAAACAACACTATGTAGTTTTAATGTAAAATGACTTACAGCTCCCCCATGTGGTTGAAAAGCGCAACAGTGCCTGGTATCAGACACTCTTCTGCAGGCAGGGGGAGGGGAGGGGCGGGGCTCTGTGCTCTACCCTCCACCGCCACTTTCAGAGTGTGCTTGTAGCAGCTAGGAGGCTGCTCAGGTTGCAGCAACAGTACAATTTGTCCAGTTAAAAGTTGTTCTTTCACTGAAATAATTTTAGAGACATTATTTAAAGGTAAAAAAAACTACATAGTGTTGCTTTAAGCAATGTGGACTTGGGTTCCCTCACTTCATATTGTTCGTTTGCTACCAAGAATTTGGGTTTTATATTAGATAATGACCTAAAATTTAACAAACAAATCACCACAGTCGTCAGCGCTAGTTTTTACCATTTACGGGTCATCTGGTTCGCTACTGATAAGAACATAAGTCAATCATCCGAGATACCACTTTCTTGTTTCAGTGAATTGCTGTCTCTGCTCGCATAAGCAGATGGTGCTCTTGACGCAAGAGTCCACAGGTAGTATATGGGTTGTGTAATTTTGTTTAGATTTTTTTTAAGGTTGTTATTTGAAAGGCTTCAAACTACTGCTCTTGAGTTTAGCAGCATATTTTATGTTTTACAGTTTTGATGTATTGACATTCAGTGTGTGTAGATAATTCTGTCATTCATAAAGACCTGCAGGGATGACATATTTTTGTAGACAAAACCCGGAAGTGAGTTAGCATTTTAGCACTTTTACTTCCTCATCCCGATGTCAATGGGTTTGTTTAAATAGAATTTGGTTAAATGGCCCAAATGAGATCTCGGGTTAACACAAGCCCAAGATATTTTCATGTTTTATTTTAAGACATAAAACACTCTAATAATTCTGTCAAAGGTGTCTTTAGAGTGTTTTCTAACATGGGACCAGAGACTTTTCGGGAGTATATAAAGGTGCTCAACCTATTCGGCAGGTCCAACTATGTCCAGGTTTTTTTTTTATTTAGGGGGATCAGTGAGTGGGTCCTCCTAAAATGTCATAGCCTGTCGGCCTTTGATGTAAAAAGCCGCTGTACGCCTCTTTATTGCAGTATGTATGCAGTGGATCCGTCAAGTGGATAGACTATTTGATAGACTAGTAGTAATTGTGGATTAAGGATGTTTAAAATCTCTAGCCCGGTGATCAGGACCAGTGATGGGCAGTAACGCGTTAGAAGTTTTTTTTCTGCAACACCCTTAGGGTGAACTTAAGGGAAAATTACACTTAAGGTGCTTTATGTAACCGGGCCCTGTTGCTTTATAGCATATTCAGGTCGTGCATCATGTTTTTGAAAAGTAACTTAGTAAAGTAACTAGTAAAGTAACTCATTACTTTTGACAATAAGTAATCAGTAAAGTAACTGGATTACTTTCTTGGAGATGTAATCAGTAACTAATTACCATTTCCAAGTAACTTGACCAACACTGGTCAGGACATGAATGGATCAAATCAGCAGATATATTATAAATAAAAATTAGCCGTTTAACTTTGCAGTATACCACATTATATATTTCCTATTATGTGATTTCCATATTATAGACGAGAGTATTCAACGGTAATATGGCAATTAATATCCTCACAATATTATTATTATTTCTCCAAATATTATTTTCAAAGGAACTGTATATTCTTACAGTTATTCAAAGATGCACACATTGTTCCCCAAATGATTTGAATATTAGACGAGAGTATATAACGGCAATGAATGTTTGGCAATAAATATCCACACATAACCTAACATAACAACATAATGAAATTAGTAAACAGACAAGGAAGCAGGATTGACATTTAAATTGTATTACTGTTATCAGAAAAAACAGCATTACTGAGAAAAACTCTGAAGTAAATGCCCCAAACACGCTGTTAACCACACTATCAAGTCTAAATAACCAACAGTGGAAAAAACATTATTATCTTTTAAAACTTTATATGACCAAATTCTATTTAAAGGAAATGTATTCTTACACAGTTATTCACAGATGCACACATTATTCCATATATTATTTCCTGTTTATGAGCACATTCGTCTCTGTCCTCGCTTTGCTATGTAATAGCTGATTGACAGGTGCGCATCCCCATCTTTCAAACAGGTATCATTTTGTATAGTTACTCATTTAGGAAAATTAGCTATGACTTTATTATTATTATTAATATTATTATGATTTTTTGCATTAATTTGTGTTATATGGATATATGGAAGAACCCAATAGCAGACAGGAGGTACTAACAAAAGACTTTTATTATATAATAAACAGAAAATAAAACCCACGAGGGGGCAAAACAATATAAGCAGGATACAAAAACAGAGGGTGAGAACACTAACAGGACTAGACCTAAACTACACTAAACACTAGACAAGATAACACTAAACACTAAACTTGACAAAACACTAAATATAACTCACACTTGACTATGACTAGACTGGACTTGAGACAGAGTACTTACAGGATATAGGAACAATGCACAAGCACAGGACAACAAACACAAGGATCTTAAATAGAGGACAACTAATGAGGGCAACAGGTGACAGGAGTTAAACAATGAAGATGAGAACAACAAGGGAGCGGGGTAAAAGAGACAAGACACAGGGAACACTAGTAAACCAATACTGAGACCACGTGAACCCACACAAAACATGGGGTCTGTCATGATTCTGCCACAAGACTAGATTAAACAAAGGACAAGATGGCAGAACCATGACAGATTTGTATTACTCACTGCAGCTCGATATGTAGCACCAGCGCTGTGATTTGCTGTAACACTCGGGAGGGGAGTGCCTTTCATGCAGCACTGCCTTAAAAACTGCATTGGGGCTTAAAAAACCAATGATCCTCTATTTCTGCTCTTATGATATGTGTGAGACAATAATCATTACATCTTTTGTAAAGTAACTGGTGTGTATGTGTGTTTATGTCATAGGTTTCTCAGTTTTACACATAATGGTATTGATTCTGTGTATTACTGCGTGTGGATCTGCTCTTCTGTTCTGCTCTCTCATCTACAGTAGATCAAACAATACAGGTATGTTTACAAGAAATATACTCTTCTGGGCTGCGTTCTCCGAAACTACCTTAACGCTACGTCGTTCTTAAGTTGTACCTTAAGCTGTACCTTATCGCTAATACGTGTTTTCCGAAACGTTCTTAGTTACGTTTCACTTCTGTAAGTCGTTCGTTCGGAAGGTTGGTCTGGAGCACTCTTAGCTATACCTTATCCCACATGATCTCCACTAGGGGCCATCACTTTCATAAAAGCTTACATTGTAGTCTATATAACTAAATATTTGTAAAAAAAAAATGCAATACACTCCGTGTTTAATTAGGCAAATATTTTTATATTTAAAGAATAAAACATTTACATAATTAGACATCATTACATTGATGGTTGTTAGATTTTTAATTATGTTTTCCAAAGGGACATCTACTGCGAACTACTAAATGCTACAGGATTAAGAAACTATTTAAAAAATATATTTTGGATGATGGAGTTGGTGAAACTGGCAGCTATACAGCGAATCCTACTATTTAATTTGTGCATTTCATATCCATTAAATCTTAGTCTAACGGCTAGTATTTTAGCTGCATAAATAAATCGGGTAAAATTTCAAAAAATAATTATGATTATTAATGTTAATTCAACTTTCCATCGAAGTTTTTTAATGTTTTATAACTTTGAGGCAACTGCATGCCATATTCTTTATAAACATTCAAAATAAACTGTGCACTTGATTACTGCTTGAATAGTCTAAGGTCAACAAAATTTCCACATTAAAACTAATCAAAGCTAAAATCTAAAGCAATCATACTATATATTTATAGGCTATTATATAATATTTGATATGTTATATTTAGACAGACAGGCTCCAGAAATGCGTCCATTAAGCTTTATCCGCATTGTTAACGCGCTGCTTGTGCATACAGTGTCCAAGCACAATAAACCCGTGAACTAATGAACAACAGCAGTTTGTTTTTACATATTTTAATTGTAATGCACAGCCAAGTACTTGCACAACCCACTTTATTTCCATGTGCAACGCACTTATTGGGAACCCCTAATATAAATGATCCTTTCAAGGCATAGCGGATGAATTGGAGCAGTTTAAACATGATACGTTTGGAAATAAAGTTGCGGGTTTTGCACGGGTTTGATATAAAATATAGAAGGTTGAATTTAGTTGTTTGCAATTTGAAATATTTTTTACCAGATATTCCTAATAAATTGAACTTGAACTATTTCTAAAATGTTTATTTAATAAAGAACACCGCTATCTCATAACGCAGCGAAACCTATTACATGAAGTGAATAATTGATTGTCGAGCAATCGATATCAACCTATTCAGCACCTCCACCATGGACAGCACCCGCTAAGGTCGAACTTAAGAAGGTTTACCTTAAGCAACATCCTAAGGTATAGTTCGGAGAACACACGTAGGAACGGTATACCTGTAGTTAAGGTTTAACTTAAGAGTCTTCGTAGCGCGCTAAGAGACAACGTTATCGGAGAACGCACCCCTGTTCAGAGAGTAATTCATGACACTGAGACGAATATAAATACAAATAAGTTGGGGGCATTGCTACACATAAAGCTTTACTGGGCCACAGGCCCTTATATTTTTTCATGACTTTGTCAAAATGCACATTTTTATTTTACATTACAAAATGATACAAGGCAGAATACTATTTTACAAGATAACGATATCTTCTAAATGTCATGGAAAAAGACTCAAAAGCACGGTATCAACACTTCAGCAGTTTATTGTTTCAACAATACAGAAAAGGACGACCGCAAACAGCAGCAAAAGCACCGGGTGCCTGAGATCCACTGGAGAAACCCAGAGGACAGGGAATTGTGTGAACTGCAGAAAAACCTCTGGAGCCTCAATGAGACAAGACAAGGTGAGCGTGGAATGCAAAACCAAGACAAAATTATGACTGAGACTATGAAGTGACAAGAACTGTGACTATGACTAAGACAATATACTACGAACTGATCGGTGGCTGAAACAAACTTGTATAACGATCTGACACCAGACAAGGGCAAACACGGGAAAAAAAGGGAAACTAATGAGGTAAGAGTAAAAACAGTGGGGTAACGAGGAGAGAGAGATGAGCACTTAGACACAGCATATGGCAAGCTTTCAAACCGAACCATGTGCTAAAACACAAAACAAAACATGACACGACACAAATGACAACAATACCCGGCTGATCAGACCGAGGACATGACCGTAAAATTTTACAATAACAATATTTTAAGAAACCAGCCATTTTATGACTGCTACTAAAACAGTTAGCAGTTACCATGACTAAGATTATTTATGTAGTGTCCTAGAGCTAGAACCTAAATATTAATTTCATATCTGAAAACACAGCACAGAACGTCTCAGTTGCGTATGAAACCCTCGTTCCCTGAAGGAAGGGAGCGAAGACATCACGTTGTGACTGACGAATTGGGAAAGTTCTTCGCGGGACCAATCTACTTCAAGAAGCTACTTAAACACTAATGAACTTGGCATGCAGGTATTTGCATCTTCTGGCACCGCCCTGCCGGTTGAGTATTTAAAGAGAGGCAGGTGCGATACCAAATCACTATTTTCGCTGAGAAAACCGAGCATCAGTGCCCAGCTGGTTATCAGCAATAGAACAGCAAACTTTGGCGTGACCAGCGAATTGGGAATCCCTACCAAAGCGCCACTGAAGCTGTCCCTTCCAGTGCCTGTGTAAACCTTCAGAATCCACTTAGGAGATGGCCTCCTGCGGTAAACCCCTTTTTCCGGTCACTACTTGTTCCACAACCCACGATAGTGAACTAGCAACTGGGAAGCACTCATCTCCGGGCGGAGCTAGGAATGCTGTAAAAGTCACCCCTGGAGGGGTAAATGGGTGGTATATGATATGAACAACTGATGGGTTGACATAAATAGACCGTAATAAGACATACTAGGAAGATGCAGAGGGGGCTCTGCTGAGGGAAAACGTGAGCTTGTCGGATTAACCCCACAGAAAATGCTCACAAAGGAACCCCGCTTAGGGGATGCCACGTGGAGGCCCAAGCCTAACACATAACACAGAGGATGCAGCTATTGAGAGGCTGACAGCCGATGCTCCGCAACATCAGCTGCCAAGGAAGTGGAGGGTGGTCAAAGAAAACATTTATGCTTTTTTTTGACCAAATGGCCTTCCATACTGGTAATACTTTGTAGCGCCGCTTCTGTCAACAACCACAATGCGCGTACGGGACATAACAGCCATTGTTGGGTTTGCGAACATTTGAACATTTGAGAACATTTCTTACACTCAAGATGCTACAACAACAATAAAATAAACAACACTACCCCATGATTACAACACACGAAACAATGGCAATAACAGCTATAAGAATATAAAAAAGATTCATTAAAAAGATGTGTTTTAAGTAATTTCTTAAAATAAGTTAAAGATGGAGCATTCCTAATAGAAAAAAGCAAAGAATTCCACAGCTTAGGCGCAACACGAGAACGACCTCCCACCCATAATTTTAAGTTTATAGCGAGGCTGATGCATTACTGAACATAAACAGGAGCTTGATACAAATGCTCATTTTAGAATTTTATATGGAACTTTATGTTTTTGCAAATCAACTATACATTTATTTAAGCAATGTCGCTCGAGTAGGAGTGTGATATAGCTCTATGTAGGCCGAGTGCCGGAGGCAATCACAGCCGTGATGATATAGAGCTGTGTCGCACGACTCCGAGAGCGATATTGCTTTTATACAACAGTTCGACGGCACACGTTTGAAAAACGAAAACTAGAAAACAACAACGGAGTTATTTTAAAAGCCTCTTTGTTTGAGAACTACTTCTTCCGCCACGGATTTGAGTGCGGCCAGAATGACAGGTAAAACTTTCGGCTGCTTTGAAGCTCAAAACAACTCAATGGACGGAAAAGCCGTTACTTTATATTACCGTTTCTTGGTCACAAAGTGTAGTTTTAAGATTAGTTCAGTCGAGAATTTATATGTATTATATTTAAATCTGCAGTCGATTAGTAAAGATAGCGCCTGTTTGAACGTTTGCTTAGTGAGATTCGATACGTATGAGAACCAAAGCATGAGCGGACGTCAGTGTTCACTCGCCCCGCTGACCACCGCCCTCTCTGGGCTACATCTCTGACAGGGATTGCCTGGCTCTCATGTTGGCCTTGTTTGTTTATGATCGTCAAAATGAGATCAAATCAGCAGTATTTGGTGTCATGATCAAACTATTACTTGTTTTTTATTCATATTTAGTGTTGTTATTGTTTTGGCGCGAGGTAAAAGTTAATAAAACTATACTTGTATAACGTTACTATTGCTTTCTCATTTATTCTTAACGCGATACGAGCACTTGATTATTATTATTAAACTTTGTTCTTGTCAGTACTATATAAAACGGTTTTTTATAAGTGTCAGAGAGATGTTTTTGCATGCTGCTTATAAATATACCAGTGGCGATATCTCATAACATGTTTTAATAGTCACGTCATGATAAAGTAAATGATCAATGTCCACATTTAAAAGCTGCGGTGCTTACCTGCAGTTCCACGGTGTTTTCGCGTTCTGATAAGAGATAATAGGTTCTGAAAAAAACAAGTGTTTATATTCCTCTTTCCAAGTGTTAATCGTCCACACGATGTGACAAGACATTTCTCCCATTAACTTTAACGTAACATCCAAGAGCGCTGATCTTTAACGGAATAATAACTTCCGATTGGGGATTCACAGACTGATTTATGAGCTAGTAAAATAATGAGACACTTGAGGTGTGTTCCATTCGACAGGGTCCCTGCGGAGTGTTCACTGCTCCCTACTCCCTGAGCACGGTATATCAGTTGAAGTGGACTTCACGGACAATAACCGCTCATTTGGAACAGCCTTCAAACGTCATCAAAGAAAGTCAACAACGGGGTCGCGCAGATTGATATAACATAAATATATATAGGACTACATTCATATTTTAATTTTTATTTACTATCACATTTAAAATATGTACACTATACAATAACAAAAAACATTGAGTAGCCCACTACGTAATGAAAAACGTATGTTTATTATACACTTAAATTGACTGCTGCTATTACTTGACTATTAACAGAATTGAAGCCCTGCTGTAACTGTCATGCAAATATGAAAGTAAACTTTTATTTGGTTAACTATGTGTATTTATGTGTTTTTAAACGATTGTCATATAATTGAATAGCGGTCTGACCATTCTGATTGGCGATTACGTGAGGCGCGCAATGACAGTTGGGTGATTATCGCTCTCCACTTCCTGTGAAGTGATGTATTGATGTTCCCTGATTCCCTATGCCATGCGCAGTGCCCTTCGAACTGAACATGTTCGCTCCCTTCGGATTGGAATCTCACTTAAGATGGCGGAATACCCTGTGAAGTCCACTTCGCAGTCCACTTACGGTCGAATGGAACGCACCTACGGAGAGTGATTCAAAACAGGGCGTCTGTTCTTCTTCTTTTCGTTTAATGGCTGCTCACTCCTTGGGAGTATTACTGCCACCTACTGTATACATTGCACATATGTGTAATGGATCAGGGCGTCTGTGTTTTTCCATTCAGAGATGAGCCTGCTTAGGACAGGGGCGGAGCCAGACATTGTAGACATTGGGGGCTTAGCCCAAATCTAGGGGTTTCAAAGCTTGGTCCCCTGTTGATATTTTTTCTCCATTTACGGCAGCTTTATAAACTATTTTTTAATCTAAGTGTTCTCTGTATTGTCCAGTGTTGGGTGTAACTAGTTACTAAGTAATTTGTTACTGTAATTTAATTTAGTGGATTTAACATGGTTTTAGTTTACAATTCTCACTATTAACTGGTTGATTATTAGCATTAATATTACTGAGATGTTGACTGTTTTTTAGTAGGCCTACTTAAATAACACACATTAATGCCTGATTCTGCAAAACCTTATTCTACACCCTAAACCCTCCCCATTTCTACAAATACTTAAAATAAACAACTACTTTAGTATTAATAAGCAGTAGTTGGAGTATATTGAGGCAAAAGTAGTTAATAGTTAATTAATAGAGAGAAATGAACCCTAAAGTGGGACCAGAATAATTGATGTACTTTTATATATTGTTTCTTCGAGCCATTTCAAGCCTCTCCTATGTACTAAATAGGATTTAGAAAGTAATTAGTAATAATTAAATACTTTTTGGAGTAATTTGTAAAGTAATTTAATTACATGATTGAAGATGTAATTAATAACTAGTAATTAATTAATTTTTTGAGTAACTTACCCAACACTGGTATTGTCATTTTGAAACTGCAACATAACAAATTTTGACAATGATACTTTAACTTCTCTTATCCAAAAATAGGCAAACATGTTTGCTGAAGGCTAATCCAGTAACTATAAAGCTACATAAGAATAACAATTTTTGACTTCATTGACAGAACAATTTCTCACCTGCTTATGGAAGCATTTCTCTCTCTTTCTGTCTGTCTGTCTGTCTGTGATCTCTCTCCACCCTCCTCTCTTCCTATTTGCACTGACAGTTATCACACATAAGGATATTTTAATGTAAGAGATTGGGGATTCACATTTTATAACTGTCTATCAATGTATTTCTGAGGTAAAATCATTGCGAATTTCAAATGCATATGGACAAAACATACCTAACTAACTATATACTTTCTCACCTTCTTACTTCTGACGTCTTTAAAAATATAAATCGTATATCCATCTATAGAAAAGTATATATGCAACAATGAGCAAGTTTTTTCAAAGTTTTAATTCACTGTTATTAAATGTACTTTAAATACAACGTTACCAATGACCAATGAGGCAGACTACCAGAGCACCACAGTAAGTTAGACGTTAGCCATGCAGATAATATATCAGTTGACGCTATTTAACAGTATTTACATCACATAACTATAAATATACACTTACAGTAATAACGAAGGCACTGTAATAATAAAGACACTTTGAAAGTGGGGAGATTCAGAATGTTATTTTGCCTTCAACACGCATCTCTTATTCGTTTTCAGTTGAGTGGGGGACCGGAGAATTAAAGCTGAGTGCCGCCAGCTAGCGTCCTGGATGAATTCATTTTACAGATCTGAAAAGATTCGGGGCTTTTGACAAAACATTCGGGGCTCGAGCCTCAAAAGCCACCCCCCCCCCGCTCCGCCCCTGGCTTAGGACCTCCATTCACTAGGTGGCGGAATGATACGAAAGGTGAAGCGGTTACAGTGCCGTTATCAGCACAATATTGCATAGCTCTTAGCCAATCAGATTCGAGAACCAGAAAGAACTGTTGTATAATATAATATATAATACATGTTTCTTTAAAAACATTCTTTATTCTTTTATTTTAATAAGTAGGGGAGAGCAGGGGCAAAGTATCATTTTTCAGAAAAACTTACTTTTAAAAGATAATGTTTTAGACAGAGAGATTTTTGCTGTGGTCAATAACTCACAAGTGTGGTCTATCAATACCATGTGGAATTTCTAAGAAATGTAAAATGAGTATAATTTCACTTTGAACATAAGTAGCGCATTGTTACTTTTGACCCTGTCAGCTGGGATGAACGTAACACAAAGCTGAGGCAAAAGTAATGCAACAAAACAAGATAGATTTTGTGTAACACATGTTTTTATTAAATATACATGACTATATGACCTTGTTAATATGTAACTGCAAACATATTTTGTAATTTATCTTTGTAAAAAAAAATATGAAATGTAAAATAAAAATGTTTTTTATCAAATGTTTCAAAAGCAACCAACAGTAAAAACTTAAATTGTTGAGAATAAAGAATTTTCAACAGTTTGAACACTATGAAAATGAAATTAAATGAAAATAGAATCATATAAATTTTCAACATATACAACAGTATTAGCAACGGGACAAAAGTTTATTTTTAAATAACCTGTAGATTGATCAGTATTGTAACACATGAAACGAGAAACACAATGCGTTATAAAAAAGATGACCGCTTTAGGAATTTATTTACCATGGTTGAGAAAACCTTTCTGGATCTACACCCAGAAAGTAAATAACACGATATGTGTCAGCTCTGTCAAGGGCTGTGTGCTTAAGATGCTGTCATAGTTTGGAATGCAAATGTTATCAGGGCTCGGAGAAAATCACTTTGTTGCTTTCATCCTGCGTTACTTTTGCCCCGGTTCTACCCATATTATATACATTCTTTAGGTAGGATTTAAATAAAATCCAATCCCATTTTTATTTGTGTTTTTGTTTTTACACTAGTTAATTAATAGAATTAAGTGTTCAAATCGTTGTGACACTTACGTGTGGTTTCAGGTTGGAGCTTGAATTCCTGAATGCTGATATGCATTTTGGTGCACACAGCATGCATCACATTATGAAACTGTTCTTTTTGACCTCTTGATATGAAAACATAGAGCGAACTTGAGGCCACATGTGATCTGCCCCGATAGCTCGCACACACCTTTCTCCTCTACAGTGAATTTTATTGGCAGCTTATAATCTTTGTGTTTTACCACCATCTACTGGATTAAGGTGTGATCACATTGGGAAGTCAAAAATAAATGTGTATATACAAAAAATAATAATAATTATTAATTGGGCTAAAGTATTCTCGCTAGTTTTGTTTCTTTTAGAAACTCTCTCACATCTTTCTCTGCTTTCATTTACGCGTGCTAAAGGGTGTTGCATATCCACCCCTCGCTACGCACGCAGCCTCTTCAAGAGCTCGCAAGACTTTCGAACAAGCCATACAGACTTTTTTAATGTATAAATTATTGCCATTTGACAGTAGCAGAGTAACCCCACCAAATGTACCGAAGTAAAAGTACAGTTTCTTTCACTAGAAATGTACTTGAGTAAGAGTAAAGTACCCATCCTTAAATATACTCTAAGGGGCGGTTTCCCGGACAGGGATTAGACTAGTCCCAAACTGAAAACAACTTGCACTTACATATCTTAAAATACATCAGTGCCCTTTGTTTTACCTCAAAATGCACACAGGTAGTGTTTTTAGTAAGGCCTGTTTGTTAAAACTAGTTATATTTCCTAATTAAACTAAGGCCTAGTCCTGGATTAAGCTAATCCTGGTCCGGGAAACCCCCCCTAAAAGTACTAGTTACCCAAAACATTTACTCAAGTACATGTAACGAAGTAAATGTAATTTGTTAGCTGCAGACTGCACACATGTCGGTGCCGTTTACATTCGGGTCCAGTCGTGTTTAAAAAATTTCACTGGTTAAGGTTGGACTCTGGGCTTTCTTAAAAAAATAATTGGGGTCATTTTGGGTCGGGTACATTTCTTTGGACCCAAGAAGACCTCTAAAGCGAACACTGATGCCCGCTGGCCGCATCTGGATCTCGCGTTCAAATCTTTCTAAACAAATGTTCAAATAGGTGCTATCTTTACTGACTCACTGCAGATTTGAATATTATACATATACATTCTAAAAATGTGTGTCTCTTCTTCACTGTTTACTTCCTGGTGGTTTTGGTATAAAGCATGGTCAAACATTCAAATCATTGCAAAGTATTGTCAGTTTTACTGCGTTCATTGCCACCGCGCTTGTTTTTGCAATTACGCTTGTTTTTCCCACTGCGCTTGTTTTTGCCATTACGCTTGTTTTTTGAATTACTCTTCTGTTTTGTTTGCCTGATTGATTGTTAATAAACTTCTGCACTTGGATTCTCCTCGCACGTCTCGCTCGTTACAGAATACTTTGCCACAAACTTGAATTCAACAAAAGTTTGTTTACTCCATCAACAACCATGGATCTTCAGGTCTTTACTGCCAAGTTTTGAGGTTTGGCGTCCCAGGCTGATTGCCCTGAACGATGCCTCAGGGTGTGGTACTGGATGGGACTCAACCTCACATTACGTAAAAGAGTTGCTTTGGACTGTGATTGTTCATTGGCGGATTTTGTGGGTGCAGTGTTTAATGCTGCTATACCTGTTGATGCCAAATCTTTCAAGCCAGAGACTGGTCACGTTACTCCTGTTAAACCAGTGCCTGTTTTTGCTAAGCCTGATCACGTAATTGCTGCTATGCTACAGTCTACTCATGTCATGCCTGCAATATCACAACCAAGATGGCCGCCTCCCCGCCATGTCTGGCGCCACAGCCAAGATGGCCGTCTCCCCGCCATGTCTGGCACCAAAGCCAAGATGGCAACCTCTATGTCAAAATCTGTTCCCAAGATGGGTAATCCCTTGAGTATTTTTGGGGGGGTAGTACCTAGGAGGATGGATGAGGCAGAGTACACAGAGGACGTTGCCAAGGTGTCTAAACCACCACTGCCTCATGATCCAGGTCTGTCACTGCCTTATAATCCAGGTCTTATTGGCTTTTTGGATTGCCCTTTTGTTTTGTTTGCCTGATTGGTTGTTGGATTCTAATCACACGTCTCGCTTGTTACATTTATTTATTCTTAGAGGACATTTAAAACAGCCCACATGCAGGCTGACCAAAGTGCTCTACAAAGAAGAATTAAAAAAAAAATAAGTTAAACTTATGATAACCAGGGGAATGTGTGTGTTTTGTTGAAGTACTGTATTGCATGTGTCATAAAATGTCCTGCATAAAATGTCTTTATAATATATTTTTTATAAACCCTTAATATAATTTAAAATTATTTATGTTAAATATAAATTTGTAAAAAAAAAATAGTTTGCATTTTTTTATATTTTGTTTTAGATTTGGAGATGTGATGTAAGGAGATGTAATGTTATACTTAAATGTGTTTTAGCTGTAATAATCATAGCTCTGCTAGTATAAAATGCCCATCATGTATCTGGATTTGTCTTCTGTTGTAACTGACACTCATAAAAGCAGAGAAAATGTTTTTATTCTTGTTCTCTGTTTTTAACTTCAGATTCAGTTTATCGTCTTCGGATGTGTCTAAACTTCTGTCCAAATCTCATCATGTTCTTTGCTTTTATCTTCTGGGGTGTTTCTGAAGGTCAGTGTTTCTAATCACTATATCAATCAGTATATTCAATACACGTCTCTGTAAATATTCAAAATATTTCCTGTTTCTTATTTTAGTTAGACAAAAAATTGTTCATGTAAAGAAGCAGCTATTGAATGATAGTCATTATTACTCTGTGTTTGTGTTTTAGGATCTGTGAATGAGACGATCTGCTGCTGTGCTCTTTATTTACTCAGACCTCTCACTTTACTCTGGGCGGCTCCATATATAATGTGTTTAAAGGTATGATGTGAAATGAATTAAAAGATATTTAGACTCTCGATCTGTTTTCAATGTGAGATCTGCCAAAAAAATCTAATCTAATATAAATCTGCCAAAAAATGTCAAAACTATTATAAATGGAACAATGACAACATTTTTGTTTTATAGGCATAATTAAAGAACTTATTTTGAACAATTATGTTGCAGAATATTTTGTTTTGACAGCTGTTGTTTATTCAGGTAAACAATTCCAACACATTCAATAAACATTATAATGAATACATTACGTAACACTTTACAATAAGGTTAAATTTGTTAACATCAGAAAAAAGGATTATCAAAGATTAATAAATGATGAAAAACTATATTTTTCATGGTTAGTTCCTGTTAGTTAATGCTAGTATAATTGTTTGTGCTAGTTCATGGTGCATTTTTTAGTGTTAAAAACGTTTGATTTTAATAATGTATTTGTAAAAATTGAACTTTTCAGAATTACAGTGTGATGTAAAGGATTGTTAAAACAATTAAGTTGTTTTTTGTAATTTGTGATCTGTATTAATTTAAAGTCAGTTTTTTCTCTCTCTCTTTTCTTCAGCTCTTTTTACAAATACTTGGGAGAAACTTCTGAATTTTGCAGTATTTGACATGGTCTTGATCTATATCCTCTATTCAATAATCTTTCAGTTCTGCTTAGGTAAAATAATTTACAGTAAGTATATCTGTAGTAATATTTTTTCATATATGATCATATATCAGTGACATATTGAATAAATTATATTAAATCATATCAATATCAATATTTATTTTACAGTTGGAGTGGCCGTGATTGGAAGGATAAAACATGCATTAATTTATGTATTGGACATTTTTACTGAGGTGACCTTTGAGATTCTGCCTACACTACAATTCATCCTTCTGTTTTATACATTTGCAGCCAAAGCAGGTGAGTTCACATTTATCACTGATCTGAATACATTTGTAGTTGTAATTAAGAGTGAAGTGTGTGTGAATCAATATTATCATAAAAACATTTAATGTTTTTTATGTGGAGTAATAGCCTAAATAAATGTAGCTGCAGTAAATTTAAACAGTAGAACAGCAGAGGTCTCTGTCTGTCCTGATACGTAACTGATGCAGTAAAATAAAGTTAAAATCAATTCATGTGACCTACAGGTCCAGAGAAACCATATTCCACAGAATTAATGTTTAATCCATTATAATTAATTTAATGAATTTTGTCAATAAAGAACAAATCATATCAGTGATCTCTAAAGTGGGTGCTGCAAAATCTTGGCTTATTTCAGTATTTTAATATCATTTACAAGTAGGCATTTTATCCAAAACAACTTACAAAAATGAAGAAAACAGCAAAGTGATTCAATAATATGAGAAACTATATACACAGTTAGTTTGAGCTTACAAAGTTTCAATATTTTTAAAGAGAAAATATGTTATATTACAACTTCTCAATAAGTCATTGCTTTGGTAGCAGGTGTGAGTATTAATGTGTGACAAGTCCATGCAGCTGGATAAGTTTAAACATACATGTTTTTTATTGTGCATTAAGTAATCCTTAATGATAAATCCCACTTGTTCTTAAGCACCATGCTCGTGCACGTTCATGGTCATGTGCATTCCGAAACGCCTCCAATGAACCGTGGTGACAACACTTCCCTTTATAAGTCACGTGGTTTTGCTTTTTCCCTTACCGCAATAATGGCAAAGAGAGCGAAAAAGAGGATTTTTACAGACACAGAAATTACTTTACTGGTGGATGAGGTTAAATCTTAATAACACATCCTATTTGGTTCACTTAGTGCGGGAGGAATGACTAACAAAAGAAAACAAATCTGCATGGGAACATCATGTTACCAGTGCGGTTAATTCCGTTGGGTGTGAGGAGAGAACACTTCCAGAAATAAAAAAGTGGTTTGAAATTATCAGCCAAAAAAAAAAACGCGTCACAGCACACCGACGTGAAATAGGTGCAACTAGAGGAGGACAGACAACGACAGAACTTTCCTTTGACAGTCGCATAACCAGCATCATCGGCGCGATCTTTAAAAACGCGCTCCCGGCGGAATGGATGATTTTCCAAGTCTTCCAATAATGCAAGATAAGCCACTGTATCAAGCATTTGTCGGAGCCTTCATTTATACAAATCACAAATAGAGCTTTAATTTATACAAATCACAAATAAATCATTAACTTCAACACTGGTTTGCTGTTACCATATTGACATGAATCACTTTTAACACATGCTTTTGTGGATAATAAATGCACACTTCTTTACTCACTGGAGATGATCCTGTGTAGTATCGCTATTCTACCACTAGATTCTGTGCGTAAGCATTCTCCGAGGTGTGCGTATTTACACACATTTCTACGTAGAAGTGCAATTTGATAATATATGTCACGAGGTGACGACTTTTCAGGGCGGAACCAAAAATTGAAGAAGTTGGTTCCGCCCGGATGTTTCCGCCCCGACCGGAAAAATGGAAACACCGGACATCCGGCAGTTTTGCGAAGGCTGTAATCAGCGGATTGAACACAGCTGTGCCTAGTTGACGAGATCGCCGGGTAATTGGATAACGGGAGTGTAAGGAGAAGTACAAAAGGCACAGTTAGATGACAGTTGGGGTGCTTAGTGTGTGCTGAGGAACGGAGCTGTGCTCATTATTAGACGTGGTGACTGGATATATCTCTCTCTCTTCCCTTTTCTCTTGTTGCCGTTACGGTGGACCGGCTGGATTTAAGAAACAACCCTACGGGTATAGAAGGAACTCCGGTCCAACTGGTAATTTGGAAGGAGTAAAGCGAGAAGCGATTTAATCACATTGCACAACGTACACAAAGGCTATCCGCTGTGAGTATACCCATGGTGTAGTACAACTAGCAGAAACTTGCATTGTGGGATTCATTGGAATCCTCCAGGATTAGGAAGGCGGCCCTACCCCTATCATTAGCGTGGTGGGCGAGCCGCTAGGGGCATACATTTCATACAGCCACCGCGACGCGACTTTGGTCTGGTCGTTTTGTCATCGCCTCTACGTTAGCCCCAAGCACAGTGGAAGAGACCGGGCGTTTCCCTTGTGGTGTTGCACTTGCAGTGTGGTGAGTGAGATTTTACATATCATAAGCTTTTTCACGTTAGAGTGGTGCTGTGCATTTGCTGTGGGTTGCTGTGTGTCTTGTCAGAGAAACCCCGCACCATCCATTCTCTTCCCTGGAGGGAGGACGGAGGGGCCAACGACCGTAGACCTCATTGCTATTATACACGGTGTGCTGTTCTACGAGTAAGAAGAGACGCAGGCCAAGAGCTGTGGAGGACTGTGAGTATTATATTAGAAGCATTGGTGGTGTGAGCTTATCTGTGTTTGCATTGTCGCAGAGTTGGAGGCGAACGGGTCCCCTACCCCCGTGGTCTCTACGAAAGGGCGCCCCTATCTGGGATTCGATCAGCCTACGGACAGTGGGGATAGGGCAGCGCTCGACCCGGCGAGGTGGTGTGTGGCCTTCGCCCCCCTGCTGACCTACAGAAGAAACGACTGTGAGTAACATCTTAAAAGCATTTGTGGTGTAAGCTTACCCGTGTTGTATTGTCGCAGAGTTGGAGGCGAACGGGTCCGCTGCCCCCGTGGTCTCTACGAAAGGGCGCCCCTATCCGGGATTCGATCGGCCTACGGACAGTGGGAATAGGGTAGCGTTCGACCCGGCGAGGTGGTGTGTGACCTTCGCCCCCCTGCTGACCAACAGTAAAGAGCCGACTGTGAACGCGGTACTTACCCAGAGAGCTGTAAGCCGCGGAGTTGGGGAGAAACATTCAAAGACCAATAACAGTGTTTCTGTGTCCGAGCGATCACCTGTGGAGAGAGAGAGGAAAACGAGAGTAAGAGCCAGTAAAGAGCCGACTGTGAACGTGATACTTACCCAGAGAGCTGTAAGCCGCGGAGCTGGGGAGAAACATTCAAAGACCAATAACAGTGTTTCTGTGTCCGAGCGATCACCTGTGGAGAGAGAGAGGAAAACGAGAGAGAGAGAGTCAGTTAAGAGCCGACTGCGAACGTGATACTTCCCCAGAGAGCTGTAAGCAGCGGAGCTGGTGAGAACCATTCAAAGATCAATAATAGTGTTTCTGTGTCCTAGCGATCACCTGTGGAGAGAGAGAGGAAAACGAGAGCAAGAGCCAGTAAAGAGCCGACTGTGAACGTGATACTTATCCAGAGAGCTGTAAGCAGCGGAGCTGGTGAGAAACATTCAACGACCAAGACCCGTGTTTCTGGGTCCTAGCGATCACCTGTGGAGAGAGAGAGGAAAACGAGAGCAAGAGCCAGTAACGAGCCGACTGTGAACGTGATACTTACCCAGAGAGCTGTGAGCAGCGGAGCTGGTGAGAAACATTCAAAGACCAATAACAGTGTTTCTGTGTCCTAGCGATCACCTGTGGAGAGAGAGAGGGAAACGAGAGTGAATCAGTGAAGAGCCGACTGTGAACGTGATACTTACCCAGAAGCTGTAAGCAGCGGAGCCGGTGAGACCCCTTTCAAAGTCAGTAACAGTGTCTTTGTCGTCCTAGTGGCCGCCTGTGGAGAGAGAAGAAGGCGAGAGTGAGCCATTGGGTACGAACAGTGGGAAAGATCCCTACGAGTCACACCAGAAATTGTCTGCCTCCAGGAGAGAAGAAGGAGGGCGCCACGGCCAGCAGGGTCCAGGCGGAAGCCTGACGTTTCCCCCTTGCCCCCGTTGATGGTGGTTGGCACCCCTGTTGTTTCCATCCCTGTCACCCGTGGCTGTAGTCCCCTGGAGGGAGTAGAAGAAGCCATTAGTTTTAAATTTCCCTTCCCCAATTTCCCCAGTCCTTTTAAGTATTTAAAAATTCATTAAAGCTTGTTTTAAATTTTACTCACCTGTCTCCGTGTTTGTCTGCTCATTGGGTCGGCTTTGGGGACCTCCTCGAGGTGGGAGTTAAAAAGGGGCGTGGCTTAGTCAAACACAGCCAGCCCCTAGTGGTGACAGATTTTGGCGTAGTCGGCAGGATCCCACCTCGAGTTGAGTAACCAAGGTCACCCAATGACTGACAACGCGGGGCCAGCAGCCCCACCCCGTGCCACACCCGTTATCATGGGCAGTCCATGGGTCCAGAGATATGGAGGAGCCGAGTCGGAGGTACGCCTGACCGAATGGAAGGCCCAGCTGGAGTACTTGTCCGACCTGCAGGGCCTTAGCGCCGCCCAGCGGCTCCAATTTGTGTTAAACTCCCTAGAAGGAGAAGCACGGCGAGAGGTACAAGCCGCCCCCGAAGCGATCAGAGCCACCGCCCAGACTGTGTTCCAGTTCCTTGCTGAACAATATGGCGACCATACCCCCGTAGCTGTCCTCCGCTCACAATTTTTTAATTGCAAACAAGGCCCCCGACAACCTATTCGAGCTTTCGCCCTCAGGCTGCGGGAGCAGTTCACTCGCCTGCAAGCCCGACGCGACCATGGGCTAGGAGATGGAGAAGCTTTGTTACGCGACCAGTTCCTCCTGGGGATGAAAGAAGGCCCCGTGAGGCAAAGTCTGAGGGTCCAGTTCCGGAGGGACCCCGGGCTGACCTTCGAAGATCTAAAGAAGGAGGCGCTAGCCCTGGAGGGTGATGAGGCCGAAGTAACCGAAGCCCCCGTGTGTGCAGCCGTAAGTGGAAACACAGCAGCGCCACCTGAACATACAGACTGGAAGCAAGCCCTGAGGGTGGAATTGTTGAAAGATGTCCGAGAGCAGATGTCGGAGCTATCTAAGACCCTCTTGGGAGAACTTCGCCAAAGTAGGGCGCGAGAGGAACCGAGGCCGGCACCCCGAGAGCGAGTCTACTCTGAGAGGGGCCGAGAGCCACCGGGACGCCCGAACCGTTTGAACCGGCCCCGCTTTGAGTGGGATGACCAAGGGCGGCCAATCTGCAATCGGTGTGGAGAACCGGGGCATTACAGTCGCCAGTGTGGGCCTCGCAGGGCATCGGAGGGGGGTTTTTAAGACGACCGGCCACAGTGGGTCGTGTGGCCGGGACCCCCAGAGAAGACCCTGGAAGACGTGAGGATTCTAGAGACCAGATGGTTGGGCACAGCCCTGTGGCGGAGGTGAAGGTATGTGGCAAGACAATACAGTGCCTAGTAGATACGGGCTCTCAAGTGACACTGTTTGCGGAAAGTCTCTCGCAGGAAGTATTTGGGAAGCAGAGTGCCCAAGGAGGGGAGGCCCCCTGGCTGACGTTGCGGGGCGCCAACGGCCTAGAGATCCCTTATATTGGCTATCGGCTGACGGACTTAGAAGTTCACGGGGTGTTGGTTCCCCAAAAAGGAGTGATTATCGTGGAGGACAGATGTTTGGGTGCCCATCGAGCCCTATTAGGGATGAACGTCCTCTCCGAATGTTGGGAGAAGTTATTTCGGGCTAAGCCCGGCCCTAGGATCCCCCCTGTCGAGAGGCCCCTATGGGAGCAAGTAGTGGCCGACTGTCGTCGGGTCCAGATGACCCAGGTCCGCAGAGGCCGGGAAGAGGTAGGAAGAGTGATGTGTCGATTTGCTCTGTCTATTCCCCCTAGGAGTGAGGCCATGGTGTGGGTGAGAGTAGCCCCCCGAGGAGTTGGCCCCGAAGAATGGGTATTGGTCGAACCTCACGCCGATTGCCCCCAAGTGGAAGTAGCCCGAGGCCTAGCGGCGGTCCGCCGGGGGAGGGTCCCTGTGAAGGTCCGAAACGACCACCCCTACCCAGTATACTTACACCGACACCAGCGGCTGGCCCGATTAACGGGGGTTGCGCCCCACCAGGTGAGGGAGGAGAGAGACGTTAGGTTCCGTCAGGTGTGCCCCACTGTCATCGAGGTGGCCCTGACCCAGATGGAAGCCCCTTCGAACAACAGAAGGAGGGACGTGCCGAGGCACTTGGCAGGTGAGTCCCTGCAAGGGGAGGAGTTGGAACAGGCGCAGACACAAAGACTCCAAGCCCTCCTTCAGAAATGGCAACATGTATTCGCAAGACACGAGGAGGATTATGGGTGTACGAAGGTGGTGGAACACCATATACCGACTGGAGATGCAGGACCCAGTAGAGAGAGGTACCGGCCGATCCCACCCACCTTGTATACAGAGGTACGCTCACTACTGCAGGGTATGCTGGCGCGAGGAGTCGTCCGGGAAAGCAGTAGCCCCTGGGCAGCCCCCATCGTACTTGTGCAGAAAAAGTCAGGAGCTTGGAGGTTTTGCGTGGACTATCGGAAGCTTAACCTGGTGACTAAGAAAGACGCGTTTCCCTTACCCCGGATTGAAGACTCCCTTGCCGGTCTCACACGGTCCGCTTGGTACTCCACCTTGGATCTGGCCAGTGGATATTGGCAGGTGCCAGTGGCCGAGGCCGATAGAGAGAAGACCGCCTTTACGACCCCGTTCGGACTATTCGAGTGGGAACGGATGCCTTTCGGGCTCTGTAACGCTCCGGCCACGTTCCAACGCCTCATGCAGCGCTGTCTGGGAGGTCAGTTAATGGAGTCAGTCTTGGTATATTTGGATGATGTAATTGTGTATTCCCCAGATTTCGATTCCCACCTCCGACACCTCGAAGAGGTTTTCCAGGCGATGGAGAAATATGGGCTGAAGTTGCAACCCGACAAATGCCATCTGTTGAGGCGGGAAGTCCAGTTCCTGGGCCACGTGGTCAGCGCTGCTGGGGTGGCCGTAGACCCTGGGAAGGTCTCCGCGGTGAGAGACTGGAGTGCACCCAAGACTGTGAGGCAAGTGCGGTCATTTCTAGGGTTTGTGGGGTACTACAGACGGTTTATAAAAGACTTTTCAAAAATTCCCAAACCCCTTAACCAGCTACTGGTCGGCACAGGGCGAAACCGGGGGCGGGGGTCGCCCTCTATTGATTGGGACGAGTCCTGTGAAGGGGCATTTCAGAGGTTGAAACAGGAATTGTTACAGGCTCCCATCTTGGCCTATGCAGACTTTACCCAGCCATTTCTTTTGTATACAGACGCTAGCAACCTGGGGCTGGGAGCAGTCTTGGCCCAACGACAAGCGGGTACGGAACGGGTGATCGCCTACGCAAGCCGAAGCCTCCACCCAGCAGAGAGGAACGACGCGAACTATAGCTCATTCAAGTTGGAACTGCTGGCCCTGAAGTGGGCCCTGAGCGAGAAGTTCAAGGACTACCTCTGGGGTGCTAAGGTAACGGTGATTACAGACAATAATCCTCTGGTTCATTTAGAGACAGCGAAGTTGGGGGCTGTGGAGCAGCGCTGGGTGGCACAACTTGCCAACTTCGATTACCAACTGCAGTATCGGCCCGGCCGGGAACACACGAACGCGGATGTCTTGTCCCGATTGCCAGAGGTGGACGGCCCCGGTGGCTGTGATGGCCAAGAAGAGGAAGGCCAGGGGGAAGGCTACCTGATAGGGGTTGTGGAAGCACCAGGAGGCCAGCAGGAGGCGGTACCCGGGAGCTGGGGTTGGGACCCCTGCCGGTGGAAGGAAAGACAGGCCCAGGATCAGGATTTATGGCAGGTGAAGATGTGGGTGGAGCAAGGCCGGCGACCAACGTCGTCCGAGAGGCTGACCCAGACAGAGACGGGAAGGAGACTGCTGGGACAGTGGGACAAGCTAGAGATACAGGAGGGGGTGCTTTGCCGAAAAGTAAGTGATCCGAAGCTGGGCGAGGAGGTGCGCCAGATCGTGGTGCCCGCCGACCAAACAGCAGCCCTGGTGTCCGCCTACCATGACCAATTGGGACACCAGGGACAAGAACGGACCGTATCCCTGCTACGCAGGTTCTTCTACTGGCCGGGGCTGGAAGCATCAGTGCGTAGCTTGGTCCAAGCTTGCCCCAGGTGTACGTTATTCAAGTCTCGACGAGAGGCCCGAGCGCCGATGATACCCATATGTGCCAAAGCCCCCCTTCACATCATGGCGATGGATTTCCTGACCCTGGGCCGGCCACAGGACCGTTATCCGAACATCTTAGTAATCACCGACCTATTTACGAAATATGCGTGGGCAATTCCCACCCTCGATCAGACGGCAAGTACCACCGCAACGGCTTTATGGCGGCACGTCTTCCAAACGTTTGGATGTCCAGAAATTTTACACTCAGACCAAGGGGCAAACTTCGAATCAAAGGTGATCCGGGAATTATGCCAGCTGTATGGGTGCACGAAGACCCATACGACGTCCTACCACCCTCAAGGAAACGGCTGCTGCGAGAGGTTTAATCAAACCCTGCTGGGGCTCTTAGGGACCTTGGACCAACGCAAGCAGAGTGATTGGGTGAGTGCTCTACCGAACCTCTTACAAGCTTATAATAACAGCATCCATAGTACGACGGGGTATGCCCCCACTTATCTGATGTTCGGCAGGCATGTGCGGATGCCGACGGACCTGGTCTTGGGAGCGGCCGCGAGCCAGGAAGAAGGAAGCGTGACTGAATGGGTAGGGCGCCACCACCAACGGCTGCACTTTGCCTATGAACAGGTGTCCCAGAAAATACGGGCCACCGGAGAAAAGAACAAGCGGTTGTACGACCGAACGGCCCGAGAAGCCCCCTTGCTGCCAGGAGAGAGAGTCCTGGTACGAGATAACCGGCGACAAGGCAAAGGAAAACTGAGCGACCGTTGGGAGGCCACCCCGTATGTAGTCTGTAGGCAGCAGAGGCCGGGCCAGCCGGTGTATACCATCCGGCCGGAAGGAAAGGCCGGCCCGGAACGGGTTGTTCACCGAAACATGATCCGCCCTTGTCCAAATTTTCCCGAGGTCACGGAGGAGGTAGTTGCGGAGCCGGCACCGACGGCCTCCTGGATGGAAGGATGGGCTGTGGTACCAGGTTTACCTGTGGTGGCACCACCCCTAGCCGCCCCAGGAGAGCCAGAACTTGCACCTGAGCCAGCTGAACCCCCAGCCGTCCAGAGGCAGCCAGGACCAGCACCAGAGCCAGCCGAACCCCTGGCTGCACAAAGACAACCTGAGGTTGTGCCCGAGCCCGCTGCACCTGACTCCCCTGTAAGACGCTCCCAACGGGAGAACCGCGGCCGGCCCCCTTCCCGCTATGGTGAGTGGACTACTCAAAGGCATTCCAGGGACTGGAATGTATTGGCGGGGGAGGATGTCACGAGGTGACGACTTTTCAGGGCGGAACCAAAAATTGAAGAAGTTGGTTCCGCCCGGATGTTTCCGCCCCGACCGGAAAAATGGAAACACCGGACATCCGGCAGTTTTGCGAAGGCTGTAATCAGCGGATTGAACACAGCTGTGCCTAGTTGACGAGATCGCCGGGTAATTGGATAACGGGAGTGTAAGGAGAAGTACAAAAGGCACAGTTAGATGACAGTTGGGGTGCTTAGTGTGTGCTGAGGAACGGAGCTGTGCTCATTATTAGACGTGGTGACTGGATATATCTCTCTCTCTTCCCTTTTCTCTTGTTGCCGTTACGGTGGACCGGCTGGATTTAAGAAACAACCCTACGGGTATAGAAGGAACTCCGGTCCAACTAGTAATTTGGAAGGAGTAAAGCGAGAAGCGATTTAATCACATTGCACAACGTACACAAAGGCTATCCGCTGTGAGTATACCCATGGTGTAGTACAACTAGCAGAAACTTGCATTGTGGGATTCATTGGAATCCTCCAGGATTAGGAAGGCGGCCCTACCCCTATCATTAGCGTGGTGGGCGAGCCGCTAGGGGCATACATTTCATACAGCCACCGCGACGCGACTTTGGTCTGGTCGTTTTGTCATCGCCTCTACGTTAGCCCCAAGCACAGTGGAAGAGACCGGGCGTTTCCCTTGTGGTGTTGCACTTGCAGTGTGGTGAGTGAGATTTTACATATCATAAGCTTTTTCACGTTAGAGTGGTGCTGTGCATTTGCTGTGGGTTGCTGTGTGTCTTGTCAGAGAAACCCCGCACCATCCATTCTCTTCCCTGGAGGGAGGACGGAGGGGCCAACGACCGTAGACCTCATTGCTATTATACACGGTGTGCTGTTCTACGAGTAAGAAGAGACGCAGGCCAAGAGCTGTGGAGGACTGTGAGTATTATATTAGAAGCATTGGTGGTGTGAGCTTATCTGTGTTTGCATTGTCGCAGAGTTGGAGGCGAACGGGTCCCCTACCCCCGTGGTCTCTACGAAAGGGCGCCCCTATCTGGGATTCGATCAGCCTACGGACAGTGGGGATAGGGCAGCGCTCGACCCGGCGAGGTGGTGTGTGGCCTTCGCCCCCCTGCTGACCTACAGAAGAAACGACTGTGAGTAACATCTTAAAAGCATTTGTGGTGTAAGCTTACCCGTGTTGTATTGTCGCAGAGTTGGAGGCGAACGGGTCCGCTGCCCCCGTGGTCTCTACGAAAGGGCGCCCCTATCCGGGATTCGATCGGCCTACGGACAGTGGGAATAGGGTAGCGTTCGACCCGGCGAGGTGGTGTGTGACCTTCGCCCCCCTGCTGACCAACAGTAAAGAGCCGACTGTGAACGCGGTACTTACCCAGAGAGCTGTAAGCCGCGGAGTTGGGGAGAAACATTCAAAGACCAATAACAGTGTTTCTGTGTCCGAGCGATCACCTGTGGAGAGAGAGAGGAAAACGAGAGTAAGAGCCAGTAAAGAGCCGACTGTGAACGTGATACTTACCCAGAGAGCTGTAAGCCGCGGAGCTGGGGAGAAACATTCAAAGACCAATAACAGTGTTTCTGTGTCCGAGCGATCACCTGTGGAGAGAGAGAGGAAAACGAGAGAGAGAGAGTCAGTAAAGAGCCGACTGCGAACGTGATACTTCCCCAGAGAGCTGTAAGCAGCGGAGCTGGTGAGAACCATTCAAAGATCAATAATAGTGTTTCTGTGTCCTAGCGATCACCTGTGGAGAGAGAGAGGAAAACGAGAGTAAGAGCCAGTAAAGAGCCGACTGTGAACGTGATACTTACCCAGAGAGCTGTAAGCAGCGGAGCTGGTGAGAAACATTCAAAGACCAATAACAGTGTTTCTGTGTCCTAGCGATCACCTGTGGAGAGAGAGAGGAAAACGAGAGCAAGAGCCAGTAAAGAGCCGACTGTGAACGTGATACTTACCCAGAGAGCTGTAAGCAGCGGAGCTGGTGAGAAACATTCAAAGACCAATAACAGTGTTTCTGTGTCCTAGCGATCACCTGTGGAGAGAGAGAGGGAAACGAGAGTGAATCAGTGAAGAGCCGACTGTGAACGTGATACTTACCCAGAAGCTGTAAGCAGCGGAGCCGGTGAGACCCCTTTCAAAGTCAGTAACAGTGTCTTTGTCGTCCTAGTGGCCGCCTGTGGAGAGAGAAGAAGGCGAGAGTGAGCCATTGGGTACGAACAGTGGGAAAGATCCCTACGAGTCACACCAGAAATTGTCTGCCTCCAGGAGAGAAGAAGGAGGGCGCCACGGCCAGCAGGGTCCAGGCGGAAGCCTGACGTTTCCCCCTTGCCCCCGTTGATGGTGGTTGGCACCCCTGTTGTTTCCATCCCTGTCATCCGTGGCTGTAGTCCCCTGGAGGGAGTAGAAGAAGCCATTAGTTTTAAATTTCCCTTCCCCAATTTCCCCAGTCCTTTTAAGTATTTAAAAATTCATTAAAGCTTGTTTTAAATTTTACTCACCTGTCTCCGTGTTTGTCTGCTCATTGGGTCGGCTTTGGGGACCTCCTCGAGGTGGGAGTTAAAAAGGGGCGTGGCTTAGTCAAACACAGCCAGCCCCTAGTGGTGACATATACACTTCTGTGCATACGCACACTTGATAAATGAGGCCCCAGGTGTTTAAGCAGGCTTTCCTTTCACGAGCAGATGATTAGAAGTAACAGCTTCAAGAACATTGGATAGGTTGTTATTTGGATTGTCAGATTCCACTTCACACAAAATAGTGTGTGAAAAATTACGAAAGTGAATCACTATGTCTAAACTGCACGGTATGTAGAGATTTATGCGCCATTATACGAGTACACGTGTCCTCGTTTGTAAACAATGCTTTCTCATTCCGAAGCCTGCAGTTTGCAGTGCTGTTTGTGTGACGAGTATTCGCGGAGTTTCAGCTGATTTTTGTAACGTGTTTTGAGAGACAGCTAGCGGAGACAGAAATGTCTGAATGCACACCCTGTTTATTTTCATTATTTGACAAAAACACAAAGATTTGTTGTTATTGTGAATGTACACAAATTAAAGAAGACCCTTCACAGTTTCAAATGATGTATAACACGTAAGTGTATGATTATTAATGATGGAGTATTTTAAGTTAATTCTGCGTTTTTGGACCCCAGGGAGTTAATACAATGTGAAGCATAAATTAAATCAAAATCCACATTTTTGCTGCCCCACTTCCACCGAAGCTGCATTCTGTAAGCATAAGGCTTGCCCACTGTCCGTTTTAAATATTAGGCTCACACTTAATTCTCTGTTGCACTTACTATAAATGCGCATTGCACGTACAGTCATCTTAATAGTTGTATGCGCTGTTATGCTGGCAAGAAGGGGTTGACATATCACTTTGCTGTTTTAATAGCAATGTAAAATATTCAGCAATGCCCTTATTAACTTCTAGAAACAACAGCAATGACAATGTTTTTATGCGCCACCTGGTGGACATTCTGTGAAGCGAAACACATTAAGGGAAAAGGGAAAGTAGCCCCCCGAAAGCACTTGCAGAATGCTGCGAGACGAATTGGTGAATGCTGCGGGAGAAAATGCGCGTTTTAAAAGCCACATCTGTATATGGTGTAACTGTTTACTTTTCTTACAAATATAATACTTGTAGTGCAGGATAAACCTCTTGCTGTCTGTTGACATGCAATAAATATCAAAAGTTATGTACAAACACCCAGGGCAGGACTTACCAGGGTGGAGGCCCCTGGGCTTGAATAAATTTTGGGCCCTACACTCTCAGAACAAAAGGTACAAAAGCTGTCACTGGGACGGCACCCCTCAAATGGGTCCTAATATTGACCATTTAGGTACAGATATACAGTCCCGTTCAAAACAATAGCAGCACAATGTGACCAACCAGAACAATCAAGGTCTCCAGTATACTTTTCATCGCTACGTGGCAAACAAGCCACCAGCAGGTTCAGCAGATTCCCAGAAAACAAACAAGACCCAGCATTCATGACATGCACGCCCCCAAGGCTGTGCAATTGGGGCATTAGTTGAAAGGGGTGTGTTCAAAAAAATAGCAGTGTCTACCTTTGACTGTACAAACTCAAAACTATTTTGTACAAACATTTTTTTTCTGGGATTTAGCAATCCTGTGAATCACTAAACTAATATTTAGTTGTATGACCACAGTTTTTTAAAACTGCTTGACATCTGTGTGGCATGGAGTCAACCAACTTGTGGCACCTCTCAGCTTTTATTCCACTCCATGATTCTTTAACAACATTCCACAATTGATTCACATTTCATGGTTTTGCTTCAGAAACAGCATTTTTGATATCACCCCACAAGTTCTCAATTGGATTAAGGTCTGGAGATTGGGCTGGCCACTCCATAACATTAATTTTGTTGGTTTGGAACCAAGACTTTGCCCGTTTACTAGTGTGTTTTGTGTCATTGTCTTGTTGAAACAACCATTTCAAGGGCATGTCCTCTTCAGCATAGGGCAACATGACCTCTTCAAGTATTTTAACATATGCAAACTGATCCATGATCCCTGGTATGCGATAAATAGGCCCAACACCATAGTAGGAGAAACATGCCCATATCATGCTCCATGCTTCACTGTCTTCACTGTGTACTGTGGCTTGAATTCAGAGTTTGGGGGTCGTCTCACAAACTGCCTGTGGCCCTTGGACCCAAAAAGAACAATTTTACTCTCATCAGTCCACAAAATGTTCCTCCATTTCTCTTTAGGCCAGTTGATGTGTTCTTTGGCAAATTGTAACCTCTTCTGCACATGCCTTTTTTTTAACAGAGGGACTTTGCTGGGGATTCTTGAAAATAGATTAGCTTCACACAGACGTCTTCTAACTGTCACAGTACTTACAGGTAACTCCAGACTGTCTTTGATCATCCTGGAGGTGATCATTGGCTGAGCCTTTGCCATTCTGGTTATTCTTCTATCCATTTTGATGGTTGTCTTCCGTTTTCTTCCACGTCTCTCTGGTTTTGCTCTCCATTTTAAGGCATTGGAGATCATTTTAGCTGAACAGCCTATCATTTTTTGCACCTCTTTATAGGTTTTCCCCTCTCCAATCAACTTTTTAATCAAAGTACGCTGTTCTTCTGAACACTGTCTTGAACGACCCATTTTCCTCAGCTTTCAAATGCATGTTCAACAAGTGTTGGCTTCATCCTTAAATAGGGGCCACCTGATTCACACCTGTTTCTTCACAAAATTGATGACCTCAGTGATTGAATGCCACACTGCTGTTTTTTTGAACACACCCCTTTCAACTAATTCAACTAGTTGCCCAGTTGCACAGCCTTGGGAGCGTGCGTGTCGTGGGTGCTGGGTCTCGTTTGTTTTCTGGGGGTCTGCTGGGCCTGCTGGTGGCTTGTTTGCCACGTAGCAATGAAGGAATGTACTGGAAGCCTTGATTGTTCTGGTTGGTCACATTGTGCTGCTATTGTTTTGAACAAGACTGTATAATTATCTTACTTATTCTTTGCAAGCTTTTACCCACGGTCAATAACTGTATTGTCCATTTACAATCCCTAACTGTCCCCGGATTTCCAACAACTGCTGAACGTCTCGAGGACCCACAAGATCTTGCAAATTCACATATGATCATGCGATATGTAGTCCTGTCTCCGCCCATTATGACGTATTGCTGTGGAGCTTTCTGGCATCCGGCAAAAATAGAAGCTTGGTCTTGAATTGGTCTTGGCATTTTGGACCAGACCGGCCCCTCATTCGATAATGCACACATTTTCGGTCTTTTTGGTCTCTTGAATTTATATACCAACTGTGCAACTCTTTAAAACAACTTATGTGCCATCCTTGATATGTTTACTTAATATCCTGACAGCCACCTAGACTTTTCTTCATTTTTTCTTTTTCTTCTTTATGACACCTTTATAGTGCAACTAAAGCTAGCATTTGCATAGTCATAGTAAAATCAAACCGTTGTAAAAAAAATAATTTTACAAACTTGAAATATTGATGAAAATAATTAAGAATTCCTCCAGACAATCTCACAAAAAAACAAAATATACATACCAATGATGCTATGCCAAACACAAGGAGAAGACCGATAAGATGTATGTGATGCATATAAGAGACTTGACTTTTGAGACAAAATGAGAGCAAAAACGCTTGAAATGCGTAAATGCATACTTGCTGACTACCGGTACACAGTAGGACAATAAGAACTGTACGAACTGCAAAGTGACAATGACCTAAATTGGAACACATTAGGATTCTGGCTAAACGTAAAGAATGTTCATCTTCTGAAATGTCAAACACAATGCTTACTTAAATGTCTCTTTTAAGAACAGAACAATGTACCTTAAGCCATGCAATAAGTTAACAGGGATTATAAAGAGGGGACAAATTAAATACTTCATAAAGTGTAACTTAATAACAGTTCAAAAAGTATACTCTACCACTCCATCACAGTAATGGATATTTAAACAGAATTCATCTTATTGGGCAGGGGTCTCCAATCCTGCTTCTGAAATCAAGGCAGTGACTTGTTGCCTCGCTGCCTCATGAGGAAATTACTTCGGAGGCATGGAGGCAGCTCAGAGAAAGACGTTCGGACACACTTCAAAGGCAGCATGTTTGAAATATAAACAGAGAGCGCCTTTGTTATAACTAATCACATATTTGAAAACTACAATACTAATTTCTCACTAGAAATGCAATTAAAGGGTGTAAAAAGTGAAAATCTACCTTTATTTACACTAATTTGTGCTCCAGTCGCTTCCTTGGTCGCAATTTTATTTTTTCGAACTTGACCAGGCTCGACCAGTCACATTCTTATTTTATGCCCACGAATAAGTATCTCAGGAAACAGGAAGTAAACCTAACATTGAATTTGGACATGCCTTGATGCCTTCATGCCTTGGAAAGCTGCCTCAGAAGGCAGCAATTTAGAGTTTTCGGACACAGGCGGAGTCTCTGCAGAGATTAGCTCCTACCCCAATCAAACACACCTGAAGCAGCTAATTAAGGTGAGCCTTGTAACTACAGAGCGTGTGTCAAGGGCCGGTGGTTAGGAAACCAACTCTTGCACTGACTATTTTTTAATGCATTACGCCGACAGATCCTTTATTTATTTAACCAGGAAATAAAAACTCACTGAGATTAAAATTTCTTTTGCTGGAGTGTCCTGGCCAAGATAGGACCAAAGCGAAAGGGGTTGGTGCTTAAGCTTAACGATGTGATTGGGCCAACCCAATGTCAATGGGGCTGCTGATCAACTGTCTGGATTTATGGGTGTGTCAGAAACAATAATATATAGATAAAAAGTCCCGGACTTAGGACTATTGGCCCAAATAGCACCACAGCCCAACAGGGAAATGCCCGGTATGCCAGATGGCCAGTCTGCCCATGGTGCAGGGGCAGTTGGATTACATCTCTAATGTACAGTGTCAACATGCATAAAAGGCTGTTCTTCCTTTATCCATTTTTATGCCTCTGCAAAAGAGGTTGATACAGATAGATGAATCCACCTTGTCCAAACAAGATTTGCTATATATTGTACTATATATTGGCAGCTTTTTTACATACATGTGTCTTTTCAAGAAGACCATGTGTTAAAGCAGGCTTTCCTTTTACGAGCAGATGATTAGAAGTAAGAGCTTCAAGATCATTGGATACGTTGTTATTTGGGCGGTCAGATGCAACTTTACACAAAATAGTGTTTGGGTATTATTATTGTCAGAAAAGTGTCAAACTGTCTTGGCCTTGAATGACCAGCTCGGTGGAGGACCTGGGAGGTCTGTGACAGTTGCACGACAGCTGCCACACTGGGTTTCAAAACATCCAAACATGTGCGCAGTTGTCGTCACAAAAATAACAAGGGGACTCTCTAGTTGTCGGATGTTTCCAGCCATCACCGAAGAGTAGAAGAGCCCCTAGATGTCTTCAGAGCTTGTCAGAAAAGATTCAAAATCCTGAAAGACAAATATTGGTCCATTATCACTCACCAGGACTTCAGGCAGTCCATAATGGTGGAAAAGGTTCAACAAAACTTAAACTGTTCTTCCTGCTGATGTCATCACTACAAGCTTTTCCCTTTATACAGCAGGGCAATCAGAGGTCTAGAAATTATCTTAGCTGTGTGATGTTTGATGGAATGCGCGCATTGACAATTGCATGTTATTTTTAAGGGGACTTGTGCAAACTTTTAGTCTGGTAATACCATCCTCTGCTAATTCGCTACGCTTCATAGACAGAGTCTGGCTGGGCATAATTGACAATTGTTTAACTTCTCGTAGGAGGGGCTTTTCTGAAGTTTAATATCAGAGGAGTAAACGTAAACCAATCACACGTTTGGTTATGACGTGCGTTATGTGCCGGCTCATCCACATCGAATTTCTGCTGTAAAACACACGTATGATTTGAAAATAAAGCTATCAAATGAAATACCAGAGTAAACATGGCTATAAACGACTTTCGCAGATTATGTAATGTAGATCGGGCCAGTGATAGTTGAACGCTATCCTTACTGTGTCCTTCCACTCACGTCTAAGTGTAGGAACACCCCTCTCTCCTCTCAAACTCTTCCACCAGACAGCCCTAACCATATGTAAATTACATCTTCCTACCTTATTTTCTGGTTAATTAGGAATGTCACCAAAGAATGTTTGCCCACACGTCCTCCACCATTAACTCTGAACAATGAAATTCCCCTCCATGATTTCTCGATCATTGTGCATGCCAAGCTGTGCTGCACACAGTTTCTCGCTGATGATCGGTTGATAAATTAATTGGGAAATGAGAAGCTTGCCAATAGCAAGTAGCCTACTCAAGCCCAAGTCTCTAATGCTCAATCATAAGAGGTAAATATTGGAGGCTACCAAGTATCTCAAGATGTTTGTTTTTTTACTTATTAGTGGTGTAACGGATCGCAGTTGATCCGTGATCCGCACAGATCACGACCCACGGTTTGGCTCACATGCGATTTGCGGATTAATATGCAAATTTAAATAGGGTGAAAGTTGATCATTTGCACGTGTTTCAAAGGCTTGCAAATATTAACACTTAGATGATTTTAAACAATTTAACCACTAAAAGACGCTAAAGTGAGCAATTTTCTGTTAGCAGATGCGGTTGAATGTGTCTGGTCCAACTCCGCCCTTCAAAGATCAGAACTCTTGATGTATAAACTTGAGAGAGAGTTGTGCTACTGTGTCTCATACTGCAGTCCATTAAAATACATTTGCTGAATAAAGCACTGAAAAACAATGTAATTTTCAGTTTATGTTGAGCGACTGTTTATGCTGCATATTCTTCCCGAAACGCAGTTTGGAATTCGTCCTCCATCTGTTAGTGTGCGCTTGTTTAAGTGCACTCAACAAATGTAGGCATGTCAGAATTACAGTTATGCCTCTTACATAATGTAGCCTTTTTTAATTTTTGATGACAAGATAGAGACTTAAGGAAAATTATGTAGACTTATAATTTAAGTTTAATGTCCTAATGATCAGCCTACTTATTTGTATGTCCCACAGCTGACATGGAATGTTATTAACCGGTTCGGGAACTTTATTTTTTGTTCTAACCGGTTCAGGAACGTCAATTTTAGGGTTGAACCAAAAACCGGAAACGTTAAAATACTGTTTCTGTTCAGAAGGAACCAATTGGGAAAAAATTCTGGTTCAAAGCCCTGATGACAACAACATCATCTCCATTTTAAAATGTTTAACAAACACTCTTCTTGTTCGGGAAACGGAAACGGTTAGAATGGGAGATATCTCAGACGTAGTACAGAAGCATAATGAAATTTAGCGGAAGTACAAAGTCTGCACTGTAAAAAAAATTTGCCTCCCTAACTCAAAATTTTCTAGTGACTGGTAACATCGACATTTTTAACTTGGGCCAATAGATTGTCTGTGAATTGAATTTTATCAATTGTGGCAGCGATCTTTAAACATTAGCTCAATGGAAAATAACAGGTTGAGCCAATTGAAAATAAGAAACCATGTTTTTTGCCCAATTCACTTTTTTAAATTGTGGTAGCATTCTTTTTTTAATTTACCCAATCTGAAAATGTATATTGGTAAAATTATATTGGTAAGGAACCATGCTGAATTGTTTATTTCCCGTTGTCCTAATAGAAAAAGAAACCCACAAACTATTTTGTAACATTTTATTCATTTTTTATTTATTTGTAATACCTTAAAATTGTAAACATACAGAAATGGTCTGCATACAATTGCACAGTAGACATTAGAAAATAATTATTTTTAATAAAAAGTTTAGAAAATATATTTTACAAATATCTCCAAAAACACCAATATAAAAGTGGGGAGAGTTCTTCACCCAATGTTAATCACAATTTCACTTGAATTTAACATTCTCACACGAAGAAAAGAGCTTATGAAATTACTTTAAACACTTAAACATTTAAACAATGCCTCATAACAGTTTAAACATTAAACACCTAAAACATTCTACATTGAAGTCTCACAAATTTTCCAGCACAACCGGCTCACTGGAAATGAATCTTGACATGGATCAGCTGTTAATTCTAATAAACACAACGTTTATTTCAAATGGTTCACTTTATTCAGTATACCACTCGGTACACACGAGAGCACCGTGCAAAACAACAACATTGCGCGCCCAACCACATACTGCGCATGCGCACCCCCACACACTGCGCATGCGCCAACCTAGTACCCAAGTAACATGAACACCGTTTACCGTAAAGAACAGTATACAGGGGAAATGACATGTTAACAATCTCCCTATACTTTAAACGAGAAAACAAAAGCAAAATTAAAATTAAATAAATAAAATAATAAAACATAGATTTAAAACACATAACATTGGTCACAGTTAAACCCAAAACTGTTGTTGCATATAAATTGAACATTTTCAGGTGTTTCTTTTACATTAGTCACAGTTAAACCCAAAACTGTTGTTGCATATAAACTGAACATTTTCAGGTGTTTCCTTTTTTTTTTTTCATAGTTCTTCTCTGAGTGCTCTCAGTAGCACCACAGTCCTTCACTGAGTGCTTTCAGTAACATAAGGGCAGATGCTCCCTTTTTGGTGAGACAGTCAGCAAGTTGAGTTTTTGTGTCTGACCAAAGTATCTCCTTTATTTCTTTACTTTCTATGAGCTCTCTTATGCTGCTTATTTCCAGTCGAAGTCGTTTCTCAGTGACCTGTTTTGTGGACTTAAGGGCATCAAACAGAGAGTGGTTGTCCGTAACACAGACCAACGGAGGAGCATTTAGCTTGGCATTTCCAGTGGTGAGCTCAGAAAACAGGGTAGCTAGAAAAATAGCATTATCTATTCCATCTGACAAGGCCAGCGTTTCCCCTGCCAGAGTACTCCTCACAACACGTCTTATTCTTTTAGATTGCCAACACAAAGGAGAAAACTTCCCTCCTTCTCCTGTGAGTCCAATCAATGTTCCCCCTTGTGTACCCCCATCAGGGAGATTTCCAAAAGAAGCATCACTGAAAACTACAAAGTTCAAAGCATCACGTTTTCCCAAATGTTGAAACTTTAGTGTGACTTTTTCAGACTTAAGTTTTCTAATGACCTTATTTGTCTCATGAATAGACTGAATTGTGGCACCCTTTATATTTGACGCTAAGCTGCTTGCATCAAACATAATGTCTGGTCTGGTTTGTTTTGCAACCCACAGTATCTGACCTATTTTTGACTGAAGCTGCTCTCTTTCAGTCTCGTTAAGAGAAACATCTCTCTGTACTGCACGTGCCGCTTGTAGTTGAATAGGCTGTAGGTTATCAATATAACTATGTTGATGTACATGAACCACACCATTAATAGTCAGAAAGTTCATACCCACATAACAGAAATTTCCATGCTCCTCACGTCCAACCTGGAATGCAGACTTTAGTATAGGTATCACATCTGTTGAAAAGCTTTGTGAGCCGGCCCAAAGAAAATCATCAACATGACATGCAAGTAATCCAGTAACATTAGACTGTTCATCCACCCAATAAAATACTGCTGGGTCAACTTGAGACATCCTACCACCTGTATTCAGCATGATTTCTTTCACTTTGTTGTACCAATATAGTGATGCATCTGCAAGGCCATAAACACACTTGTTTAATTTCCATAGAATATTTTCCTTTCCTGCTTCAAGAGGTGGGCGGACATAAATCTCTCTAGACAACTGCATGCCCTGTAAAAAAGCAGATTTGATGTCCATAGAATGGATTTGCCACTTATTTTGACAGATTACTGCCAACAATAGTCTAAGGGAGTCAGCAGCACAGGTCGGGGAATCTTTTTGCAGTTCTTGAACATGAAACTCTTCAAAACCCCTGGCTACTAGACGTGCTTTGGGCACAATACCATTGGGAGTTTCTTTAAGACTACAGACCCATCTGGTAGATATGCATTTTTGGCCTGCATCATCAACTTCTTCAAACACATTGTTTTTGTACCAGTTCATTATTTCATCCTGTTTGGCTGTGTTAAATGACATGTCTTTTGTTATAAGTACATCAGCCTCCCTATCAGTTGATTCAATGTGAAGATTATTAACAGACGACAAATCTATTGTCTCCTTTTGCCCATCACTACCATCATGTTCAATATGTTGCAGATTAAACCAGTTTTTGTATTTCCCAGAAACTTTGCCCGCTCTGCCTAGAACCTTGGCTTTCTGTAAACCTCCACCACTTTGTTTCATAAATGTTACAGTCTGTCCTGGTTTTATCTTTACACAGGCATAAGAAACAGGCTTAACACAGACATTGTGATCTGTCTCAGTTTGTGTCATACTAGGATGAACCACTTTATCTGTAGTAACCTCCCTGTCACTGTTGCTTTCGTGTTCTGTTTCAGTTTGTGTCATATTAGGATTAACCACTTCTTCAGTGTTAACCTCCCTGTCATTTATTTCTTCATGTTCGCTATCTGTGCTTTCTGTTGCATTGTTTAATCTGCCTTTTTCATCTGCAATCTGTCTGTTGTCTGGTACAGTATTCTTATCCTGAGATCCCTGATCCTGTGTATTTGTCTTACAGAGCCTGGATTGAGTCCCCCCATGTCTTACAAATACAACAGCTCCATCCTGACCAATAACTACTCCAGGTCCCTTCCACTCAGGAGAGTCTGCTCTCTTGTAATATACCTTGTCTCCTGTCACATACATATCATCTGTAGGTCTGAGTTGCTTCCGCAATGCCCTTCTTATCCTCTCAGAACACTCTGATTCTGTGAATGCTTTCCTAGAAGCATGTAAAGCAGAAATATGTTCTCCCACTCTAGCACTTACAGTAGTACCTTCTAGAGCAGGTGGTTTGTCAGTTAATACAGAAGGAAGATTAGGATTCTGTCCAAACACAAGTTGATACGGGCTGTAGCCATGAACATTCAACATACTGTTCTTAGCCATGAGGGCCCAATCAAGGGCGGTTTGCCAGTCGCATCCTTTCTCTCGTTTTACCTTCTGGACGATCTCGGTAAGTGTTTGATTATGTCTCTCGAGCAGTCCGTTGCTCCAGGGACTGTAACCTGCTGTTGTTTTTGTCTCAATGTTAAAGTTTTCAGCCATGTCTCTGATCTCTTCATTGTTGAATTCTCCACCGTTGTCACTGTACAACCTTTGGGGGCGCCATGGACACTAATCCAAGTGTGAATGAATGAGTTCACAATTTCAGATGACTTTTTTGTTTTCACAATACTTCCTGCACTGAAACGTGTGAAATGGTCAATGATGTGAAGATACCATACACTCGGTTCCAACTCGTGCAGATCCACTGCCACCGTCTCGTTATATTCAGAAGCTAAGGGCAACCCCACAGCAGGTTTTGGCTTTGTTTTTTTGTACTTCTGACAAATTTCACAGTCATTTACTATTTGCTGTAAAATAGTAAAACATTCTTCATCCTTGTTTCCTGAACTAAGTATTAGCCTCTGCAGCCTGTCTGCTGACGCATGACCAAACTGTTTATGGAGCTTTAAAAGGACTTTACGTTTCTCATCTGAAGACATTTGTGACCCGTCACGGAAACCAGGGACACAAGTCGGCAGCACAAGTTTCGAGAAAATGAGAAACAAAGTTTTTTTTTTCAAAATTTGTGATTTTCGTTTTATTGCAGAATCTGTTAGTTGAGATCACGAAGAAGCCTCTCCATGTTTGAGATAGCAGTTTATGTATATTTAAAAGCGTACATTTTGCGGTTAAAATAGGCTTGTTTTCCGGAGATTCTAGCGTGCAGCGGGGGGCGTCATTGTCTGTGTGTATATTTACATACTGGATAAGCTTGTGTTTTCGCCTCCGCCCCCAAAGGGAACAGCGTGACTACTGAATAAGGATAGTTCGCCCAAAACTGAAAATAATGTCATTAATGACTTACCATTATGTCGTTCTAAACTCGGAAGACCTTCGTTCATCTTCGGAACACAGTTTAAGATGTTTTAACATTAGATTTAGTCCGAGAGCTTTCTGTCTCCTCCATTGAAAATCTATGTACGGTTTCCATGTCCAGAAAGGTAATAAAAACATTATCAGAGTAGTCCATGTGACATCAGTGGGTCAGTAAAATTGTGTTGATGCATCGAAAATACAGTTTGGTCCAAAAATAGCAAGAATAAGACTTTATTCAGCATTGTCTTCTCTTCCGGCTCGAGGGTGAAGTCACGTGACTGTAGTGACGTGGCTGCTCTGTCCCTTAAGACATGTTTGCTGAGTTTTATTTATTTTTTTCAAACTTATAGCGTGCGTCTCCCCAGACTGTAAATGAAGCTCGGGCGCACAAAACAAAAGAAATATAAAAGAAGCTGGGGCGGAACAAATAACAGTCAACCGCATATACGTCAGCCGCGTCACCGACCCCACGGGGCGCCGCAGTCGGACGACGCCAAAGTACCGCGAGAGCTCTTTAAGAAATCTTACGGAGTAGTTTAATTTCGACTCGCTCTCGCGGTACTCTGACGTCATCCGACTGCGGTGCCCCATAAAGTCAGTGATGCGGCTGACTGTTATTTGTCCAAACACACAGAAGTTACAAAGAGATCGTTGTATTCTTTATATAATTGGCTACATGTTTTGTCTATCAATATTTTCCATGAAGTCATTGGCTGATGGACGAACGAGCGAGCGATTGGTAACATCTCTTAAGGACTTCACGTTTTCGACGGTGCTGTTTTTGGATTATCTATTTTAAATACAAACTTTGAAGGCGGGTTCATGTGTTTAACGGAACGTAAATACCGGAGTGTAATCTGATATACCCTTACATGTTACGATGTAAATAGTCCGCAGATTGTATATTATATTGTATTACCAGAAGTTCATGCGAAATAGACTATATATCTATATTTCACGGATTATACGCATTTGTGGACAAAATCATTGGATGATTCACACATCTGAAACACACTGGATTCGACTTGTGATCCCCGCAAAGGTAACGTTAAAAGTCCTGTTTATTTTTGCATTTTGTCATTCGGACTTCTGTAATAAAATACTACATATGATGGTAGAACCTCTGTATCTCAAAACGGCTTTACAGGGGGTATGGCTTAGCTAAATGAGATGTAAATGAGCCCTATTGTCTCTCCAGCCAGGGAAAAGGGAAAGTGTTAACTTTTTTCTTTCTCAAATTTCTCAGCATTCTCTTTCTTGAATGTGTTACATTCAAATGGCCACAACTTCTCCAAATCTTATCAGATTTCCATGTGTTACACATCGTTGGAAAGCTTAGAATCTGCACTTTCAGAATCTATGAATAACTCAAAATGCCCCAGATCCGACTTGTGTCCCTACTTTCCGTGACTGGTCACATTTTCTCTGTCACTGTTAGGATTTCCTCTTCAGTTTGATCTTTTGTGTTTTCTTTGTCTCTGATATCAACACAGTAATGTCCAGAACTAGTAAATTCAAGAGGAATTAATTGTTTGAACATCACTGCACTGTCCTTTTCCATGTCCAAAATGGTCCCTGCTTTCTTCAAGGATGTTTTACTCAGCAGTAGTGGAATGTCAACCTTAACAACTTCAGTATCAATTTGGCATTTTGTCAGTCCTATTTTAGCTGGTAGTTTCACATTTCTCGTTGAATACACTAAATTCCCATCTCCGAACCGAAATGGCCTGCAACTGGGGGTTTCTGTCTGCATCAGTTGATTCACTTGATCCCCGGTGAGGTCTTTAACATAGTTTTGCAACCACTTCTCCCCACAAACAGTACGAGTACAAGCAGTATCAATAATCGCTGATCCCAACGATTCAGTCATGAATATCTCTGAGTCGGACATCGAGGCTTTTGTAAACAATGTAATGTTACATTCCTCTACATTTGCATCTTCAGTTATTCTTACTTGATCAGTTTTCTTATGTGGACAGTCTTTAGCCCAGTGATATGTGCACTGGCAAATAGCACATCTGGATCGCTTACCGAATTTATCCAGTGGATTTGTCCCCGGTAGCGGCTGTTTTAGTTGCCCACTTTGCAACGTAGCGTTCCGTTTTCCTCTTCCTTGTGGTCTTTGTTCTGTGAACAACGCCGTGTCTTGGTTCACTTGTATTCCATGTGACGAGCCTATCGCAATTTTTCCTCCGAAAATCCGTTTTAAAGCCGACTTCATGGAGGAAAACTTTAACTCGGTGCAAGCCGTCAATGCTAACTTTCTGCTTTTTTCGTCGAGGCAAGCCGTGTCCAATAGCTTAAAAGCCAGGACAGCGTCAGGAAGCGTCATATTATACTTTTTCATCCGGTTATATCGCTGTTCAAAGTCAATTATGTAGTCCGACATGGAAACTGAACTATTCTTTGCTATGCTATCAAAATAAGAATAGGCTTCATATGCTCGATCCTTTTCCTCTTTCAGAAATATTCCGTCAAGCTTTGCCATTAACGTTTCCATACCGTTATCACTGTCCAAGTCCTCCGCAGGTATTTCCATCGCCGTTTCCCGAGCTCTTCCTTCGAGCCCCAAAGCAACAGCAAGGGCTTGTTTTTTCTTGTCGAGGTCAGTGACCCGCATCCAGATATTGACTTCATTTTTCCAACACTCGTACGGCCTGGCCTCATCAAACTTCGGCGGAACTTTATAACTAGCAGCCATCCTCTGCTACCATGTTAATTCTAATAAACACAACGTTTATTTCAAATGGTTCACTTTATTCAGTATACCACTCGGTACACACGAGAGCACCGTGCAAAACAACAACACTGTGTGCCCAACCACATACTGCGCATGCGCACCCCCACACACTGCGCATGCGCCAACCTAGTACCCAAGTAACATGAACACCGTTTACCGTAAAGAACAGTATACAGGGAAAATGACATGTTAACACAGCAACTGCTCAGTGTTTCACGAATTCCCATTTTCATGTCACGTGTGTAAATCACCAAAGCCTTGCTACTCTGTAAGAAGTAAAAAATTATCACCGAGCATTCATGTACCAAATGAAGCCAATGTAATAAATAAAACCAGATCAATATAGAATATCCTCAAAGTTTACACTTCTGAACATAGCAATATAGCTAATAGCAGACGTTTTTCTGTTCAACATTATGAAAATAAAACAGTTTTAATATAGAAGTACAGTTATTTTGGTATTGGAAATTTTTCATTACTATAGTTTCACTTAAAATATCCTTTAGTGCGACTATGGTAAATGTGTGGTTATATGGTTATCCAACACAAACACTTGTAAAACTATGGTTAATTTTCTAAGAGATGAATTTTTCAAGCAAACCTATAGGTACTAATGTTAAGCTACTTTGTGTTGGTTTTATATTCGATTACTTACAGTAAGGTCAACGCGCTGATTATTTAAACATCTCATCCGTTTTGGGCGGTGTCCCTGCACTTATTGAGACTTGCGCCGTTGAGTATAAACAGCAGCTTTACAACACCAGCTGATAGAGAGCGTCCTATTCATATCTACCCTTGTGGATTTCCTGACGTAAGATGACGACGGCAGCATGCGCGGCGCAGATCGATTGGCACATGAGATCAATGTAACGTGAGATATAAGCTTTTGAATGGCTCTCGCGGAACTTTGATGTCATATGTTGATTTGTCTGCGCAGTGCTGCATACAGTCAAATACATGTAAAGAATGCGCCCTTTTCGTGAAGTCCAGGCCAAATACAGATGCCCCCACACTCGTTATATATTCATTTATTTAAAAAACACGACAATTTCTCTCTAGAAAGGCGCAGGTTGCAAGCAGCCTTTCATGTCTATGTGTGCACGTGTGGGCGCGGCGCAGCGGCTCTTAATAAAAAAAGCTAACAGTTTTCATACAAATATGTTATATAAGAAATACAAATATAATATACTCACTGTGAAAGTTGTAGTGACCTTGCCATTTCCTCACTAAATGAAGCGTTGCTCGGTGCGTTACACTGAGGAGAAAACATCACATGCTTTTGTTTGTATGCTGTAATTATTCCGATTTTCACTCAGTTTAACTAGAAAATGACTTTAAAAATACTTAAAAATGACTTAAATGTAAATATTTAAGTACTTACCATAACTTTATTGTAGAAACTGTCGATCATCAACTCCCACACATCCACACTGAAGCCAATTAAATTCAGGTGCATTCCCATACGCTTTTCTGGCTGAACTATGTTCAGTCAACTCAGATTTTTCATTTGACATGATAAATTGTGCAGAGTTTAATATGTTCTGTGAATATACATTTTTGTTTTAAGCCAATTCTTTGTTTTAATTACCACAATGCATATTTTTGTTTGGGGAGAATTTTTTGAAAGCAATATGTTGAGTCAATACTTAACTTTCAGTTTCCACAATTTTTTAAAATATAAATTTTTTACAGTGTGACGTAGTCAGGCTAGCAAACCTTCTGCATCAATTATGTCACCCAGTGTTTTTCAGCATGCAAGCCAAAATGCTCCAGTCGCCCAAGGACTGCATCCAGATTTTCAAGATGTTCAGCTTCAGTCCTCCCGGTAACCAAAATGTTATCCAGGTAACAATGAGCATTAGGCCAACCCTGTAATATTTGGTCTATTGCTGGCGCCGAAGCGACCCATACGGCAAAAAATATATATTTCAAAATATATTTTGAAATATATTTAAAAATATACAAAAATTGGCCAAAAAATATATTTGCTGAAATACATTTTTAAATATATTTTTGAAAATATATTTCATATCAATGTATTTTTTTGCAAGTTTTGTATATTTCTAGAAATATATTTTAAAATATACAATAATTGGCCAAAAAATATATTTGCTCAAAATACTTTTTTTAAATATATTGTTGAAAATATATGTCATATCAATATATTTTTGGCAAGTTTTGTATATTTCTAGAAATATATTTTAAAATATACAATAATTGGCCAAAAAATATATTTGCTGAAATACATTTTAAAATTTTGAGATATAAAAGTTGAATATAAATATTTTTTCAAGTTCAAAAATATATTTAAACAAGCTTCACCGTTTCTAAAATATATTTACAATATATTTAAAATATATTTTGGCCAAAAAAAAACTATTTTGGTTGGGTACAATATTAGCAGCATCGGGTCTCTAGTAATTTAAACTATGTGTTTTTGCTGAACGGACCCGAAAACCCTAACTCTTTCGCGGTGCGTCAATGTTCTTTTCAAACCTCTCCTCTGTTTAGCAAGAGCACTTGCGACATTGTTTGGCTGGCGGTAGGTTAATTTACGTTGAGACAGACATGTCAGTCAATGTACATTTGAGCGGTTACCTGGGTGTCATCTTCAAATAACAAAGTAAAACAAATAGAGCAGCTCACCAAATTGGTTGCGAGACCAGCGTGGTTTCTTTCTGTTTGACTGCTGCGTGCGGGGCTGCAGACTGCACACACGTCGGTGCCATTTACATTCGGGTCCAGTCGGGTCCAGTTTGGGTCGGTTAATTTCTTTGGACCCAAGAAGACCTCTACTTCCTGGACTTCTCCTCGACCCTCATTTGTAGGTAAGCATGTGGCAAGTCCAATTTGCTAAAAGATTGTCCTCCTGCTAATGAAGCAAACAGGTCCTCAATGTGCAGTAATGGATAGTGTTCAAAGTGTACAACAGGGTTTAGGTGATGAATATTGTTATTGCTTAGCTAAAATGCTGAAAATGTACAGTTGAGGTCAAACGCAAATGTACTATGAATCTGCCATGAACTAATCAAGCTAATCATTCACACACACACACACACACACACACACACACACATACGCAGAGGTTTCTGCTTAAAATTTTCTCCGTCAAAGACTTTTTCAAAGACACTAAGATTGCCTAATCACAGGCTCGTACGTTTCTTTTTGCTTTTATAGCAATAGCACACACACATTTTTTTCCTCACAACAGACTAAGTACATACAGTCCATCAACTCAATCTGCACGGTTCCTGAAGTTTCCTTAAAAACAGTTTTCTCATGGGTGCTTTTTTAAAGTCTACAACAACAAAACTCTTAACAACAAAGTTGACCAAGCCACGGAATATACTGGATTATATGAGCTCTCTTTAGGTACTCTGGGCTCTTGGCTTTGGGCGTACAGGTGAGTATACAGGAGGGCACTCTGGTTCTTTTCTTTGGGCGTACAGGTGAGTATAGAGGTGTAATACGCTGGCTTTTAGCTTTGAGCGTGTAGGTGGTTATACAAAAGGGCACACTGGATCTTTACTTTGGGCATACAGGTGAGTATACAAGGGCAATACGCTAGCTCTTAGCTTTGGGTGTACAGGTGAGTATACAAAAGGGCACACTGGATCTTTAGTCAGGCATTTCATACAGTGGCCACACCACCACCAGGTGAGGAAAAGGGACCAAAAGTCACAAGCGGGCGTGTATATAGAAGAGTGGTCGTCCAACAACACCAGTACGCGTTCTCTCAACAGGGTCTTCTTCCCGGCCTAGGGAGTGAATGCTGACAACAAGGACACGGCAAGACACTGCAATATTCAGGTGTACACACGTCAAAGAAAAGTCTTACCCACTGCACTCCACACACTCTAGTGAAATAGGGTCAACACATCGAAGCCACTGATACAGCGGATGGCCAGATAGAAACGTCACACCCACAACGATGTAACGTGCTCCCTCCTAAGCTGGTTCCGGCTCGCCCACCAATCATTTCCGTGGTGGGGCCGCTTGTACACTAATCACAACTCACAGGAAGAGCACTGATATTCCACACTTGTAAGGAAGACACTGACACAGTGACAATTCAGCGTACTCACAGCTTCGTTGACACTAATGCTTCTCCCTTTCCTTCCAGATCATCGACGTAAACATAGCCGGCAGCACAATATCCTCGTTCCCGCCTCCTTGCATTGTAGTTCCTGCAGATCTTCAATGCATACGGCCTCTTCACAGGAAATAACACATATAAATACAATACTTCAATGAAGGTAATCCTTTACTCAAACCTGTGTGTATGTTCACGCCCAATCCTCAATATCTACAACACATCCGTCTCTCCACTCGTCTCCACCGCTCTGTCTCACCCGCAGTATCTGCTGGAATAAACTTCACATAATTCTCGTCTTCTTCAGCCCCGTCCTCTTTCCGCTTCTCAACTTTGCGACCGCCGGATCAACGAGGCCTTCCGACTCCTTCTTTGGATGAGACGTTAAACCGAGGTCCTGACTCTCTGTGGTCATTAAAAATCCCAGGATGTCCTTCGAAAAAGAGTAGGGGTGTGCCCCGACATCCTGGCCAAACTTGCCCATTGGCCTACTAATCATCTCTCATACTAATTGGCTATATCACTCTGTCTCCTCTCCACTAATAAGTTGGTGTGTGGTGGGCGTTCTGGCGCAATATGGCTGCCGTCGCATCATTCAGGTGGATTCTGCACATTGGTGGTGGTTGAGGAGATTCCCCCATTCATATATAAAGTGCTTTGAGTACTGAGAAAAGCGCTATATAAATGTAAGGAATTAATTAATTATTATTTTTCTTAGAAGGCTTACGTTCCGTCCACCCTTGGCGTCATGCACGACTGCGGCTTTCGGCGCTCGGTGTCCCCTTTCACCGCATCCCCGCGGCCACCCAGCGCGAGCTGCGGAAACTGCGTCACCCAAAAACAACTCCCCAAACAACTCTCCCTTCCGTTTCCTTCCACGCCCTTTTTATGGGCCTCCTCTTCTCCAAAGCCTAATCAGCAATCGCCACAGTCACTTAGCACACCTGATTCTCATAACGCTGGCTTTGGGTTGCCCGGAGTTGACCGGAACCGGCCTGGTGTTGCATTAAAACCCATCCGGGCGGAAAGATAATCGCCCCCTTCGTTCCGCCAATAAAAGTCACTTCGTGACAATTAAACAAATGTTTATTTTGCCTACATTTTACCTTAAAAAATGATATAAATGCATCGTCAGTTTTGTCTTCGTTCATCACTTAAAATACAGTTTTGGTCACTTTTTCAGAAAGTTGTTAATGTGTGCTGCTTGTTAAAGTAGTGTTGTAGTCAAGACCACCTAAAATGAGACCAAGTCATGACCAAGACCAAGACAGGCCAAGACCGAAAGAAGACCAAGACTTAAAGGGTCCAGAACAAGTCAAGACCAAGACAGGCAGAGACCAAGTCTCAAGACCAAGACCAGTGCAAGTCACTGCATTAAAACACTTATGATAAAATGTGGAATATGCATATGATTAGGCACTTCTTGTCTGTGTGTGTGAGTGCGTGCATGTGTGTGTGTGTGTGTGTGCGTGTGTGCGTGTGTGTGTGTGTATGCCATCAGAAAAGTTGATAAAATAATCAAAGGCATTGCAGATATGTGGGAATTTATCCAAGTAAATAAAAGTGAACAAACACTAAAGAGCTGAAATCAACTTAACCATTTATTCTGAACTGTCTTTCCATGGCTTGCCATCCACTTAACACAATGCAGATGTTTTAGTAATGAAATTAGAAAAATGGTCTTTGGGAGAAACTTAAACAATGCTTAAACAATGCCAACTTCATATGCCAAACTAGAATAAAGTGCATAAAAAATAATGATAAAAAATACATTTGTGATGTGCCATCAGTTGTGGTCTTGACCGGTCTTGAAATAAAATTCCATGTCCTCTTTGTCTGAGACCGAGACGAGACCGAGTAAAAATGCGTCGATTCCAAGACGAGTCCAAGACCTTTAAAAAGTGGTCTTGAGACCGGTCTCCAGAACTACAACACTATGTTAATTAAAATAAAAGTTTAGTACACGTTAAGTGAGTACACGTGCACGAGTACTCACGTCTACTTGCGCGTAAACAATGTATGGAATCATATTAGCACACACTTAAAATATCCTGCAATGCAGCCTTACTGAGAGTTGCCATGAAGGATACAAATTAATTAATTAATTACGAAAGCAAATTACTGTGTCCAGGGGTGGACTGGCCATCTGGCAAACCGGGCAGTTTCCCGGTGGGTCGACGTACTTTTTGGGCCGCTACATCTCATACTATCTTTGTCTGCTGAGCAGCCCAGTTAGCGTCTTTTTTTCTAGAAAGACCCGCCCACTGACATTTAAGCAGCAGCCCATTGGTTATTTTTTTTAATGACATTAAGCTGGCCCAATGACTGCCTAGCCCAGTCATCGTCCTTTTTTTCCTAGATAGACCGGCCCACTCAGCAGCAGCCCATTGGTTATTTTTGATTGACATTAAGCTGGCCCAATCACCGCTTTGGTCTCCGTGCAAGCGAGCATGCGTCGTCGGTCAGTTCACGTGTCTAAATAGAGAGAGAGAGATGTAGATAACACGCAAGGGAGGGGCAGATAAACTGCGCGACAAAAGAAACAGGCTCTTCAGCAGACGCTGCAAAATGTGTTAAAATAACACAGCAGGACCTTCAACTCACGTCGCTGGTGATGATGATGATGATGGTGGCGGTGGCGGTGGTGGCACTGGCAGCGCAGCACCAGCACGCAAAGTGTGTCAGTGAGGAGAGGGAGAGAGACGAGAGATAAGTGCGTGTAGCGACTGCGGTAAGCAGAACTGCTTTCAAAACACAAGTTTAGATAGATACCCCTTGATAAAACTGAGTCAAAAACACAAAATTATGGTGATAAAGCTGCAATAAAATACAACTACGAGATTGTATCTGATTCGTAGATTTCGTAGGTTTCAAAACATATCATTTCTCTTCAAGCAAAATCAAACAATCCAGGAGATCTGCTTACAGAAAAATATATGTTTATTGTATATATAACAACACACTTGACAGATAATCTTAAAAATCTCTATTTCTGTAATCACACAAGTTTAGTTCAGTGAATGTAGTGAATACTTTACTGTAAGTACTGCAAGTAATAATCAGTTTTCAATATTACTGTAAGCAGGACTTGTATTTTGTAAAAAGTCAGCAATTCAATGGCAAATTTTGCCAATTGCATATAGCTTGTTTTAGGATTCATAAGTGTGGATTACTAAACTAAACTAAACTAAACTAAACTAAACTAAACTAAACTAAACTAAACTAAACTAAACTAAACTAAACTAAACTAAACTAAACTAAACTAAACTAATAAATAACATGTTCTAGAAGTGTTTGTTGTGTCAACTCTCACTCTTTTCTACTATTAATTGGGTTTAGTGCTTTTATGGAATTGGAGTTGCTATTGCTACATATTTAAAGGCGTGCAAAGATGGGTGGTATTTGTAATTATACAATGCAAAAAATGATTTTCAAGAAAAAATGTCCTAGTATTTTTGTCTTGTTTTCAGTAAAAAAATATCTAAAAATTCTTAAAATAAGATGGTTTTTCTTAATGAGCAAAATGACCCAAGAAAATAAGTCTAGTTTTTACACCAAAATTTTTTAATTTAAGTGATTTTGTGCATAAAACAAGCAAAAAAATGCCAATGGGGTAAGCATGGGGAATTTTTGCATTTAGTGTTTAAAAAAATGTTCAAGATTTTTTGCTTACCCCATTGGCAGATTTCTTTGCTTGTTTTATGCACAAAATCACTTAAATTTGATATTTTTGGTCAAAAAACTAGACTTATTTTCTTGGATAATTTTCATCAAGAAAAGCCATCTTAATTTAAGAATTTTTTGATATTTTTACTGAAAACAAGACAAAAATACTAAGATTTTTTTTCTTGAAAATCATTTTTTGCAGTGTAGTGTGGGCCAGTTTGGGCCAAAATGCCAGGGCCGAATTTTTGTCCCAGTCCAGCCCTGACTGTGTCTAAGCTGCACGGTATGTAGATAGTTATCCGCCATTACGTGAGTACAAGCGTCCTCATTTGTAAACATGTACACAAATTAAAGAAGACCCTTTACAGTTTCAAATGATGTATAACACATAAGTGTATGATTATCAATAATGGAGTATTTTCAGTTGATTCTGCATTTTTGGACACCAGGGAGTTAATACAGTGTGAACCATAAATTAAATCGAAATCCACATTTTTGCTGCCCCACTTCCCCCAAAGCTGCAGTCTGTAAGCATAAGCTTGCCCACTGTCCGTTTTTAAATACAGAGGGCGCATCCTGCAGACAATTTGCGGTAGGTGAAAGAGGGGGAGGGGGATATGAGGATGAAACGGATATAAATTTTATGTGTGACCTCAAATTAAGTTATTAAGACTATAGAGCTAAACACATTTTTGTTGTTTAAAAGTTTGCTTTTGTTGTGAACAAAACACATGGATGTACAGGTTGAGAGAGTTTGATTTAATTTGCTAAAGTTAAATGCATTTTATATGGTGTAACTGTTTACTTTTCTTACAAAGATAATACTTGAAGTGCAGGATAAACCTCTTGCTGTCTGTTGACATGCAATAAATGCCAAAAGTTCTGTACAAACACCTGTCTGTTTTACTCATTTCAACTTGTGAAAACTGCTTAAAAATACAAATTCTGAGACATATGGCAACTTTTTTAACATTAACGCAAATGGTTACTTTCACTGGTAATGAGTTACTTTTATTATAGAGTAATTCAGTTACTAACTCAGTTACTTTTTGGAACAAGTAGTTAGTAACTATAACTATTACTCTTTTAAAGTAATGTTTCCAATATTGCTCATTATACATACAGAAACTGAATATGCTGTGAATGTGTCATTAATATTTAACATTTATGATATTATTTCTCTTCTGTTTTTAGGATTCATCATCATTATTGCTGTTTTACCGATGATACTAACAGCAACAAATGAAAGAATGTTTGACAAATGTTATGTCCACTTCAGATGTAAGTATGTGATGAATTATGTTCAGATTGCTAGTAAGTGCATTAATATCTCAACAAAAACAAAAAGTATTATTCAGTTATGTGGTCGTCAGTGCTGGGTGCATGGCGAAACATCACAATTTGCCATGCCGCCACGGACACGTCCTTCAACGAAAAGTCAAGATCTTCGCAATTTATCATTGCAGAGGGCTTAAGATCAGTCTGACCAAATATAATGATGATCTGATTAAATGTCTATGTGCAGTAAATCACAGCGTAAAACATGCTATTTCCTGCTGCCTCTAGGTGGCACCATGATTGTAGTTGAATATTGGCATGCAAATGTGTTCAGACCAAGGCCCTTATCAATTATGTGAATCGTGGGGCAGATTAGACATTGTGCAAAGTTTTATGAGTTTAATCATGTTTAGGCCCTCAAAAATGCGATTCATTTTGGCGAAGAAAAAGAGGAAGAATCTCAGCAAAAACAATAGGGCTTTGCACTGCTCAAGATGAAACTTGAAGTTTTTCAGCCAAACCTATTCCCTTCCCCAAACCCTAACTCTAACCGTCACAGAAAACTTTCTGCTACCTTAGATTTTCAAGAAACATCATTCTATTTGATTTATACGTTTATTTCCTCATGGGGACCTCACAATTGTCCCCACAATGTCAAAATTTACTGGTATTTAAATCTTTGTGGTGACACTTGGTCCCTACAGCGTGATAATTACCAGGCCACTCAATCAGTGCAATTTGATAATAAAGTCAGTCTTTTAAATTGTAATATTAAAAAATATAGCATGTTATAGTGACCTTAATATCACCCAAAAACAACCAAAACAAATGTATGTGAAATTTTGATACTTCCTACAGCTTAAAGAGCCTGGAGTCAAATTGATTATTGTCTGTCGATGTTGTTCAAGTATGTGTTTATAGGCATTAGTTGTGCACCTGATTTAAGAGATTATCTCTGAAGATTAGCTTTATAGTTACAGTATCTGCAACAAGTATCTTTGTTAAACCAAAGTTTGACACTGTTGGGACAGATATTTTAAGTATTATCAACAGGGCTGGCCCACGCTCTATTGGTACCCTAGGCCAGAGGTCCCTAACAACCTGGTTGCAAGAACGTCCTGAAAAAAATGTGTATAATAGCTACGTAATATTTTGTCCTTTAAGAGCCGCTTTCAAATAACATCAATCATTTCCACTTTTGTACAAGGCTGTGCTCTCTCTATTTCTCAGTTTCTCTCTCTCTCTCTCTCTCTCTCTCTCTCTCTCTACCAGCGCATACTTCTAAAACACAATTTGCAAATGTACCTTGCAAATAATGTCAATATGTTCAACTCTGTGATATCACAAATGAAAAGTAATGTAAGGTTTTGTTCTGTGTTTGCTTTTATTCTGTGTATTTGTGTTATTTGAACTTGTATTTTGTTATCCTGCTCTGTTCGAACTTTTATTTTGAAATCATCATGCCATGTCACGCTTCACATTTCCTGTTTGTTTTTGTATTTAAGTCACTTCCTGTTCACCTGTCCTTGTTGTGGTTTCAGTTTTATAAAGAATGTTATTGTAGATTTCAGTCTTAAAAAATAATGTCTGGAAGCAGAGGGTTCTTTTTCCAAGATAGACTTTAATATCAATGATACAAAGCCGAGTCGGTCAATTGAGCAACTAACAACTCTTGGCTTAGGCCCATGCTTATATACAGTTTTTCTGAAGGTTGTAACCACCCCTTTATGCTACTTTTAAACATGTTTTATGTTTGCCAGGTGTTGGTTTCTTCATCATCTGCATATGTCACCCTAAATATTTTTAACTGGTAGGCACAGCTACCCATATTTGGATTTTCCACTTATGTATACATTTAAACATTGCTTATGCTGCACAACTTATATTTGAATAGGAACCATGTATAGGTAGTACTGGTCTTTACATGTTAACTCTGCATCCATGCACCCATGTAACAGGACCTATGGCTATTTATAGGCCGTGCTGTGCAGTTCTGCTTTACAGTCATAAGACCACTCTAATAATCTTTGAATCTTTTTCACTGGCAAACCACTCTTCACATCAAACTTGTTCACACAAATATAGTTCACACAAATATAGTTTTTGAATTAATATAGTTTTTGAATTAAAATTCTTCCACATTCCACCCCTTGGGACGTTATTATGTCCCACCCAAAGTGCAACCTCACAATCCAGTCCAATTGAGTTAAGCTAAGTAACGGCTAAACTAAGCCATCCCATACCTTACCAATGACTAGATTATGCTGCCGCACTTTGGCAGAGTCAGGCCAAACATCTTACTCCAAATTTCTTTGTCTTATTCAGAGTAAGTAAAAGATCCTGCTCCCTAATTCAACATACTATTCAAGCATGGGCCATATGATGTTATTGTGGTGGTTAAATCATAAAACAAAATAATGATTCAAAATAAAATACATCACTCAAAACACTCAAAATATTGGTAAAATAAAAACAATTCAAACATTATCCTGATTATCACTGTCTTCCAATGTTTGCAAAACCCAGTTTGGGTGCACCTTGTAATTTCCTACTTGAATTAATGAATTATCCTGATATTTTATCATTCCCATTTGTTTAACTGTGGCTTTTACAATTAGAGATTTCAATAAAGGAAGAACACAACAAAATAATAACCCTCCAATTAACACAGCAACTCCTAAAAATATACCTAATTTAGCAAACCAAGCACCCCATTTTCCTAATTGTAAATCAAACCAATCCCAACTTAAATTATCTCTTCCTGCATTGGCTGCAGTTTCCATTCTTAACCTTTTCAGTTTATGCATTGCTTCAGTAAATGCCCCATCTGGTGCTGTATGATTAGGAATAAAAGTACAACATTGATCCCCAAATAAAACACACACACCTCCTTTATCCGCTAGTAACCAGTTAAGCGCTTGTCGATTTTGCCATGTCATTTTACTAGTGGCGTCTACTTGTTCTCCTAAGGCAGTTAAAGCATCGTCAGTGTAGTTAATAAATCTTTGCTGATTATAATATATATAATTGATCCATTCTGTATTTTTGTTTTGTGTTATCCATACAAATATTGATTCAAACCCTGATGCTACCTCATCTCTTGCCTTAAATTGATTAGGTATTCCTCTGGGTTGCCCAATTACATCTAAGTATACTTCAGGATCCAGTGTATAAGCTCTTTTAGCTCTATCCTTTGTTTTCTCAATATTTTTCTCAAAATTCCATGGAGCCAAGGTAATTTCTTGAATTAATCTTACCCTAGTACATGTACCTTTCCATTGTAGTGGCAACGACGCCATAAGTCGTCCTTTTCCACAAAACCAAAAGAAATCTGCTAACACTATTGTTTGATCTTCATATATCTCCATTGCAGGTGCAGCTATAGTCTGATTTTCACAGTCTTCTTCTATGAGCATTTCTCCTCCTTCTTTAATACCTTGAGCTAAAATCATTGATGACCTTTTAATAGATCGAGGGAATCTTATAGTTGGTTTGTTTACAATCCATGTTATAGAACATTTTCCTGTAAAATTTCCTAGATCTATTGTCCCATATATTTTAGTATAGCATTCATATTTCTGGGTATAATCTATACTATACCATTCTGGAATCTCTACTTTCCCTTTCTCTACTTTAATATTTTTGTTAACATCCCAATACTGACACCAACTCCCAAAATGTCCCCAATAAAATCGATCTTTAAGCTCAGAATTTCCCAAAAGACCTAAACATTCTGCAGGACAGTATGGTCGTCTCTCTTTTTCTAATCCACAAAAGTTTTGATTAAATTGAGCACATTTATAATAATCATGTGGACTTGGGACTATCGTTATCTTGCTTAATGGTGATTTAGAACATAACAAACAATTGTCCATACCAAGTTCTCTGGCTGTGAAAGTTGCCCATTTGTACCATTCATTATTTTGGGCTGCTTCCCATACAATGTCCACTTTGTACTCTCTGTTGATATCTTTTTCAATGTCTCTTCGATGCTTTGATATTTTTTGACTTTCATTTAGATTCTGCTTCTTTTGGGTTTTTGTTGAGTTATCATTAGATTTCGCTGATGGTTGAAAAGTCACTTGTAGAGAAGTTTGGTTGTCCATAGCCATGTGAATTTGCCATATGCAGCCACAGATTATCAGACAGATTAGCAACTGCCTTTTCTCCATGTTTGAAAACACTTCCTTGCACGTTTTCCTTTCGATGTCCAACAACGGGTTCTTTATCCTCTGAATTGCTTTGGTTTCTTTTAACTCCGTTGAATTACTTTTTTCCTTCTATATCATTTTTCCCACTCTCCTCATCTCCAACGATCGCTTTGGGCCCTCTGGTACAATGGTTCAGATGATACCAGGTGGTGCTTCCTTCCACTTGGACTGCTGTCGGAGTTGCTCTCACCACCTTATAGGGTCCCTCTCTCCTTGGCTCATTCCACTTTCTCCTGAAGACCCTCAGATACACTAGATCACCTGGCACAATTGGACAAGTTATCTCCGTCTCCTTATCCAGCTCCTTTTGTCTTTCCTGCACACAAATAGCCTTATGTATAGCAGTTAGTTTCATCATATAAGATCTTAATTCCATTTGTAATTGTTCCAAGGGGGGCCCTTTGTATGGTCCTCTACTAAATGGCACAGGCATTGGTCGACCAGTAAGCATTTCATGCGGTGTTAGATGTGTGCTTCTGTTAATTTGCATTCTGTAACTCATCAAAGCAAGCGGTAAAGCATCCACCCAGTTTAGTTGCGTGCTTGCACAAATTTTGTTGAGTTTAGCCTTGATTGTACCATTCACCTTTTCAACAATTCCTTGCGATTGTGGGTGGTAAACACACCCTAGTCTTTGTTTTATTCTCAACTGTTGAAGTACTTGTTTTACAGTTTTTTGAATAAATGCGGAACCATTATCAGAGCTAATTTCTGATGGTATTCCAAATCTTGGTATTACTTCTCTTGTCAAGAATTTAATTACTGTTTCAGCCCCCTCATTGGCTGAAGGTACTGCTTCTACCCATCTACTAAACCTATCAATAATAACGAGCATATAACGTTTGCCTCGGATACTTCGTATCATATCTACATAGTCCATAACCAAGTGTTTAAATGGTCCTTCCGGTATTGGTATATGACCTATTGATGTTGTTATTCCTTTTCTGACATTATATTTGGCACAAACTTCACATGTGGACAAAAATTCCTGCACCATTGCATTCAAATATGGAGACCAATACCCCTGATCATTAATTTTCCTGATTACTTCTCCTCTTGAGCAATGATCAAAACTATGTGCATCTGGAATAAGAATATTTAGAAGCGCAGTAGGTGCAACAATTTTCCCCTCATGTGAACGCCAAATATTCTGCGTATCTTTCTTTGCCCCTCTTTGGAGCCACATAGAGTGTTCATAAGGACCTGCTTGTTCTTGAATTCGTACAATATCTTCCAATTGAGGCATTGGTTCAATGAGTACTATAGGAGCCAATACTGCTGTATGGCATCCAGAGGCTTTTTTAGCCTCTAGATCTGCTATGTTGTTACCTTTGATAACAAAGTCATTTCCTTTCTTATGAGCTTGGCATTTTATGATGGCTAGACGTTTTGGTAACATCATTGCAGAAATTAATTCAACTATTTGTTCAGCATGTTGGATAGGCGTCCCATCACTTTTGTTAAAACCCCTTTGTTTCCAAACAGCTCCAAACAAGTGGCATACTCCATGAGCATAAGCTGAATCAATAAATACATTTGCTGTTAACCCTTTGGCTAATTGACAAGCAGTAGTAAGAGCTTTTAATTCCGCTAATTGGGCAGAACATGGTTGTACACAATGCTGGGTTACAATAGGTACAAAGTCATTATGTTGTTTTCTTACTACTGAATAACCTGTATGTATTCCCAAAAAATCTCTAAAACTAGACCCATCCACAAAATAAATGACATCTGCTTCCTCAATTGGGGTGGATTCAAGATCTGGTCTTAACCTAGTAAAAGTCAATGCATTAGCCACACAATCATGTGGTTCACCTTCATTTGGTAAAGGAATAAATCCTGCAGGATTTACAGTATTACATCTCTTGATAGTAATATCTGGATAGGTAAGCAGTAAAGAGTATGCCAAAATACGAGCCTGAGTAAGAACAAATTTTCCTTTTTCTATTAAGTCAGTGATCTTGTGGTGTGTGTAGATAATAATTGGATAACCCATCGTTAATGTAGATGCTTTGTCATAGGCATAGTATACAGCTGCTAGACCTTGCTGATAATATGGGGGGTATCCTAGTGCTACATTATCCAATTTAGTGCTGTAATATGCTATGGGTTGTTTTTTCCTTCCACTACAACTTTCTTGCATCAAAACTGCTGAGGCATATCCATCCGCTCTGTTGGCAACAAATAAATGAAATAGTTTAGAATAATCAGGTGTACATAACGCAGGTGCTTTTTGTAGCTCTTTTTTAACAGATTCAAATGCCATTAATGCATCTGTATTCCAATTCAATGGAGCACTTAGATTTTGAACTCCTGCTTGTTTCATGATTTCTCTAAGTGGTGCTGTTTTTATTGCATATTCTTCTATCCAATCAGCACTGAACCCAGTCATTCCTAAGAATGTCATTAATTGTTTAACTGTTTGTGGTAATGGTGCTTTGCTTATTCCTTCGAGTTGAGATGGTGCTATCGCTTTTGTTCCAAATGCAATTAATCGTCCCAAATATTCAACTTGAGATTGGCAATACTGTAATTTAGCTTTAGACACTTTATGACCTCCCTGGGCCAACTTTGTTAGTACCTTTATAGAATCTTGATGGCATTGTTCAAGTGTTTCAGAGCAAACCATTAAATCATCCACATATTGTAACAAAGTACTATCCATTATTAGATCTTCTAAGTCATTTTTAAGTATTCGATTAAAGATATGAGGCGAATGCTTATATCCCTGTGGCATCTTAGAATATGTATATTGTTTACCTTCATATGTAAATGCAAACAAATACCTACTTTCTTCTGCAATTGGAATACTAAAATATGCCGAGCATAAATCAATCACAGTAAAATACTTGGCATTAGGAGGACATTTGTTAGCAAAGTATGAGGATTTGGAACATCAGCAGGATAATCTTCCACTATATCATTAATAGCTCTCAAATCATGGACTAAACGCCACTTAGATTTATCTGCCTTTTTAATGGGGAAGATGGGGGTATTACAGTAACTATTTGTTTCTAAAAGCACATCAGCTTTTACTAGACCATCTATTGTAGTTTTTATGCCTGCTATAGCTTCTGGATGTAAAGGATATTGCACTTTATGTGGTAAAGGGGCTTTTGGTTTAAGTGGTATCCTTATTGGATTAGCTGATTTTACTAAACCAACATCTGAGTCATGTTTTGACCATAATTCATTTGGTACTTGATTTTCCATGTCATTTAGTAATTCAGTATCAATGTTTTCCTTTTCCCTAGATGTTGTCGTCATTTCTTTATTCATTTTTTCCTGATCATTGATCATTATTTCTTGAGGAATTCCTGTAAAGATGGTCATATATGAAATCTTAATGTAATTTTTGTCAACAGAATGAGAAATCAACGGATTTAGTGTAGCTTGCCATTGACTTTGCAAGGCATTTTTCATCATTCTTCCTAAATCTTTTGATTCCCAACTTTGTCCAATATATATTGGGATATGGGGAGTTGAATCCATAATGTTAAACCATTGTTTTACGAATTTGTTTTCCTTTATGCTTAAAGCTGCTCCTTGTTCACCTATTATAATGTCCTGTGTTGTTAGTTCAATTTTTTGTCCATTAGTTCCTTCCTGCCATTTCTTCTCTAATTTAATATCTTTATCTGTATCATATATTAGAGTACAATGAAATCCTGACCTTGGTAATCGTGCATTAGGAATTTGTGCTTCAATGAATTTCCCCCATTCATTTATTATTGGTTGTACATCACTATTTAATTGTCCTATCCAATATACATTTACTTTAGGTTCAGTTAGGATCATTTGGTTGCTTACTCCCTTAATATCTACATATACTCCTTCTGGAGAACACCAAATTTGAAGCCCTAATTTGCATAATGCATCTCTTCCTAATAAATTAACAGGAGTGTGATCTGATACAAGAATAGGTATGGTCACATTTTTGTCTATTGTTTGTAGACACACTGGAGCAGTCATTGGAATTAATTGTATTTGTCCCGAGAATCCTATAGTCTTAGCAAATTTTCCTGACAAGGGGAGATGTGATGCATAATTTGAATTAACACATGTATACACTGCTCCTGTATCCACCAACATAGGTGTAGTTTTTCCCTCAATTTTGATTTTTAACATAGGGTCTTGATCAGCTTTTGTTGTTAAAATAGGTAGCTGATTCTCCCCTTCAGGATTCTCTGGGCCTCCCTAATACCCTTGGTTTGGGCCTCTGTATGGGTTAACTGGGCTTTGACTTGGATTTTGAAAGGGCTGCTGCCACCCTCCCCTTTGTCCCCAAGGTGGCTGGTACCAAGGATTAACTGGGCATTCGCTCCTTCTGTGGTCAGGCTGTCCACATCCCCAACATGTGTCTTTATTTCTTTCTCCCTGTCCCCTTCCAAATGGTTTTCTTTTCCATCTTTCCTGGCCTGGTGGGGTTGCATAGACGTTTACAATTGGTGCAGGGGTCTGGGGTGCTTTTGGAGGGAGTACTGCAGGGGGTCTTGCCAGGACAGCTGGAGGTGCAGTCACAGGAGCCATCACTGTCATTTGTTCTAACTCCTCTTCCTTTACTGTAGCTTGTATCTTTTTCTTGTTTTTCTTTGTCAGTTCTTCAAGTTGTAATTGGGCTAGTTTTCTTTGTAACTCTTTTTCTTGATTTGTTAGTTTAAGTTCAGTCTTTCTGTGCTGTTCCACAGCATGAGCCACATAGTCACAGAATTCATTGTGTGGTTTAGAGTTCAAGCCCACTACATCCTCAAGTTTGCTTTTGACAGCTGGAGGCATAGCATCAACTACAGCATTTCTGTACATGGTAATGAGTAAAGGGTCTCCATCTAGATTCCCCTCAGTCTCTTGTTTCCATCTTTTTAATTGTCTCTGAACATATGCAATGGGATTCTCTGTATCTCCAAGTTGTTCTCCTCTCAGTGCTTTATGATCCACTCTGTTTGGATATTCTGTTCGTAAAGCTTGCCACACAGCTGGCCGATATGGATCAAAAACAGTCCCATCCATGTAGTTTGAGCCCACGGCTCTGTCCAGTTCAGATGTTTGGAGGATTTCTTCCATCTTTGTTCCCCCAAGAATTCTCGCCATGAGTGCTTTAATGTCTCCCACAGCAATTATTTTACCCATCGTCTCTTCTTCAAACACTTTAATCCACTTCCCAGCTCCCTCGTGAATGTCTGGAAGACGAGTGGTCAGCCCCTCAAGATCCTGTGTAGCCCATGGAACATATTGCCCTTTGTTTCCTTTAATTAAAACAGGTAATTGTGTAGCCAATGGTCTAAGCCGCCCTTTATCTTTTTCTCGTGTCCACCTTTCTCCATCAAATGACATCTCCTCTTCACTTTCTTTTTCTCTAGCTTCTCTTAGTCTACTTCTACTTTTTAGCAGTTTATCTGTACTTTCCAGTATGTTTCCAATTTCAATAACATTTTTGGTTATATCTTCATCTATTCTTTCTTCTTCTTCTTCATCTACTTCCTCTTCATCTATTTGTGTTACTGATGCCTCTTTGCTTTTTGCCCCACTTTTATACTGCTCTGGTGATCTTTCTACTGCTGCCCATGCATCTTTGTAACAATCTAACAACATTGGTTTTTTACCTTTTTTATCTTGTCTTATTTTTGGCTTTGCCCCCAAACTGGTTTGTTTATTTTCTAACTCAACTTGCCCTTCCATTTGCATTTCACCTGTAACTTCCACAATACCTTTAATTAATGGAAATTGCCCATCTATGTCTGATAAAAATGGATTAGTACATTTTCCTGTTTTCTCAGGTTCATTAACATTTTGTGCTTGTTTAATAGTTTTCAATAAATGTTCCCCTTCCTTCTTAAACAAGACCAATACCCTTTTTTCCAAATCTCTTTTTTCTTCTCTTTCTTTTGCCTTACTCTTTTTTTCTTTAGTTTTATAATTCTTTATCAATATGTCCATTTCCTCACACAATGCCACATCAAATGTTCCCTCCTTTGGCCATTTTGTCCCCTTATTTTTTGTGCGTTTTTCCCATTTCTTTGACATTTTAAGTATCATATCTTTACACAATGGATATTTCAACCCTAATATATCTACTGGAGTAGTTGCCATATTCTTTTTGATTGTACTTGTCAATCTTTCTATTAATTACTCTCTTACCGTTACTCTTTTACCCTTCATCAATGAAATAAATGTTGTTATATCATTCAAAAATAAGTACAAAGTAGGAATAAATTCTTTTACCAATTAATATATACTTTTACACTCTACACATGCATTTTATAGATAACACTCATCATGAACACAGAGCCCATTCAACCACTTTATTATTGCATTCTCACGATCACACTCATACAAACACTTTTGTCTGTAAGACACTTATGTCTACTGTGATACAAACACAAACCCTTTATTTTCTATAATACCACACCTCTGTATATGTTTAATTATTTATTTCATTAGTTTATATCATTTTTTTTTTCCATACACTGTAAATGAAATGCAGCAATGATGTCAAATCACCATATATCACTACTTAACCTATTAAAGCAAAAACATGGATTGGCTTGCACCATCACATAACTGTTCTTAATGCTATCATTCATTTACAGTGTATCAGCTTACACCATAAGCATTTTTAATAGTCTGTTCCAGTCTATCTGTATCCATCAAGGCCCTTTTACAGAATAAACACAGACTATTTAATTTTAGCCTATTTTTTTTTTCCATACACTGTAAATAAAATGCTGTACTGATGTCAAATCAACATCTACTTAGTTACTTAAACTAACAAAATGAAACATGTATTAGCTTCCAAAATCAAATCACTTTCATTTTTATACAATTATGCATTTACAGTGTATCAGCTTATTACATCTAATCAAAGCCCTCTTGCAATAAGCATTTTTTATAATCTGTTACAGTTCATTTGTATCCATCAAGGCCCTTTTACATAATAAACACAGATTATTTAATTTTATTCTATTTTTTTTTTCCCATACACTGTAAATGATATATTGTATTGATGTCAAATCAACATCTACTTAGTTACTTAAACTAACAAAGTGAAACATGTATTATCTTTCAAAACAACATCTCTTTCATTTTTATACAATTATGCATTTACAGTGTATCAGCTTATTACATCTAATCAAAGCCCTCTTGCAATAAGCATTTTAATAATCTGTTACAGTTCATTTGTATCCATCAAGGCCCTTTTACAAATAAACACAGATTAATTTTATTTCTGTTTAATGCTATCTTCGAAGCCCACTTAGCTATTAAACTATTATCTGTTCCAGGTTAATGCTGTCCAATCAAAGGCCCTCTCAGCAAAACCACAGATTATCCACCTGAGCTCAGGAATTTTTTCTCTTATAAATTCAATCAAATCACACCATGCCTTCAAATCCTTGGAAAAGGAACCCTTTATGAGTATCAAATTTAGTTCTTTAATATGGAAGAGCACTGAGAATATTCTTACCCGCCACGAGCTATCTCAGATGAACAACACAAGCCAATAGAAAAAGTAAAAAAATGCTTACCTTATTTTAGGTAGCCCCCTGGTTGGATTGTGTTGCTCATCCCCAACAGCCTGCCGCGGTCTCTCAATTCTGTGCTCTATTCCATCCCATCCTCGTTGCCAAATGTTGTGGTTTCAGTTTTATAAAGAATGTTATTGTAGATTTCAGTCTTAAAAAATAATGTCTGGAAGCAGAGGGTTCTTTTTCCAAGATAGACTTTAATATCAATGATACAAAGCCGAGTCGGTCAATTGAGCAACTAACAACTCTTGGCTTAGGCCCATGCTTATATACAGTTTTTCTGAAGGTTGTAACCACCCCTTTATGCTACTTTTAAACATGTTTTATGTTTGCCAGGTGTTGGTTTCTTCATCATCTGCATATGTCACCCTAAATATTTTTAACTGGTAGGCACAGCTACCCATATTTGGATTTTCCACTTATGTATACATTTAAACATTGCTTATGCTGCACAACTTATATTTGAATAGGAACCATGTATAGGTAGTACTGGTCTTTACATGTTAACTCTGCATCCATGCACCCATGTAACAGGACCTATGGCTATTTATAGGCCGTGCTGTGCAGCTCTGTTTTACAGTCATGAGATCACTCTAATAATCTTTGAATCTTTTCACTGGCAAACCACTCTTCACCTCAAACTTGTTCACACAAATATAGTTCACACAAATATAGTTTTTGAATTAATATAGTTTTTGAATTAAAATTCTTCCACATCCTCTGCTGAATATTACACTCGTAAGCCCAGCCTGTTATTTTGAAAACCTGTCTGAATCTGTTTCTCTGTGTATCTGTTAACCTGTTACCTGTTATCTGTTCCTGTGATTGACCTGCGCCTGTATTTGGATTTTGTTTGTTACTCTGCCTGCCCTGAACCTTAGCCTGATATTTGGATTTATGGGGGGGTAGTACCCGGACACAGGAAGGAGGCAGAGGACACCAAGGCGGAGGCCGAAGTGCACTCTGATCCTTCCTTTCCTTGGGATCTGGGTCTATTCCTACCCCATGACCTAGCTTCACGTCTGCCCCTTGATCCTGCTCCATGTCTGCCCCTTGATCCTGCTCCATGTCTGCCCCTTGATCCTGCTCCATGTCTGCCCCTTGATCCTGCTCCATGTCTGCCCCTTGATCCTGCTCCAAGCCTGCCCCGTGACCCAGGTCCAAGCCTGCCCCGTGACCCAGGTCCAAGCCTGCCCCGTGACCCAGGTCCAAGCCTGCCCCGTGACCCAGGTCCAAGCCTGCCCCGTGACCCAGGTCCGCATCTGCCCCGTGACCCAGGCCCGCATCTGCCCCATGACCCAGGCCCGCATCTGCCCCATGACCCTGGATCATCCTGGCCACATGACCCAGGACCTCCCCTAAACTGCCCTGCCTTTGCCAAGAGGTCCTGGCCCGCCCGCCCACCCTCTAATGGACTTTGTAATTTGTATGTTGGGCTACGGGAGTCGCCCTTTAGAGGGGGGGTTCTGTAAGGTTTTGTTCTGTGTTTACTTGTATTCTGTGTATTTTTGTTATTTGAACTTGTATTTTGTTATCCTGCTCTGTTCGGACTTTTATTTTGAAATCATCATGCCATGTCACGCTTCACACTTCCTGTTTGTTTTTGTATTTAAGTCACTTCCTGTTCACCTGTCCTCTGCTGAATATTACACTCATAAGCCCAGCCTGTTATTTTGAAAACCTGTCTGAATCTGTTTATCTGTTAACCTGTTACCTATCATCTGTTATCTGTTCCTGTGTTTGACCTGCGCCTGTATTTGGATTTTGTTTGTTACTTTGCCTGCCCTGAACCTTAGCCTGATATTTGGATTTATGATTTGGATTTGCCCTACTGGATTTGTTTGCTGGCCCTAATTGTGATTTTACACAATAAACACCTTTTGCACATGGATTCATCTTTTCATCGCTTTCTTTAAAGCACACCCGTTACAGAATATTCAGCCACAACCGGAATCCAGCAAAGGTCAGTAATCTCCCACCAGCACCATGAAGCCTGTTTTTGCTCTGATTGCACTACACCAGAACCACCGCCCCATCGAGGATTATGTGAAAGATTTCTTGGACTTAAGTTATCAGGTACACTTCGATGATGTTACACTAAAGAACTTGTTTTATAATGCCCTGGATGAGAATCTGCGTTTGTGTATGCCCCGTGATATGGATATCTGGTCTCTGGAAAGTTATATAGACTTTGCCCTGTTGTTGTGTGGCTCACCTTTCACTGTGGGTTTTGGGGATACACCTCCAGTGAGCATTCACAACATCCCTAGCCATGATATGCCTGTTCTGTCTGTGCCTGTTCCTGAAATGGCCGCCACCATGCCTGTTCACAAAATGGCCGCCATCCTGCCTGTCCCTAAAATGGCCGCCATCCTGCCTGTTTCCAAAATGGCCGCCATCCTGCCTGTCTCTGCACCTGCACCTGTCTATGAGAGAGCTACCACCATTCCAGCACCTGTGTTTCAGAGAGCCATTGTCACCACCACACCTGCACCTATGAGGGCGGTAGTTCACCCTGCACCTGCCATTAAGATGGCCGTCATGCCTGAATCAACCACCACAGAGGTATGTCTCATTAACTGTGTTATTCATGTATTTGCCATGGCCCTGTGGTGCGTTTGGTCTGCCTTCTGCTCGTTTGTTCCCTATGTTCCTCAAGGCCCTGAAGCTGACTCATCTGATTCGCCCGACTCGCCCGATTCGCCCGACTCGCCCAATTCGCCTGACTCGCCCGATTCGCCCGACTCGCCCGACTCGCCCGATTCGCCCGACTCGCCTGATTCATCTGATTTGTCTGACTCACCTGATTCACATGATTCGTCTGGCTCACCTGTCTCGTCTGATTCACCTGGCTCAACTGATTCGTCTGATTCATCTGGTTCACCATCTGGAACATCGCCACCCTGGGCTGTGGAAGCTTTTCCAAGTTTTTTTTTGGGGGGGTAGTACCCGGACACAGGAAGGAGGCAGAGGACACCAAGGCGGAGGCCGAAGTGCACTCTGATCCTTCCTTTCCTTGGGATCTGGGTCTATTCCTACCCCATGACCTAGCTTCACGTCTGCCCCTTGATCCTGCTCCATGTCTGCCCCTTGATCCTGCTCCATGTCTGCCCCTTGATCCTGCTCCATGTCTGCCCCTTGATCCTGCTCCATGTCTGCCCCTTGATCCTGCTCCATGTCTGCCCCTTGATCCTGCTCCATGTCTGCCCCTTGATCCTGCTCCATGTCTGCCCCTTGATCCTGCTCCAAGCCTGCCCCTTGATCCTGCTCCAAGCCTGCCCCGTGACCCAGGTCCAAGCCTGCCCCGTGACCCATGTCCGCATCTGCCCCGTGACCCAGGTCCGCATCTGCCCCGTGACCCAGGCCCGCATCTGCCCCATGACCCAGGCCCGCATCTGCCCCATGACACAGGCCCGCATCTGCCCCATGACACAGGCCCGCATCTGCCCCATGACCCTGGATCATGCTGGCCACATGACCCAGGACCTCCCCTGAACTGCCCTGCCTTTGCCAAGAGGTCCTTTGGATTTTGTTTGTTACTCTGCCTGCCCTGAACCTTAGCCTGATATTTGGATTTATGATTTGGATTTGCCCTACTGGATTTGTTTGCTGGCCCTTATTGGGATTTTACACAATAAACACCTTTTGCACATGGATTCATCTTTTCATTGCTTTCTTTAAAGCACAACCGTTCAAAATTATCCAACGATCGTGGCACCATGATCAAATAAACTCTTTTACTGCAGTAATAATATTTTAATGGGTACACTTTAACGTAGGTTTCAAAGGAAATATCAGTCCAGTGTCCAGTGTCAATCATCATTAAAAGCATATTGTAAACGGGAGTCTCTGTACTCCGCGCCCAGACGCAATTCTTCTGGCATCTCTCCTCATCTCCTCCTTTTTTCTTCTTTTCTGTTACTTGAACTTGGGGCTCGAGCCCGACCTAAGGTTTAACCTGCCTTCAAGAACAGCAAGCCAAGTCCGTTTACTGTTAATTATTAAGACTAAATGGGGATGCAAACTAGTGAAACAATAACAGTAAAAAAACTATCAACCAAAATATGAATAGAAATATAGAAAATATAGCCAACAGTAAATAAAGCAGTTATTAATGTTCCTAATGTATGGTTGTTTTACGTAGGTTTAAAACGTTATACATTTCGCAAAGGAGGATTTTCAGCACTTCAAACTCTTCGAACAGCAACTCAGCGAACCCCCCCAACCTAACACCCCGGTCCGCAAACATTATTTAAAGCTAAAACCGGGCCGTGGTGTAAAAAAGGTTGGGGCCTAGGCAACATTTAAAATGCCACACCCTAACACAGAAATAAATAATAACACTTTAATCTTTAATTCTTCAGTGATTTGATGATAATCTGTGTTCAGATGTTTAATCTCATATCTTCACATGAACTGTTCTTACATGTGTTGAATGTTAAACTCAGATTAACAGATTGTTTCTGCTCATGTTTAAAGTTTAATTAATAAAAACATTCTCACATTTTTTTCAGGGTCACGTGAGCTCAGAAAAACAGTTCAGCTCATTGTCACATTAGTGATGAATGCACTCATGATCGGCTTTTACATCTTTACACTGGAATATAAAACAGGTAGAAAAATCATTTTAATAACATTAAGGGTTAAAACATGACGTGTTTTTATCTAGCGAATATAATCAGACCTTTTTAAACAGTGTATTCATGTTAACAGTTCATAGACATCTCATTTGTGCACAACACATACAGTATACAGGAATATACAGGACTGTGCTGAAGTTTTAGGCACTTGTGAAAAAATTATGTGTTAAAAAGATAATATAATTAAATTTCCATTCATAAATTACTTTCATACAACATACTCATATTCGAAACACTGTATATAAAGATCTGTTGTGAGTTTGTGTCTTGTATTTGTGAGGGTTTGGCAAACGATGAACCCAAGTGCAGACGAGATTTTAAGAACACAAAAGACTTTAACTCTTTCACCGCCAGCATTTTTCAAGATTTTCACAAAAGTTGAATGCCTTCCAGAAAATGCTCCTTTTTAAATATATAAACATACAATATATGAAATAAAAGAACAGACCCTCTGCTTTCAAACAAAAAAAATCTGTTTCATCCTACCTTCATGTGTTCTGTTTTTATCACCTCTCAAATATGTGTAGGTTTCATCAAAAACACCAAATTTTTGTGAAGGACTTTTGATAGAGATCAGATGCAGAGCGATCTTTAAAACATACACGGACATACAGCTGTTTGCCCTGGGTTTTTATAAGTTGCGGAGAACTTGGCGGGGAAAGAGTTAATATACAAAACAAAAAAACAAAAACCCATGACGGGGCAAACAACATCAACAAGGTAATAGAAAACACTGACTAGACTAAACAATACTTAAAACTTAAAAATGAACTTGACTAAACTAGACTTGACTTGACTTTCACAGGAACAATACAATAACCATACCAGGCAAAGCAAAGAAAAATGAATGTAGACAGAACACCAGTCTGAAGGACTTTAAATAGGGACAACAGGTGACAATGATTAAACAATAAAGACAAGAGGATGACAAGAGGAGACAATACTATGACCATGTGTTCCCACACAAAACAGCGTACTGCCAGAACCCTGCCATACTAAAGTAGATATTAATACAAAGCACGACTCTGGCAGGATCCTGACAGTATTAATCTTCTTTATTGTAAGACGCCACCCAATTGGCCCAAATTCGAAGTCCAATGGCGTGGTGAAGGTAACACGTGTTCTTTACGTCCGTAGCGCTTCTAGAAGAATAATTCCATTTATTTAATTTGTTTCTTTGACCTCTGCGGTTAAATTATAATCTGACTCCAATTTATAAGTTACCATACTATTCTGATCATAATTTATAAAATTATTATTATATTTATTTAGAATGAATTATATTCACATAGGGAATAAGGTGTAATTCTGAAGGTGCTAAGGCAGTTCCATACAGCTGGACATAGAGGCATTCTCCTTCTAACTTAAGTTAAAGTTAGAGGTTTCTCCAAACACATTGAAAATAAGAGGATCCATCTATGTTTTAGGTTGAGGTTACTCCATCTAACCTTAAAACGGGGAGGCAATTACTCCAGTAATATTTTCAATAGAGGCAATTCTCCTAATCTATGCCCCCTTCAATACATTTAACTTAAACCCTGAAAATATAATAAAGATTTGACAAGTTTTAGAATGAATAAAGATTAACAATTTATTTTGCCAGGCAGGTTACACTTCAATCAATCATTTGGTTATTCAAATCAACCAATTACAAATATATCAAAACATTCATTAAAAGATCAGCCTAGAAAATGAAACAGTAAACATAAAATACAATCATATCTGGCAATTCAAGACACACAGCAGTGTGGGAAGATCTGACTACAGAATGCTTCCATGAGGTTTGAATACACACAGAGTGTGGGAGCTTCTGGGTACAGAATGGCTCCCAGAACATTTAGCCAGGCCACCTTTTATACACAGCGTGAGACAAAGACATCGTAAAACTATAAAATCCAGTTTGACCTGTACCAAGTGATACTTAAGAACACCTGGTCAAACTAGCCAGAAGTACTCTGGCAAAACCCCACCTCTACAAGAAATGCATCTGTGTTAAGTGTATCTTAAACTTATAGAAATGAGACCTTTTTACTCATCGCACCATGACCTTTAAAATAATATTACACATGAATATGTATGTAAAAACACAATCTTAGAACCACATAATATGTATACATTACATTATACATTTCAGCAGATACTCAGTGATGTGAGCCTAAAGGCTAACAGTTCAAAAACCTTTGTGATGAATAGATTAAGACATCAAAGAGTTGTATCTGAAGACCTCTTTCATCTACGGGTCAAATTTGGGTTAACAACACCCCCTAAGGTTTAATTGTTTTACAGTGTCTTTTCATAAATAAACTTAGTTTATCGGGTTAACAACACCACCTGAGGTTTAATTGTTTTACAGTGTCTCTTCATGAATAAACTTCAAGTTGATTAATTATAATCCAGTATTACATTAGTCTCTCTTTTTTATCATGTCTGTTGTATGACGGTTATTGTATTTTAAGGCAAAAATATATGTTCTTTTTAATTCACAGATCCTATTGGATGGGCCTGTGTGTTGGTGTTTCTGCAGATACTCTGGGCAGTTGTGAGATTCTTAGATCAGAGTGGATTTTCTCGTATGAAAATTTCTCTTGGTACAGTATTGGTTTATCTTCTTTAAACATATTCACTGTGTGATTCTGTGTTTTTCTACTTTAATCTTCATCAGTTTGTCTTCATGTGCAGTTATACACTTAAATACATTAAGTACATAATATGAATATGTTAGTATAGGCCTTTATCACAGTGTCACTTCCGATGAACAATAGTAGCAATAACCAACCTCGAGGATAGTCTGTAGCAATGGCGAGTACAGCGGGGGATTGTTGTTACGGTGGATTCATGCAATTTAGCTGGATGAAGGGAAAAGTTTAGTCGTTTTAAAAGGTAGTACCCAGGGTGGAACTGGCGGGGCAAGAGGCCAGGGCAGAGCAGGATCCCAGGGCGGAACTGGCAAAGGAGGAGACCAGGGTGGAGCCGAAAGCCAGGGTGGATCTGGCAGAACCAGAGTCCAGAGAGAAACTGGAAACCATGGTGGCGCTTGTGGTCTCTGGAACCCAGGAGGAACTGGAACCTCAATGGCACAGATGGAGACTGCAACCTGGGTGAAACCGGCAGAACAGGAAACCACAGGAACCCAGGCTGAGAGGAAGACCAAGCTGGTGCGGCCAATACAGGAACCAGAGAGGAACTGGAAAACCCACTGGTGTAGATGGAGACAGGAACCTGGGTAAGAGAGGGAGACAGAGTGACAGGGTACACAGAAGACCTTAAGGTCAGATTAGTAAATTTAGGATTTTCCCCCTTGGGCAAGGCAGAGAGTTCAAAGAGCTTGGGATAGGCCATCTTGGGCAGGGCAGAAACCTCAAAGAGCTCAAGAATGGCCAACTTGGATAGGACAGAGAGACTAGGGAACTCAGGAACGGCCAATTTGGACGGGACAGAGAGACTTGGGAACCGATTCAGACGTGGCAGCCATCTTGTGAACCGATTCCAACATGGCAGATATCTTGTGAAGTGATTCAAACATCATTGCCATCTTGGGAACCAATTCAGACCAGCCAGCCATTTTGGGAACAGGTTCCGATGTGACAGTCGTCTTGGAAACTGGTTAGAACGTGGCGGCGGCCATCTTGGGAATTGGTTCGGACATGGCAGTGGCAATCTAGTGAACTAGTTCAGGCATGGTGTTGGCCATCTTCAATGAGCCAAAGAGGACGCACGTCACTCCTCTCTTTGTCAAGTTACACTGGCTTCCTATAGCAGCTCGCATCAAATTTAAAGCTCTGCTCATGGCCTTTAAAACCACCACTGGGTAAGCACCCCCTTACCTTCGCTTGCTTATACAGCCCATCACCGAGTGACGGCTTGTGGTGCCATCTCAAAAATGGAAAAATAATAATTTTGATTACCTTCTCTGGAGCTGTTCCTCAACTGTGGAATGATCTGCCGGTCGCGACACAATCTGCTGACTCTGTAGCTGTCTTAAAGAATCGGCTAAAAACCCACCTGTTCCGACATTACCTCACTTCCTAATATAGGACTTACTATCTTTCTCTTTTCCTTTTTTTTTGATCGCTAGTTGTACATTCTTACAAAAAATACTAACCAACCCTTGGCTATGTATACTGTGTTGGACTTGATGAGACTATTTTCAATGCACTTATGTATTACTGTTCTTGTGTTGCTATAATTGCTTCTATTGTTTACCTCACTTGTAAGTCGCTTTGGACAAAAGCATCTGCTAAATGACTAAATGTAAATGCAAACACTTAAAGAGTGATAAAATCTTGATAGAGCCCCTCGTTGGCCGATAATATTCAATCTCTTCACAGACCTTCAAGGCTAAGAGTCCAACAGGCCCACCATGTTTTGTTCTGATTGACATCTGTTAACCCTTTCAAATAACTACTTGAATTTCATTGGCTGATGGCGGACAGACATTAGACATTAATACTACTCAAGACCAAGAGCACAACTGCCAAGTTTGAAGTCGATCGGTCCCATATTTCTGTAGTTACAGCCTTTAAAATTTGAGATTGTGTGTTAGCGCCAACTTGTGATCAGTCAGCGCATTTTTGCATGACCCCAGAAAAGGCCCATAATGTACCAAATTTGGTGTTGATACTTCATTCATGTCACCAGTCAGCCAATCAACTCCAAGCGGCTCAGCGCACTTCTTGCGTTTGGGCATGGCTTGTCGACTGTCAGTTGAAAGTTCAACTTTTTTTTATAACTTTTCAAATTCGAACTTCAAGGAATATTTCAGCACTGGATTGGTTCCAATCAGGCAAAAAACCTAGGACTAGTTCGTTTTAATTTTTTGCAAAAAAAAAAAACGAAAATAGTAAAACAAATTTAATGACTTAAAGGAACATTATGTAGGATTGTGGCCAAAACTGGTATTGCAATCACAAAACTTGTGGCTAAAACTTGTACTGCATTCACACAACTGAGGGGTATTGCACAAAAGCAAGATAAGGGATTAAGCTGGGATTTTCCAGTTATCCTGGCTGAATTTAGCCCTGACTCGGTTGCATGAAGGGAGGCTTAATTAATCTAGATCAGGGGTCACCAACGTGGTGATTTAAACTGTACCTAATATAAAAACTATAAACTATACCCATATAAAAAGTGGTAATTTACTTCAATAGTGAATTGTCCCAGCATTTACAAAGATGAGTTATACAGCCTAATGGCCACAGGTATAAAGGATCTTCTAAAACGCTCAGTAAAACACTAAGCAGTGATAAGTCTCTGACTAAATGTACTTCTGTTCTGTTGGTCAGCACCCTATGTAGTGAATGAAAGGGATTGTCCAGAATTGCATTTAGTTTTGACAGTATTCTTCTCTGAGCCACAACATGAACAGAGTCCAGCTCCATACCAAGTACAGAGCCAGCCCTTCTAACCAATTTGTCCAGTTTATTTCTGTCCACATCTTCATACTAATTCACCAACAGACCACAGCATAAAAAATGATGCTAAACACCACAGACTCATAAAACATCCACAGCATGGTATAGCAGACTATACTGTACCATTTCAGATTAATCGGCTAGTTCCTCTATCATTCCTACTAGATATTCATGTGTTTTTAGTCACTTCATGGTCCTGCATTAAAATACTAGATATAGGGCCCTATTTTAACGATCTGAAACGCAAGTCCGAAGCGCAATGCGCAAGTGACTTTGTGGGCGGATCTTGGGCGCCTTTGCTATTTTCCCGGCGGGAGAAATAAGTCTTGCGCCGGGCGCAAATCAATAAGGGGTTGGTCTGAAGTAGGTTCATTATTCATAGGTGTGGTTTGGGCGTAACGTCAAATAAACCATTCAGAACGCTATCCAACATTCCCTTTAAACGCAAGGGCGCAAGTTCCATGGCGGTTGCTATTATTATGACGGATTTGACAGGCGCACGCCAGGAGCGGTTCACAGCCGAGGAGACCGACGCTCTTGTAAGAGCAGTCAAAGACAGAGAAGTTGTTTTGTATGGGGATAGGAGAAACCCGCTTAAATCAGCGTCTGTTAAACAGGCGTGAGAGGAAATAGCCGCAATTGTCTCATCAGCTGCGCCAAGCACTACAATGATGTCAGGAGACGGGGGGATCCCAAGCTTGCCAGCATAAATCGGGCACGCCGGGCACACAGGAGGACATCGCTGCGTCCACCCTCACCGCTGAAAAGGTTTGGGGGCTTTGAAATCGGACACAAGAAACGCAAGCAAGGTCCAACCCCAAAGTACACTTACAAATCAAGTTCACATACATGAAGGTTTCTTATGAAAACATTTTAATAATTTTTTAGATAAAATAAACGTAATACAGCCACACAACAAACTTATGAAAATAGTTTAATCGTTATTTGCATGATAATTGTTTAACGCTGCCACACAAAATAAATAAAAATTATTACCACAATGTTCACCACAATGATTTCCCTTATCTCATGTATTAATATTTTTTATTGTAACAATTTATGATTTGATTTCCCTTATCTCATATTTTTTATTGTAACAATTAATGATTTGCAAAAATAACTGTTGCATCTGTGTAGATTAGATAAGCAATGCGCGTTGTGCACGCTATACATTATGGTCAAGCATGCGCCCTTAAATTAGCATAATGAACCACGCGCAACGCGCCACTGACTTTAGACTAGTTTTTTTTGGTTAGTAGCGCAATTGTTTTTTGAAACTGCAAAATAGCATAAGAGATGGTTTGCGCCGGAGCACGCCTCCTTTTTTGCGCTGAACCGCCCAGGGAGCGCAAGTTCATTCCCTAGTTTGCCGACGTGCGTCTGGGGAGGGAAAAACCCGCTGTGCGCCGGTGCAAAATACGAAATGATACATGCGTCACTGACAAAGTCAATTGCGCTGGGTGCAAGATAGGGCCCATACTGTCATTCATCTAAGTATGCGTACTGTTATTTTAGTGTTTTTATGAAGACTGCTGTCAGGGGTTTGATGAATACATTTATTGATGTGGTTGTTGAGATAAGAAATAGCTAATGAAGTTGAAAGGAGGTTTCAATTAAGTACATATGTAGACTAGCATTAAGGCATGAGAAATATCTGACACAGAGGTACAGATTCTCAGGTGATGTAAGAAATGTCAGTCTAGCACTAAAATCACTTCTACAAGATTGCAAGTAACATGAACAGATAAAGTGTTACATTAGGGCAGTCACAGTATAACAGGCATTCTTTTGTGTTACAGCTTTCCCTATTGTCATTGGATGCAGTGGATTGCAACCACCCCTGTGGCAGATATACTTTTTTTATTGTTAAAATTAGTAAAGACAATACAATATGTCAGCGGACATTAGCTTATTTATTTCTGCAATCAAGTCACCAGCATGCAAAATGTTCTTAATCTTGATTTTCTAAAAGTGATGCATGGTCCAAATTATTATGCACATGCTTTTTTTAAATAAAGTCAGTAAATTTGAGACCTATTGAGACCTACCATTTGGCAAAATGTCATGTTTCTTGGCCTTACGGTTTTGTCTGCACGATTAGTTTTACAGCAGAATAATAATAATAATAATAATAATAATCCTAACAAAAACAAAAGGGTTTCAGAACTTCGTGCTTGAACCCCTAATTATAATGCTGAAAAACCACCTTGTCAATTTGTGCCGTAATTTTAAAGTTTGTTTGAACTTCATTCACAGCGTTTCAACTTTGACTTTCATTACAGATTTTCCTCGTTATATTTCTGTGTATGTGTTTGGATCAGTTGGTGTTGTTTTAATCAGCGCTGCTGCTCTGATAACTGAACTGACACTGAAAACAGGTAAGAAAACAACACTTATATCAGATTTATTCTGAACTCATTTATCTTTTATATAAGGCAGCTGTACAACCGTAAAACATAAACGTAAATAATGATTTCTCATCTGATGCTATTAGGATAAAATGTATTTGATGTTTGTGATAATGATACTATTGAAATATAATTGTATTTTCTCTGTTTCTTTGTAGTTAATGGTGAACGTGCACTGATGGATCTGAGATTTTTTGTCTTTCCATCTGAATGTTTCTTCATCTTGTCTGTGATGATTTTAGGACAACATGGATCCAGTGAGTACAAACTAATAACCATCAGTTGACAATATATGAGCTGATGTGACCTGGTCTGTGAAAAACCAGCTAAAGTCATATTTTGTGATTTACTGTTTTCCACTTAAAATCATCCTGCATAATGTAATGAACAGCATGTCAAAGATTGAAATCCAACTTTGTTAGTCCTAATCTCATTTTTAGATTTGAGACTTTATATTGGATTTTACAGACATAGTAACATATGGGTTTCTGTCTTTCATGTTTAATTTTGAGTTTTGCACGGGAAGGTTTTTTTAAGTATTATTATAACTGGTCGGATTTGCGTAAACAGTCATATAAAATCACGTCTCTCTCTTAACTCATAAAAAATTTCGTGTTGAAGTTTGTTAGGATTGCTGTAGCTTTAGTGAAAGTTTGTAATTAATTACTTTAACATTTAACAATAAGGTTAAATTTGAAGAGTTAAGATGCAAAACCCTCTAAGGGCATCTGCTATGTTTTCTTGTAAATTACCTTTTTTATCAAGCTTTTGTTTTTACTTTCAGTAATTTCACTTTAATGCCAATGAAAAGGTTATTTGTAAGTCACGGAAATGCCTTCCCTCTAAAAAATGCTGGGTGTTTTTAACCCATGTTGGGATATATCAGACAGAACATTGCTGTGTTAAAATTGACCCAATGGTGGGTTGTTTCAAACCACTGCTGAGTTATTACAACCCATGGTTGGGTAGCAATATCCCAGCATTGGGTCAATTTTAAACCCAGTAATGTGTTCTGTCCAATAATTACCCAGCATGAGTTAAAAACAACTATTACAGTGTTATTTTCACAATTGTCACTTTAGCATTTCATAGGTATTCGTCCCCTTGGAATTATAAGGTTCTATCTAACATTTATGTCAAAATTGAGTTATTCACATATTCTTACTCTGTGACAACTTATTTACATTATGTGATGTTTTATTTTAAGTTTTGTACATTTTGGGACGTTTTATTAAAAAAACAAAAAGGTTCTATCTACAAAATCGAACTCTTAACATGGCTCTATAAGGTTCTATCTGCGTGAGCTAATCAGCACTTCAAATGCACAGAAGGGGACCAATCAGGATCAACTTTATGGGGTGGTTTCTCAGACAGGGATTAGTTTAAGCCAGAACTAGAACTTAGTTTCATTAGAAAATATTTAACAAACATGTCTTACTAAAAGTATTACTTGTGTGCATTTTGAGGCTAAACAAAGGGCACTGATGCATTTTAAGATATGTCAGTGCAAGTTGTTTTTAGTTTGGACAGCTTTATTCTAGGACTAGTCTAATCCCTGTCTGTGAAACTGTTCCTATATGTGGTGTTGCCGGCTTTGTCCTTGACGATAGGAAAAATCACAGACACACAATATCTGTGAGGATTATGGCACGCAACGCAAGGTTTTGAAGAAACCTTAAGATCGACAGCCCGAATTATAGGCAAGTTCACCCTATTGTAAAATCCAGCTTAAGCTGGTGAGATGGTTTTAGCTGGTCTCCCAGCTTGGTTTTTGCTGGTATTGCTGGTATAGCAAGCTGGTCTAGCTGTGTTTTGGTCACTTTTTAAGCTGGTCTAGCTGTGTTTTGGTCACTTTTTTAAGCTGGTCTGGCTGTGTTTTGGTCACTTTTTAAGCTGGTCTAGCTGTGTTTTGGTCACTTTTTAGGCTGGTCTAGCTGTGTTTTGGTCACTTTTTTTAAGCTGGTCTAGCTGTGTTTTGGTCACTTTTTAAGCTGGTCTAGCTGTGCTTTTGGTCACTTTTTAAGCTGGTCTAGCTGTATTTTGGTCACTTTTTAAGCTGGTCTAGCTGTGTTTTGGTCACTTTTTAAGTTGGTCTGGCTGGACTTATCTGGTCATGCTGGAAGACCAGCTGACCCACCAGCTTGACCAGCTTTGCCAGGCTGGTTGGACCAGCTTACACCAGCTGCTGCCACCTTGGGCCAGCTGGGGCCAGCTGCCAGCTTGTGCTGGTCTTTGCTGGATTTTTCAGTAGGGGCAGTTTTTTTAGGTCTTGCTGAGGAGATTGTTTTCATAGTTAGACACCACACTAGCCAGCAATGCTAGCTTCTTAGTTCCTGATATTAAGAGGCAAGCACTAAGATAAAAAATACAGAAAAAACTATCTGACCCATCCTACCCAAAAAAAGTGTGTTTACAGTAAGTTATGATTGTAATGTCAAAATGTAAACATGAGAAAGATTACTAAAGCAGAGTTACCTCATTATTACAATGATTTCAGAATGATTGTAGCCTGTAGCTGCTTAATCCTGCTGGGGGATCCAGCGGGGACCGGCGTGGGCTGGTGGCTGGTTTTGGCTGGTTTGGGATGGTAGTAGCTAAGTCCAGCTGGACCGGCTTGGGGGGTGGCCAAAACACAGCTAGACCAGCTACTACACCAGCAAACCTGCTAAAACCAAGCTGGGAGACCTGCTAAAACCAAGTTTTGAGACCAGCTCAAACCAGCTCACCAGCTTATGCTGGTCTTATGTGGATTTTTCAGTAGGGAATGGTATAACATGCTAAAACAAAATTGTCTATTTTGTAATGAACCCGACATATACAGGAGGATGGTAGAGAAACTGAGGCAGAAGAGGGAAGGAGCAATGTTGTAAATGAGCAATGTAAAATCAGACTCTTAGAGATAAAAGTGCTAAAAATAAAAATATAAAATGTCATAGAAAGGATTAAAATGTTACTTTCTAACACATGTTAAAAAATTGTTACAACATTAATTTTATATTTAATGTTTAAATAATGTTTTGGCAGATAGAACCTTATAATTCTTAGCGAAAAGTGTTGTTTTAGAATTAGAAGGTTCTATCTGCATTTGACCCCTTCCAAAAATCCACATTTAGAAATTTGAGAGGATTTTGATATTGTATATTTAGAATACATTTAGGGTCCCTGTTATTTTCATGTTTGAAAGAAACTTCTTCCCCATGTAAGTTTTCCTATATGTAATGCAAAAACTTTGAAGCTCAATATCTCAAAACTGCTCAGAACGCAGATAGAACCTTATAATTCCAAGGGGACGTATTTTTGACGTTGCAGTCTTCTGCTGCAAAACTCTAAGTGCATGCAAAAATCTCCACTTAAAAGAAGTCTCCAGTCACTTTTCACTGTCCTTTCTGAATAAAGGACCGCCTTTAAGTGGGTAAACTTTCAGATACATTCTTTCATTCAATCTTCTTCCATGCACTTAGCTCTCCACAGCATAGCGTTGCCCTTAGGCAACAAACTACTTTTTTGAGCCTCACACCACCCCTTTACAGTTTTTATTCAAAAATTATATGTATAATATCACCTGACATGTCTGTCCAATGAAATGAGGGGGTGAAGTGGTTGTGACCTTTTGTTTGGGGGTGGAGTAGTGCTTTTTGGAAGCAAAGCCACATGGAATGCAGTGCCACCAATTGGCAGGCTAAATATAACCTTTTAACATGTTTAAATTGAAATAATAGTACAGAAAAAAATACGTGGATGTGCATCAGTATGTAAAGAAGTGTGTTTGATTGTCTGAAGACAAATGTTGTTTTTATTTTGATACTAAGGCCAGTTTTTTTTGTTTGTTGTACCAGGGCAACATTGTGCTAGGCTGGAATACCCAGACCCTGATAATCTGGAAAGATTAAGGGTCTGGCAATGAATAATGCAAATGCCCAACTCGAGGGGTGGCACCAGGCATGCGTTTAAAACTCTCACTGCACGCAATTGGATAGCACCACGACCAATTGGCAATTGTTTCAAAGCAGCTTTACATTAATAGGAGCAGGGGAAAACACTTTTTAAGGCTACGAGGAAAAAAGTCCTAGGATGAAAAAACCCTCGGTATATATGTATGCATGTATGCATATATATATATATATATATATATATATATATATATATATATATATATATATATATATATATATTTGCATGGCAGGTAAACAAGCTTCAGCTAGATTGTTGTCTAATTACAACAATACATGGTGTGATGTATCCAGAGTGTCGGTGATCATTTAAGAGGGGATTTCAATGTTTTAACTTAACCAATGTGACAAGATTAATAACTAAATAATTACGACAGTCTAATCAACCTCATAAAAAATTAGGTCTGATCAAACTACTCATTAAATTTGTCTAATGAACAAATATGTGGATGGATGCTAGCGTTTCATTCAGCAGCTAGACATACAAAGTTAGTCCTGTTCAAATCAGGCTATTGTACTACTTTGAATAGTTCACTTTTAGTTACAGGAAGTTTACCAAATGACTCTTAACATTTGCAAATTAGATTGACCTCACCCACCACAATCCCGATGAGGTTGTCCCGGTAGACCTTGTGTGCTAACATTTCTCACCCCATACGGCATATGCTTAGCTACCAGGGGAGCTAACTGGTAGATTAAACTCTTGCCGTATCCAGTCGGCAAAACAGCAAAAACTTCCTTATTGCAAAAGAACGTTTCGAGCGAGGTTTTCTGTTCCTCTGTTTATATGAAAAGCCAAGTCTAACTCGTACATTGTAAAAACATAGAATAAACTTGACAATAAAACATACAATGAAGACTTGACTTTACTGGAATAGATATCCCACAGGAACTATACTGCATCAAGGCAAAACGATACCAGAAAGTGCGACAATCACACAGACTCTAAATAGGGACAAAATAATGAGAGAAACAGGTGACAAATGATTAAACAATAAAGACGAGAGGATGACAAGAGAGCGGGGTCAAAGTGACAAGACACAGGAAACACGTGGTCTAATACATACAATGCTGAGACCACGCGTTCACACATAAAACATTGTACTGTCAGAACCCTGCCATCATAACCTAGATATTAATAAGACAGGATCCTAACAATTACTAAATATCTTTTATCTGATCTTACAGAGACCGACACGACTGCAGACATGTTTCAAGTTAGTATCATTTATAAAGCTGAATCTTTTAGCTTCATATTAAATGATTCTACAAAATGTATAAATATATAAAAGCATTTTTCTTTTTAAACAGAAGAAAACAAGATCTACACTTAATTCAGACCAGAACCAAGATTCACAGGTGAGGATCTTATAAGATTAAATTGATTTTACATTTGACCTGCAATGTAAGGAAATGATTTATATCATGTTACATAAAGCAGGTATATTTAGTAATTATTGATTATTGTTTAAACCTTCAGAATCAGGTGACACTTGAGTTAATGGATCAAACTTAATGGAGAACCATGACATGAACTCAAACATCTACTGAAGACTGAAGATCAGAGGACTGTTAGAAGTGAAGTTATAGAAGAAACTTCAGACTCAGATTTAGTTTGATCCAATCATCTCACAAACATAATGAACAATGAGAGAAGATCATTCATCATAAACACTGTGACTGTCTGATCAAACTTGCATGGGATCTAAAAGTCTAAGGGGCAGTTTCCCGGACAGGGTTTGGATTAATCCAGGACTAGGCCTTTTTAAGTACTTTTTATAAACATACCTTACAAAAAAAACAATACTGTTGTGCATCTTAAGACAAAATCATTTCACTGATATTAAAGTGCAAATGCAAAACGTTTAAAAAAATCTCAACCATGTATTTTAGTCTGACTAGGATAAGCCATGTCCGGGACACCACCCCTAAGAGTTTAGAGTTACTTTTAATGTAAATAGTTTTGTAAAGTGAGTTTTTTTAAACTAGTTAAATATTAAAGGAATATTTCATGTTAAGTCATAAGTCATTTTGTACCCGGTACAAGGTCTGCACAGTTTAAGAGGTTTTTGTTTTCACCCATGTTAAAGTAGCTAACCTGTACGCATTTTGTCACTCTAAACTACGCAAAAACCTGGTAACGCCTCTGCCGCACGAAGTACTCGAAACAAGCAACAGAAAAAAGAAAAATATGTCCAATCATAGCACTGGATTCAACGACCAAATAGAAAGCGGGGATGATTGACAAGTCGTATAGCCAATCAGTAACAATAGTCTGCTATCGACAGAATCACAAAATCCAGCGTGATCTCCTTCCTCCACCTGCAGTTTCTGACCATCTTTTTCGGCGGAGAGTCGAGACGTCTGAATCGCTAAGGTAAACTGGTCAGGGTTGATGTGCATACAGTAGTTGAAATAATAATTTAGCTTAACGTTAATCCTATGAAGTCGATGGTCTCGCGGCCTCTGTTTCATAACGTGCACTTGACCGCAAGATACGTAAACATTACTTCTGATTTGTAAATGAGCATAATTTATAAATGAGCGCTTACGAAAAAGTACCATGATTTTACCATGGGGTAGAGCATCTAGTTTTAGTCAAATAAAAACGGAAAGTTCACTCTCAGTGAAGGGAATCCACCTGACATCCGAGTGAAGCGGATTAAATGCGCTCTGCAATAACACGCTCTTGATAATTGTCAATAAAATAAAACGTCATATACAAACCACATCAAATAAAGTTTTATAAATGAGAATATCTCGTGTCTCGAGCACCCACGTGATAGGTGCTTATGCCGTACTGTACTGTACTGTAAACAAAGCTACAATAAATTACAGACATACATACAGTAAACAGCACTACTGTCACAGTTATGGTTGAATTTAAAGCAGTGTTAACTCTAAAATACTGTCTTAAATGGGTAGTTAACTTAAAACATTTAATTCAGTCATAGTTTACATAACAGAACAGACCGTCCAAACCTTTATGAATTATGTGGAACACAAGTTATTTTGAAGAGTGTTGGTAACCAAACAGATCTGGTCCCCACTGCTCTCCATTGTATTTTTTCCTTGTCAGGCAAAACAACAATTTTTGTTGTCAAAACAATTTCTTCTGTGTTTCACACAAGAACGAAATCATTAATAATATGAGGGTAAGTAAATGATAACAGAATGTCACATGTGGATGAACTATCACCCACTATTTAACATTAATATCACTATTTAACAGTGTTTGTGCAGACATGCTAAACTTTGGAGAATGCAGTATTTAACATTAATAATGTTATTAATCACCATGTATGGCAAGTTTTGTTAAACATGATTTTATTCACATTTATAATTATTTTTATAGCAGATTATGGCAGGATGGGGAAAAAAGTGAGTGCCATGTGCAGAATGTTACCTTGAAAGTTACCAAGAGGTGTGTGTGTGTACGTGTTTGTACGTGTGTGTGTGTGTGCGCGTCGTGCATGTGTTAAATTATATGTTAAAAGCCCGTGTTCTGTCCTTTCGGTTGATGCTACTGTACCTTTTCCAAGGTTTGAAAGGTACTGTCCCTGGAAAACGGAAATATCTGGTCACCTTAATTTATATTCATGTGATGTTTATGTCACAGGGTGACTATGATGGGGCGGAACCAAAAGTGGCGGAGAAAGGTTCCGCCCGAAGATGGTTTCCGCCCGGACTCAATTTTTAACAACACTATTTTACTTCCTGGTCTCCCTAGCAACACAGAGATGATGGGCAAATGAGCAACAGGTGCGACAGATTAGCTGGGAACAGAGACAAGACATAAAAAGGCCCAAAGAAGCCCAAATGAGGGTGGTTGTTGCAGGCACGAGTTCCTTTTTGCCTAGGGCAGACTCGATCACACGCTCCGTCCTTGGAGGAGCCGGAGGGCGCCGTTGATCCACAAAGCGCTTATAGCGGAAGGAAAGAGTGCGGCAGCCAAGAGAGGCGAAAAGGACGGAGCGTGAGAATTAAAGGAACACTGCACTGGAGTGCTTCTCTGTGGTGCCGGTGTTGGTGTACTGTTGGCTGTGTTATAGGCTGGAGAGCGACGATCTAATTCCCTTGGGGAAGAAAGAAATAGGAAGAGGTGGATGTTTACCGTGAGGAGGAATTTATACGAGGATAACTGGGTGAAGAAAGCAACATGAGACGGGTTGACATGTGAGTACAGCTGGGATGTTGTACATACGTTGCAGAGGTGAAATTATTGTGCGTGTTTGGAGTGTCTATTTATAGTTCCGGCCCCACCGGAGGAATAAGCGTGGGTGAGCTGATGAACGTCTAGTGTATACGAAGAACCAATCCAGAAGAAATCGCTTTCCAACTTTCCTGTGTGTTGGAAAGTTCGGCCGACGAGCCACAGGAGGAATCTGAGATTTTCCGTCTATGTCCTTACCTCACAACGAGTGTGTGCGTGTGATGCTGTGGGTGAGTCCCGATTTTCAATTTGTGTGTTTTCACTGAAGCTTGCAGTGTAGTGCTGTGCTTTCTTTTTGGAGATTAAGACTGTTTTATCCCAGAGGCTCCGTGTGAAAATAACAATGTGTCGAACTGACCAGCGCAGTGGATAGGAATTACTTGCCTGTAACACTAGTGTGATTTGTGGAGGAACCAGAAAGCCCCAGTCTTGAACCTGTGGAGAAACCAGAAAGCCCAGTCTGTGAGTCACGCACTTCTATGAATGCTAACTTACCTCTGCTCCTAGCAATCCTGTGCGGAACGGTCCCAAAGCCCCAAGTTGTGAGTAACGTGTGTTATTAAATGACCACCTACCTCTGTCCTCAGCGAACCTGTGGAGAAACCAGAAAGCCCAGTCTGTGAGTCACGCTCTTCTATGAATGCTAACTTACCTCTGCTCTTAGCAACCCTGTGCGGAATGGTCCAAAGCCCCAAGTTGTGAGTAACGTGTGTTATTAAATGACCACTTACCTCTGTCCTCAGTGAACCAGTGGAGAAACCAGAAAGCCCAGTCTGTGAGTCACGCACCTCTATGAATGCTAACTTACCTCTGCTCCTAGCAATCCTGTGCAGAACGATCCAAAGCCCAAAGCTGTGAGTAACGTGTGTTATTAAATGACCACTTACCTCTGTCGGCAGCGAACCTGTGGAGAAACCAGGAAGCCCAGTCTCGAACCCGTGAGGAGGAGCAAAGGGTCCTAGAGTCCGGAGAACCCCCCCCCCCCCCTCACGTCCTGTGGAACCCCGTCTGAAACCAGAGGGAGAAAGAAGTGTTTTAAACTGCCCTTCCCCTTTCCCTTTTTTTGCTTTTAAATATTTAATAAAGTTGTATTTTAAATTTGAGTATACTGGTCTGTCTGGTCTCCTCGAGGTGGGAACTAGGAGGAGCGTGACCCGCGACAGGGGCGGTCCGCTTCTCCGACCTGTGACATTTAGGTTCAGTTGCACTGTGTGATTTCAGTTGTGTGTTCATATAACAAGTACATTTGATGCTCACAGCACACTATTTTCATATAGTTGCTACATGATGCCATAGAAAAAGTTCGCAAACCTTTTGGAATTTGATGGTTTTCTGAATAAATTTGTCATAAAATGTGAACTGATATTCATCTAAATCATGGGTTCCAATACGTCGAAGGCAATGCCGGTAGATTGCACACAAGTTAACTGTATATGCTGCTTCATGAGCATCGGAAAACAGAGCGCGAAATTGGCATTATTAGAGTAATTGTGAAACACGCAAGACTTTTTGAGTTGCTGTGCCTTTCTTCTCAAATGTGTTTTTATAAATCTTATGCCTGCCCACTGCAGCTCAGTCGTCTTACTTCCGAAATTTACCAGGCTGCGCATTTTTGTCTTCTGATACTGTTGTCTTTTTCTAGTTTGTTTCACTAAACCGCATCTCCGCTATTTTAAGGAGTACTTGAAATGTACTCAAGGACTTTTTTAACTCCTCAAAAAGAATGGATTAGCCTAATGGGGACAGCCTTAAATTCAATGTAGAGATATGCAGTATAGTCCTAACACGCATTTAAATTGTAAAAAAAATTAACTGTGTTTTTTAGCAGGTAGATCTTGTCGGCTTTATCTTTTTAAAAGTAGATCACCACACAAAAAAGTCTGGACACCCCTGATCTAAATCAAGGGTGTTAACAAACATAATGTGCCTAAAAATAATTACACAAAAGAATTTTAGATATTTCATGTCTTCATTAAACACACTCATTCAACATTCAAAAGGGCAGGGGAAAAGTAAGTGAACCCTTAGAATTAATAACTGGTTGTCCCCCCCTGGCTGCAATAACCTCAACCAGTGTTGGGTGTAACTAGTTACTAAGTAATTAGTTACTGTAATTTAATTACTTTTCCCTTGAAAAAGTAAAGTAAGGGATTACTCTTATTTTTCTTGTAATCTAATTAGAGTTACTTCTGATGTAACTAAATACTATAATACAATAGTGGATTTAACATGGTTTTAGTTTACAATTCTCATTAGAAACTTGGTGATTATTAGCATTGATATTAATGAGATGTTGGCTGTTTATTAATACTTAATAGCACATATTAATGCCTGATTCTGCAAAACCTTATTCTACATCCTTAACCCTTCCCATTTCTACCAGTACTTAAAATGAACAACTTCTTTATTATTAATAAACAGTAGTTGGAGTATATTGAGGCAAAAGTAGTTAAAAGTTAGTTAATAGAGAGAATTGTACCCTAAAGCGGTACCAGAATAATTGATGTATTTTTATATATTATTTTTTCAAGCCATTTCAAGCCTATTCTTGTATCATGTACCAATAGGATTTAGAAAGTAATTAGTAAGTAATTAAATACTTTTTGGAAAGAGTAATTTGTAAAGTAATCTAATTACACGATTGAAGATGTAATTAGTAACTAGTAATTAATTACTTTTTTTGAGAAACTTACCCAACACTGACCTCAACCAGACGTTTCCTGTAGCTGTGGACCTGCACATTGTTGAGGAGGAATTTTAGCCCATTCTTCCTGGCAAAACTGCTTTAGTGCTGTTATATTCTTTGAACGTCTCATGTGTATGACCCTTTTCAAGTCAATCCATAGCAGAGGTGGGAGTAAGTCACACATGTGCAGGTTAGTCTCAAGTCTTAACCTTCAAGTCTTCAGCAAGTCTGAGTCAATTTCTGTTAGAGTCAAGTCACTGCATTATGTCAAGCATTTCAAGTCAAGTAACAGCTTGGGTCAATCAAGACACTGGCAAGTCATACAAACGTTTGATGATTTAACTACATTTAAATATTAAATAAAGATAAATCTACAGTAGTCATGGACTATGAGGGTTTAATTTGCAACAAAAATATGCAATTCTATTTAAAAGCTTGTATGTAGCTTGTCATGTGTGTTGTTCGTTATTTAAATATGTGTTCTGCGCTTTGAGAAATCGTATGTTTTGTCAAAATAAGTGCCTGCTGCAGACAAGTCTAAAGGGTTTATAAGGGTTTATATATATCAGATCAGTGGCGTCTCGTGACCGTGTTCGGATTGTCACGTGTGTGGTTCCCTTTTCCAAAATATGTGTATATATATATATATATATATATATATATATATATATATATATATATATATATATATATATATATATATATATATATATATATATATATATATACACACACACACGTACATATATACATATTTAAAACAAAGTTTATTTAACTCTAAGTTATTTATTTAAGTTTGGGAGGAGCATGGTCATGTGATCCATCCAGTCAGGATGAAGAGGTGCCTATAAATAGCAGTCCCTCACCCCTGTCCAAAAAAATGAATCTTTGGCAAACCTCCATCGGCTATAAATCATTCTCAAATTTCACTCCTCAACAAAAGTATACTTAAAAATAAACCTTCCCTCCCAGACTCCAGACAGCCCATTACAATTGACATTCTATCCAGATGCATTTCCACCCATCAGCTCGGCAACCACTCCTTCCATACTGCCCGCACATTGGATGCAATGTTCATTTTGGCTTTTTTGGTTTCCTTCGCTGCTCCAAGTTTACCGTCATATCAAATTTCAATCCAATCGTCCACCCTACAATTTCAGATTTACGCGTTTTAAACTTTGTTTAATGAAAAAGATTTTAATGAAGTTGTGTCAAAGTAAGACAGCTCAATTTAGGAAAGGTCACTTCATCTATGTTAGTTAATTTGTTTCACCTGCGGAATGTCGCCGCTACAGTATCACTCCCAATTATGTCATGCCGGAGTTGAAACCAAAAGCAACCCTCGGATAGCACGCCAAATATGCTTCATCTCATTATACCTATCGATTACGTTAATGCGAACTCATGGAATGAAATTTATTTAACTAAGTTTGGGAGGAGCATGGCCATGTGATCCAACCAATCAGCAGGAAGAGGTGCCTATAAATAGCAGTCCCTCATCTCTGTCCCGTGACAGTTTTACAGCATCCCTCCTCCACCCCCTCATCTCACTCTCATCTACTTTCATTTATCCTAAATAAAGAGGGGGGAGTACTCTGGGTTTTGGCTAAAAATTCAGAGCTCGGAGCCCTCTCCTCTCGACAGCATGCCAAATATGCTTCATCTTATTTTACTTATCGATTACATGTTAATGCGAACCCGTGAAAGATGTCACTATCGTCCTCAAAGTGAATTGCGTAGATAAATCTGACATTAACAAAGCTGAACAACAGGTTAACAACACCAGGAAGGCAGAGAGACGACGAGGATAGTTCACTATTTGGGGAGTCCAGTCAGAACAGGGAACAATCCAAAGATAAGAGCAGGTGAGGAGTCAGATGGGCAGCAGAGAAATAAAAAAGCCATCCATGACCATAGACAGTGCAGAGAATGAAAAACCTGGAAGCACCATCAATGCTGAAAGGAGATAAATATGCTGAGCGAAGACACATAAAATGTATGTAAAAAAAAAATTTGTTCTAGAATATTGTTTATTACTGTTCACAAAGCAACAGTTTTCTTTTTCCTTTTCTGCCTTTTTATGTGAGAGTGCTGCGTTGCATTATAATAATCTAAATGATTTTTTTATCTCATTACAAAAAAGCAGGGCCACAAACATTTAACTTCTAAATGCCGCGCTTCTGTTTATTCAATGTATTTATTTTTGTAGCAATTAAGTTTTTGTAAATTTTGTCTGTTTTTGGCACAGTTTGTCATTTACTTTTTACTGGGCTTATAATACTTAAGTTTATTTAATATTATTTATAAGTTATGTTTAAGTTTTTAATTTAGTTTAAGCTTTGATTTTTTTTCCAGTTAAGTCAGTGCTTCAACTTAAACTTATTCCAGTCACTTTGTTTTCAAGACTGGAGTTACCCCGAACAGACGTCAATTTTGATGTTCCAAAGTTTTCTTCTCCCATGATGATGATATGACAGCGGCATTGCTAGCTTGTGTTATTTGCATTTAAAGAACGCATTTTTGAAACATCGCAGGCTGAAACATCAATCAAGGAAATCCCACCTGTGTCACTGAATTCCACTATGCTGTTTTTAATTTGCGGACGGAAATAATTTGACTGGGATTAGGTAAAAGATAGCGAAGACCTGGCGCTGGGCTTGTTAGCAGTAACTGTTTTAAATAATCTCTTATTTTATATGTGCTACTGCATATCGTCGCTGCCCGATGAAACTCACATATGTCCAAAACGGTTACTTTTCAGGAAGTGAAAAAAAACACCGTATATTAAAAGCAGTTGAATGTAGCTTTGTCATACTTGGTACATCATCTTTACATGTAGCCATATTCTTGCCAGTGTCATGATATAATCCACATTTGACCAAAATTGAGTTTAAATGGACATACGTGCATATTTTACAGTAACGGTGGTCGATACACGTTCTTCCGATCATTAATTAGAATGGACAAGCCGCGTTGAATACACTCAGTTTATTAAATAGCCTACATCTTAGTTAAATACGCTTACTTTATTTAATATTAATTATACATTTATTAAATGTCTCTTGCAAACTATGAAGGGACAATATATCAATACACTGACATGGTAATGCTACACAGCAGGGGCGTCAGTTTGTGTTGAAAAGTGGTGGGGACAAAAGATCAGATAAAAAACATTACTGCAGGACGAGAAAAATATTGAATAACGGTGCATCAAAAATGGGCATAGCGTAGGCCAGTCAACAACAAGAAAATACTCAGCATAAAACCCTCAACAATGTCAACTGCACATATGTAACAGTCCCTGCAACACCAGCTCAACCGAACAATGCCAAAGCACCATACTGTAGAAAACAGCAGTGCGTTTAGTCAATGATTACAATGAATTTCATTACATATGTAAAAGAAAACACACCATAAGCATACAACACAACATATGTGACCCTGTACCACAAAACCAGTCTTAAGCATCGCTTGATTTTTCAGAACATTTTAACCAAATGCTTTCAAAAAGTGGTGGGATGTCCACAGCGTCCCCAGTGTAAATAACACCTATGCTAGACAGATACTTTGTTTGCACAGTCCTACCGTCATTTAGTCACTCCTAGATGGACAACTGGCATCAGGGGGAAACGTTTACCTCGTTGAAGGAAAGTCATTGTCATGTTTATTCGGCTATATCCAGTGCTGAGCTTCGATGAAACTTTACGAGACCGGCGAGATGCTTCACAGGCGGGAGATACGCGGCGTGATTGACAGCTTTGACACCAAATGGATGTACGTTAAAATCAGATGACATGATTTCACAACTTTTCATTGGCCATTTAGGTATGTGAAGCATACTGTATACGGAAATGAACCTAGACATTCAATCCGTCGAAAAATCTCAAAATCGGCAAAATGGACATACGTGGTTTTCATCGGACAGTGACAATATGCTACTGTGTAAAGTATATAAACATGTGCCATATCATATGCTTTTATCATGTTGTTTGAATGTGTTGTGCATTTTTTATATTGTCTGTTACATTGTGTTATGTAATGCCAGTGTCAAAGATGAATTTCTGTTCTCAGGAACAGACAATAAAGTACAGTGGAGTGAAGTGATGCAGCCCGCGACGGTTTACAAGGAGGTGCGTGCAGATCAGGTGGCCATGAATGTGAGAACAGTTCAGGTGGCCATGGAAGTACTAACAGTTCAGGTGGCCACGGAGGTGCCAGCAGGGCAGGACGCCATGGAGGTGCCGGCAAGGCAGGACTCCCCAAGATGGCGTCAGGCCAGCAGAGAACTATGTGGGGGCCGGTCCTGCAAAGACCCACGGATGAACCGGCTTTGTGAGAATCCTGACAATCAGTGACCATGACCATGACCTGCGAAGACCTAGGAGTGTAGGAGGAGCTTGCCCTTGGAGAAAAGTCCTTGGAGAGGCTTTGGGTGGCCCAGACGCATCCCAGCACCATCACAGAACAGATCATGTTCGGGACTCATTGGAGTCAGTTTAGGGACGACAAAGTGCATAGGACTAAATTCAGGGTTAACAGTGGGCACTTGACTATATTCAGGAATATCAGTGGATACTGGGCTGTATTCAGGGATGTCAGGGGGCACTGGGCTGTTTTCAGGGACCGCAGTGGGCACTGGGCTGAGTACAGGGACAGCAGCAGGCACTGGGCTGTATTCAGGGATGTCAGGGGGCACTGTGCTGTATCCAGTGATGGCAGTGGGCACTAAGCTGAGTACAGGGAGGTAGGGCTGGAGTAGGACAATCTCATTATGTTTTGGGCAACTAACAGTGATGATTATAGTTACCGGACAGTGTACAAAGTCAATCAATAGTTAATTACTAGAGTCTACAGGATCCGCCTCGCAGTGACACGGAGAGCGAGCGTGCACCTCTTGAGGACGAGGAGAGGGAGCATGAGACTTACGATGAATAGCTGAGCAAGCATTGCATCCACGACAAATAGCTAAGCAAGCATAGAACTTGTGATGATCAAGAGAGTGAGTGTGGCACTCTCGACAATCAGGACAGCAGCAGAGGTTTTGGTGTGGTGTTGTGAGAGAACACAAGTGCTTGCTGTGTTTTGTTGGGGAGGCAGTACGAATTCCCAAGTACTGAAGTGGTAACATTGTGCATTTGTGTGGATGTGTGATTTTGTTTTGTGAAAGATTTACACTTCTTAATAAATAGTGTATTTTCAGTGTGTTTTTGAAAAATATGTGTGAAACATTTTTCCCCGTAGTCTGATATCAGTCTGAGCCACAACGTATCTGTGTGCTTGTGGCACTTTGTGTACCTGTGGGTCCCCGGCCCATTTCCTGGGTGGGGTAGTCTATTTATCAATCTGCATAACATATTGCACCAACTTCAATGATTGTTCAATTTGCAATGAATAAAACATCAATATCATAACCTTCTTTCATTTTTGACCTGCACTTATATTTGTGCTTTTTTTAGTTACTTTAAAACATAATAATGGCAAAAGTCTCATACCACTGTGTTCAGCAAAAACTGTGCTACAATATTATATGAGCAACATGTATGTACATGTTTGTATTTTTGAGAGAAAAAATGTATGCATGGTTTTTGAAAAAGCAACATTTTTAAGTCCACAAAACCCATACTAAACATGTTTTAACAAGATTTTTTAAAACATGATCTAGTAGTCTAGAGTTTTTTTTAAAAATTTCAAAATACCAGCAGCCATATCACCCTGTAGCCCAAGACAGCTTGCCCATTGAAGCTAAGCAGGGCTGAGCCTGGTCAGTACTTGGATGGGAGACCACCTGGGAAAATCAGGTTGCTACTGGTAGTGGTGTTAGTGAGACCAGCAGGGGGTGCTCACCCTGTGGTCTGTGTGGGTCCTAACACCCCAGTATAGTGATGGGGACACTATACTGTCAAAAAAGCACTGTCCTTCGAATGAGACGTTAAACCGAGGTCCTGACTCTCTGTGGTCATTAAAAATCCCAGGATGTCCTTCGAAAAGAGTAGGGGTGTGCCCCGGCATCCTGGCCAAACTTGCCCATTGGCCTACTAATCATCCCTCATACTAATTGGCTATATCACTCGGTCTCCTCTCCACTAATAAGCTGGTGTGTGGTGTGTGGTCTGGCGCAATATGGCTGCCGTCGCATCATCCAGGTGGATGCTGCACATTGGTGGTGGTTGAGGAGATTGCCCCATTCATATGTAAAAGCGCTTTGAGTACTGAGAAAAGCGCTATATAAATGTAAGGTATTATTATTATTATTATTATTATTAAAATTATGTGAAAATCATTCTGCCTACTCATTCACATAAAACAATATATTAACAGTGTTGGGGAAAGTTACTTTTAAAAGTAATGCATTACAATATTTAGTTACTCCCCAAATAAGTTATTGCATTACTTAGTTACTTTCCATGGAACTTTCCATGGAAAGTAATGCTTACGTTACGTTTAAGTTACTTTTGCTTACATTTTCTTTCTTGGCTGAGGCTTGATCTCTTTCAGGCCTTGCAGGTGTTTTTTTGATAGCAAAAATGTCAAGCTCTGGCCTGCCATCTCTGTTTCTGACTCAAACTGTTCCCGCGCTCAGGCGCACAGAGTGCGTAATTCTACGTTAATATGTTTAGTTTAATTCATTATTTAGTACATTATTATTTTTTCAAATTTGATTAATTAAACTGAAAAGTAATTTGCCCTGCTTTTTTAAAAAAGTAACTCAAATATTAATGTGTACATTTATAAAGTAAAGCGTTATTTTACTCGTTACTTCAGGAAAGTAATATTATTACGTAATGCACGTTACTTGTAATGCGTTACCCCCAACACTGTATATTAATTTACAATTTCTAAGACACTTTATCATGGGAAAGGCTGTATGCAAAGAGGCGTATAAAGCTCCTGAACAATCTGTGATTGACAGCTGAGGAAACAAAAGACTTGCATAATGAGCTGTATAATGAGCATTGTAGGAATGTAACAGGAATGTAACTTTCTCTGTAGTAAAACCATTATTAGGTTTACTTGGGTATTTATAACAAAATTTTTCAATAGAATGTAAACACACACACACACACACACACACACACATTATATATATAGTTAAATTTGTTTCTATTTAAATATTAATATTACTATATTTTCTATAGTGATCATGGTAACTAGTAAGGTATGTAGGGTAGTGGTTTTGAACTCTGGTAAAAGTACTGTTTGACCATCGTAAAAATTAGGGTGACCATACATGCCATTTATCCCGGACGTGTCCTGGCCAGGATTTCGGTGCGTCTTCCGGAAGTCGCACCGAAATCCTGGCGAGGACGCGTCTGGGAAGAATGGCACGTATGGTCACCCTACCTGTCGCCACTTGTGTTTGTCCTCTTGAAAATAAATCGATAAGCTTGGCACATTTGGCATCCTCCTCCTCCAATGTCTTTCTTTTCTTCAACCTGGCTTTTACAGCCCCTCCTGGCCTCATCCACCCATCCTCGCTGAAATGCGTACCGTTACTCTAGGGCTGGCCCAGCGTGTTATTTAAGAGAAGATAGACTCACTAATGTGGCAAATGTAAAAAACTAAATCCTCGACCGGCCCAAAAGTGAAGCGGCCCACCGGGAATTTTTTGATAATAAATTTCCAGCACATGTATTCCACTGGCTCTCGCTCACTCACTTGCTCTCTCTTTTTCAGTAGTGCTCGTTACAACCATACTGGATTGTCTTTAGGTTTGATTTACAGGGCTTCAACTCATAATGAAATAATTGTGTAAATAGTGTGGTTTATTTGAACATCCTCGATGTGATTGATCACACACACATAAACATGCTTAATGCATTTATTATGTTAAAATGTGTATTTGGGTGGAAATGTATTGAACTTCATTGTGTGTCACACGTGTAGTAATGAGGCCTTATCTGTGTCTGTAGGTATGTTGAATAATAATAATATGATTTGATTGAATGTGACCTCTCTATTTTGTAGCCCTTATGAATGTATGCAGTACTCAAGGGTTCACTCATAACAAGGTGAGTCAGCATTTAGCTATGATGCTTCCCGTAGCTTGATTCAGGTTTCAGAAGAGATCAGATGTGATATAATTTTAAATCTAGATTACATTTAGTCATTTAGCAGACGCTTTTGTCCAAAGCGACTTACAAATAAGGTAAACAATAGAAGCAATTATAGCAAGAACAGCAATACAGAAGTGTGAAATATTCTCATCAAGTCCAACACAGTATAAATAGCCGAGGGTTGGTTAGTAATTTTTTAATTTCTGTGTAAAGCACTTTGAGTTACCTCTGCTTATGAAATGTGCTTCACACTTGTTAACATTTGAAGTAGATCAAAACCTTTGGAACATTATTCGTTCTTGTCTTAGAACAACTTTGATGAATGTTTTTATCCACTTCAAACGTTGACTATAATAAAAACTTGCCTTGCCTAAAAAGATAAGAAAGAAATGCTACTTAAATAATCTTTGACTTTGAGGAACCAAAATGCTTTTTAAAAGCACTGCTTTTATATCACCTTTTTTAAGTGTCTGCCAAATGTATTTTTTATAAAGTGTAAGCCTTCTGTATCGTTTCCAAAAGTTTTATTGCACATACTGGGACCAGACTGAATTTCTCAACTGTCCCCTGTAAAAATAGTTGCCCAGATACTGTAAATCCTGATTTTTCCAGTGTTGTATAATGATAATCTACATTACCAAGTTGTCTTTTTTTATCTGCAATAGGCTTGTTTTGCTTTCGGTTTCATCCTGATCGATACAGATGCTGAGTCACAAAGCTCTTAGAGCAGAGTGGTGTGGTGAGGAGGATGAACCGATCAGTCACTTGGATAAATATTACAGTATACACATTATATAGCAGAAGGTTTTGGGTTGAATTTTCATTTGTAAAAAGGAAAATACAGGAGAAAAAGATGATTAGTGTACAAACAGGATTGAAATATATCACTTTAATATGATGGTTTAAGTTTCTCCTATCGAACAGCATTGTTCAGTCCACTTGGCACACTGCAGTCGACCCAGCCCAGAAGATCTTGTTTCTACAACAACAGACATCACCTCAGAGGAGACTTACAGGGCACCAAATCATATAAGATGAAGATTCTTCTGTGTTTCTTCATGTCAGTACATTTGATCATTGCTAACTCAAATGGTATGTATATTACATCTAATCAGAGTTTTATAAGCATATATTTAATTTATTACTTGTCACTCAAATTGGAGATTTGTGTATTTTGTATCTGAATTGTTGACATATTGCACCTGAAAAAATGTGTTTTGTATTATTTTTACTTTACGGGATGTTCATAAGACTGACATGACACCTTCATAACCATGACATGACCCGTGTCATGAATATGAAGGAGATTTTATGCACGTTTATAACAGCTGTCATTAAGTGTCATTTGTTCAATTATGTCATTTTTATTGCAAGGATGACATTGTTTGAGATATCTTTGTTATGACAAATTGACATTAACCAATACATTATAACTTAGCATGACAACTTGACATTACCAAGGCAACATAACTGACCACTTTTACCAGTGATACAAATTGAGTTTGTCATTAAAAATGTCATTAAGTGTTAATAGTCTGTTAAATAGTTTTATAACAGCATCATAAATATTCTTCAGTTCATAATGTTTATTTGACTGAGTATTAAAAATATTTGACATAGTAACACTTAATGACATTTAAATGACAGTTTAATGTAATGTTAACCCACAAAGGTAATCTTTTAAGTTTGATAATTATTGTTTTTGACAGATTTATAACAAGTTGTGTTGTATTGGTTTATGTCAAGTTGTCATAACAAAGATATCTCGAACGATGTCATCTTTGCATTAAAAATTACAAAATTGAGTGAATGACACTTAATGGCAGTTGTCATAAATGTGCATAAAATCTTCTTCATATTCATGACATGTTATGATTATGGAGGTGTCATGTCAGTCTTGTGCACACCCCTTCAAGTAAAGTGTTACAAAGTTTTTTTAGTTTTTATTTCCTACAGGGCCGGGAAAGCCAAGAGGTATGTAAAATAAAATGAAAGTTTCTAAGCAGTTGCACACAACTAAATGCTTTTTGGCATTCAGAAATAGATGATAGATAGATTTCAGCCTAATAGGGATACTTGGACTGAATCGCCAATTTCACATGTATTTTGTGTATTTTCAAAATACAAAATACTGTATTTGTATTTAAATAAATTTTTCCACATCGTATTTTGTATTTGTATTTGAAATACATTTCCATGTATTTATGCCCATCTCTGCCAATATCGATACAGAAGCCAAGCAACCAGTAGGGGTCACGCCCAGGAACGTCCATCAAGTGAGTGCATGTCGCTCGGTGTCACTCACTTTTGTAGCTAATGTGACTCTAGGGTTAAGCTTGTTTGAGATGCAGCTCGCTTCACCTGAATTTTAGATGAGAACAGGTTTTGTATTGAGAGGAGGATTGAAAAAAGAGCTTTTAAATCAGACACTCTCCCAATCCCGCAGTTCAGTCGACCACAAATGTCAGCAAAGGCAGAGATCACGTTCCCATATTTTATCGCAGATTAGATGCAACTGAAATACCAATAAATGCATTCACATGAAGATATTTATAAGGAGGATCAACAAAGGTGAAAGGTTCATTACTGGAAAAGGCTACTTAGTAATGTCACGATACGTAATACAAAAACATTATAAAGACACCACATCAATGGGGAACAGGTGAACATAATTAATTAAAGTAAGACACGAGTACATAAGGGAGTAGGGTGAAAGTGACAAGACACTGGGAACACGTGACACAAATACATAATATGAAAACACGTGTTCCCACACAGAACACAATGCTGCCATAATCTTGCCCTCTGAAATAAGACCTGAATCTACACAAAGGTCTGGCAAGACCATGACAGCGACAAGACACTGGGAACATGTGGACAACATCAGGATGGGAATAACGTCCGGGGTGATAACAGTGAGTCCCAAAACTCTGCTGAAATGCAGAGGGGTGACGTGGTCCGGGTTGCGCAGTTGGCTTCGCAGGCGGCTGCGCCGGCGAGTGACGTGTCCCCGGCTGCGCCGGCGGGTGACGTGTCCCCGGCTGCGCCGGCGGGTGACGTGTCTCCGGCTGCGCCGGCGGGTGACGCCTCTCCGGCTGCACCGGTAGTGTCAGCGACTCCAAAGCACCCTTCGTCTTCTTCCTCCTCCTTCTGGAGCCCGGTAATGCGGAACGGATCTCTGGTGCGGGCGTGGTCTCCAGGACCGGAGGGACGGGAGTCGACCTCCCCAGCCTGATCGCCTCGGTCATAATGCCCCTCGGGTTGGATGTGGGTGAACTGGATATGACCGTCTCGGCCGATCTCTGTGGTTGCTGTCGGCGGTCGAGACGGTCAACCAAGTCCCAATAAGGCAAATGAAGAAGGTCCCCTCGCTCCCGAATCGGCGGAGGGTCGTTCATCCCTGCCACCAGGTAAGCACTGGCAAGAACCTCCGGGTAACACCCCTTACTGCTCTCTACCGCCCGGGCATAGTCTCTGAAGGGAAGCTCCCTTTGCGGTGAAAAGGGACCACTGCCGGAAAGGGTCTGACCCGAAATAGAGGACCACCACTCCGGGTCCGACGCACACTGCATATTGTGTTGTCCGCTGGGTTCAGTTGGGCGCGTTCGTTCTGTCACGATACGTAATACAAAAAGAGAGAACCCACACGCAGACACGACTTAAGTAATAAATAAACTGAAAGTTTATTTAAAGTTTAAACACAAAAACCCACGTGGGGGTAAAACAGAGGATGAAATAATAATACTGTGATGGAACACAAACATAAACACCGGAACAACAGGAACAGGTCTCAGTCTACACAGAACACATGAACACTGACTTCGACACTGAGTTTAGACAACGAACGCGCACAACACAGAGAACGCGAGGGCATTATAAAGACACCACATCAATGGGGAACAGGTGAACATAATTAATTACGTAAGACACGAGTACATAAGGGAGTAGGGTGAAAGTGACAAGACACTGGGAACACGTGACACAAATACATAATATGAAAACACGTGTTCCCACACAGAACACAATGCTGCCATAATCTTGCCCTCTGAAATAAGACCTGAATCTACACAAAGGTCTGGCAAGACCATTACAGCGACAAGACCATAGACTGTAAAAAAGATGGACGACGCCTGTTCGCTCTCTTCCATTGGTGAAAAGTGAAGCCGCCAGTGTCCTGATATGGCGCTGACATCTTGGGTCTTGAGTCTGCGCAATAGCGATTTCGGGACCAGTCATGCGCAGTAGTGAGCAGGAAGGGAAGGCGCGAAGTCAAAACCGCGCCCTCGCTCGAATAGAATGCGCATATCACACGATTTCACAGCTGTCAATCATGACGTGACACCACCGTTTTTATATAATTAAATAACTAACTAAACACAAACCTATTTTAAAAACAAACATTTGAATTTACATCAGCGTGATAAAAACTACAGTAAATGACAGAAACCAGCTTTGGAAAAAAGATAATTGAAGTGTAATTAATTTTTTTAGTTGGTCTCAAGTCCCATTGAATAACATGGGGAGGCGGGCTTTATGACCTATACTGGGACCGGTCACTCGAGACGTTTTGGCTTCACTTTTCAGGGCTTGTGCGGCACACTTGGACAAGACACTGGGAACATGTGGACACCACACACACAATATGACTCCACATGTCCCCACACAGAACATAGTACTGTCATGGTCTTGCCAGATGTACTCAGACATGGATCTAGCACAAAAGATCTGGCAAGCCCATGACAAGTAAATGTTGGGATGTATAAATTGAAGTCTATGGTAACAGCTCACAGTACAAATAATTCGGCACCAATACAAAAGTAGTTGAAATATAAATTTAATAAGTCAATAACAAGTTGAAGAAACATAATAACTGCTAGAGGCAGTGATGTTTAGAATTAAGAAATCATCAGCTGACATCCTGGGCAATGAGCATTAAGCTGATGCATCAATAAGTCTTTTCGTCAATGCAGTCAGTGGAGAGCAACTGTGGCAGACTGTAGAATCCTAGCCTGGTAATACCATCCTCTGCAATTTCGCTTCGCTTCATATACAGAGTCTGGCTGGGCATAATTGACAATCGTTTTCCGTCTCGTGGGAGGGGCTTGTCTGAAGTTTAAAATCATTGGTCTAAACGTAAGCCAATCACACATAACATTTGGATATGATGTGCTTTTTGCGCCGGATCAGCCGCATCGAATCTCTGCTGTAAAATACACGTATGATGTGAAAACAAACCCATCGAGTGAAATACCAGAGTTAACATGGCTATGAACGACTTTTGCAGATTATGTAAAGTAAATCGGGCCAGAGCTAGTTGAACATTATCCTTACGGTGTGTTTCCACTCACGTCTAACGGCAGGAACGCCCCTCTCTCCTCTCAAACTCTTCCACCAGACAACCATAACCATATGTAAATTAAATCTTCCTACCTTATTTTCTGGTTAATCAGGAATGTCACCAAAGAATGCTTGCCCACGCGTCCTCAACCATTAACTGTGAACAATATAATTCCCTTCCATGATTTCTCGATCGTTGTGCACGTCAAGCTGTGCTGCACTCAGTTTCTCGCTGACGATCGGTAAAGTTGATAAATTAAACTTTTCCAAAAACTTGTCGGGAGTAGGGCAACAGCATAATCTCCATTCAAATGTTTAACAAACACTTTTCTTGTTCGGGTTTAAGTTGGCAAGTGCCGGTTCTCCACAACAGAGCAAATAGCTTTCTGTGTCTCCATGTCCACAACAAACTACAACCGTGATTCGGCGTTTAGCGTCTACGTCACTGCTCTCAGCCCGCCCTCTGTTCGTTGATTGGACGGTCGTTTTGAGACCGGAGGAAAACGGTTTGAATGGGAGGTATCTCAGACTGAGTACAGAAGCGTAATGAAATTTAGCGGAAGTACGAAGTCTGACGTAGTCAGGCTAGTAGAATCCTACAAGCCCGCCTCTTCAAGTTTTTTGGCTCACGTCAGCATGACATCAAAGCAAGTCACAAGTAACTTGGACAGTTTTCTTATCTGCACACATCTTACTGTAATCACTGGTGATTTATTATGCGCAGAATTTGCTCATCTAAAAAAAGAGCCCTTTCTTCTGCCTTTGTGATAACTAGTCCCATACCTGTATCCTTTCTACACATACTGTGACCTTAGTGATATACACAACCAGTTCACAAAGTGAATACGTACAGAGAACCTAATATAATCTAAAGTTTTGTTTAATATAACTTTATTTAATGAATACGTTCATGTTTATTCTTTGTTTAGGATTAACATTAAAAGGTCACTTTAGTCCTCTGGTTGTTCCTCTGGGAGGTTCAGTGGTTCTTCCCTGTTCTGTTGATTCACTCTTACCACTGGAGGATCTGGAGGTGGAATGGAGAAGATCAGACTCACAGACTCTCATTCATCTGTATCAAGATGGAGATATTAGACCAGAGGCTCAACATCAGGATTATCATGATAGAGCTCATTTCTTCACTGAAGACATTAAACATGGAAACTTCTCACTCCTGTTGAACAATCTGACAGCTGAAGATGAGGGAAAATACACATGTAAAGTTCACACTGGACAAACATCTGGAGAAACTGTGGTGGAAATTAAGCATGTTGGTGAGTTTGATTACCTACATTTCGGATTCCTATTTAATAGATTTTAGAAATAAAATCTAATTTTAATTTATTTGCTCTAATATTTATAATTCAAGAGCGTTTGATTGTGTCAGGATCAAATAAGTCCATATCTGTGTATGCGGGTGAGGACGTAACACTGAGCTGCTCTGTGGACTCTCACATCAAACCTGAAGAGATTGAAGAGGTTTCATGGAAGAAAAGAGATAAAGATGATGAAATCCCGGTTCTGCTCTATCAAAGCAATGAAACTCTACCAGAATCATCAGATGAGCGATACAGAGACAGAGTTGAATTCTTCACTGATGAAATCCACAGAGGAAACTTCTCTCTCAGACTGAAGAGACTCACAACTGAAGATAAAGGAGTTTACATCTGTCAAGTGATTAATGGACGATTTTTAGCAAACACAACTATAATACTGCAACAAACAGGTGAGTCAATTAAAAAACAAACTACACAAGCATCGGCCTAATCTAATTCATATTTAATTTTGCAATTCAGTCACATTTAGTAGGCCTATATATATATATATATATATATATATATATATATATATATGCATATGCATATGCATATGTATATATATATATATGTATGTATATATATATATATATATATATATATATATATGCATATGTATGTATATATATATATATATATATATATATATATATATATATGCATATGCATATGTATGTATATATATATATATATATATATGAAGAGTTTGGTTCCAAAACGCAATAAACGCCATTTTTGAAAAAAATGAGTTACTGCCAAAATCAGTATTATATCAGGTCAGTAGTTAAAAGTAAATAATTAATTTTACGCAAAATCCAATACCCGCCGTGATATTCTGTCATCTTTTCTCCCTTTTTTCCCAAAATGCGACAAACGCCACTGCTGCTTTTTTACAGAATGCAATAAATCCATTTCTGATATTACAGCGGACCATTCACGCAATGTAAACAAACATGGCGGCGCGCTGAGTACACGGAGTCCTAGTTTTCCTCATCTACTTTGTACTTCGTGATCAACAAACAAAACAAAATAATACTTTAATAGCATTGCCAAACCTGTGATGGTTTTCTGTGATGGGAAAGAAACGTAAGCCATCAACAGCTAATAATTTCCGCGAGAGGCACTCGGTTGCTTGTTCTCCAGACAGCATCAAGCTTCTCATGCTAAAACATTGTGTTCTTACAAAGTAAGTGTTTTGATTAATGCCATTAATGTTTATTTTTTAATCATTGTATACCACTAGTCAACTAAATAAATATAAAATGGTAAAGATGAATGCACATTTATACATTGATTTAATAGATTTATAGCATTTTGAAATAAAAAACTGTCATGGATTTATTGCATTTTGTGGAAAAAAGAATTCGTTTTTATAATAAATCTTTGAAAATCAAGTTATGGATTTGAATTTTTTATGTTTTTATAACCTAAAGATGCTATGTGAAAGTTTGTAACAGAAAATACTGGTTTTCATCTTGTCACTTTCTTGGTATAGAAAACACGTTTTTACCGAAATTTGTCAAAATGGATTTATTGCGTTTTGGAACCAAACTCTTCATACATATATATATATATATATATATATATATGCATATGCATATGTATGTATATATATATATATATATATATATATATATATATATATATATATATATATATATATATATATATATATATGCATATGTATATGTATACAGTATATAGATAAAGGTCTGATAGGCTTGTGATGCATTTGAAATATGACATGGCACTAAAACAGGTCTCAATTTGTGCTATTTGAGTTATGTGCAGTTAATTTTGTAAATTCATTTTTATATGTTACAGGTTTCTCTACTTTGCATATAATAGTGTTGATTTTCTGTATTACTGCATGTGGATCTGCAGTTATAATTTACTCTCTTATCTACTGTAGATCACACAAAGAAGGTATGTTACTTAAGTAAAATATACTTCCCATAAGTTCATTTTGAATTTTAAATGTCATTTAATTTATACTCTGTAAAAACTGATAGTTGGGTCTACATAAAAAATACCTCAATTGGTACCACCTAAAGAATTATGCTTTTTAAACTTACATTTTTCACTTAAAGTGAGAAAATGTAAAGGTAGTGTATGTAAATTTTAGCAGAATCTGGTTATGAGATTGCAAACTGCAACCAACAGCTCACCCCTCAAATTCAAAACACTTATGTTAGCCACCACAGGCAAACACAGGGATGTAGGGACAAAACATCGAAAGCCATTTTGCTCACAGTTCCCTTGCTTAACGCCATGTGGCATTTGACAACACTTATTTAACAGCTACGGCATTATGAAGACATCCTTACCGTTAATACAGTGAACACTTGAATTGTAAACCTAATGGCTTTCGATTGAAACGCGTTCTGTAGAACAGTTTGTCCGTTCAGGGCTACTACAGTATAGAAACATGAAGGCGACTTCTATGTAAGTGTACCCAGAGTGTATGTAGATAAAAATGTCTCATTCTAAGATAATTAAAACAATACAATTTATTTTGTAAGGTCTTTATACACCACTGATAATATAGTTCTCTTTCTGTCGTCCACTAGACGTTTTGTCAATGACAAAAGTAGCGGTGTGCTCTTGAGAGCCAATCTGGTCTGAATATGAAATGGAAATGAAATTGCATGGATGCCATTTGCATGCCAGTCTCCTCCCTGCATGCATGTATGAAAGGAGACAGTATGCCCCATTCATTCGCTCTAGTTCTTCGGAGCTTGCTGGTTTGGTTTCTTTTTCCAGTAAATACGAAGAAATTCACTGTTGGCATGATGCTGCAACAGCGGATTCGTCAGTCTGGCAAACGGCGCAAGTAATTAATGTGAGCAATTCGTTGCCGGATAAATACCTTCAAGCCTGTTTGCCCCCACCACACTTGTTTTCATCTGTCAGTCCGGAACAAGAAGCAGAGTTTTTGCCTTTGGGTAAATTCACTGTCACTATTCTGGGCACACTGTAGGATGAGCTATCTGTTGCAGCATCGAAAGGTTATCGTCTGCTGTTTGATGTGGAGGACAAGCCCATGGAGCTCCGCTTATTGGTGGTCAAGCCCTGTATGAAGCAGAAGCTCAGATGACAGCCATGCTTGTTTGGGCAGCTAAGAACATTGGGCTGCAGTGCAACCACAGCCTTCATGTAAGCGTTCTTGGCTGGATGAGTGAAATTTTGGTGCCAGCAGTGACATTATGCCACACCCTGCCCCACTGCCCCATCCTTTCCTGAGTTGCACTGAAAATGTACCAGTTTTGGAAGGTGCTGTTTTAGGCACGATTCAGGATTGAGGGTTTGGCTGCCCTCACCTCTCTCAATGGTGGGGCATGGATGTGGGTCAATCTGCCTCTGCCCTGCATGCCATGGCCACCCTGCACCAGACCAAGGCAATGAAAGATCTGCATGAGGGTAGGTCAGACTCCGAGACGATGCAGGAACTTCGTACTGCCTCTGACCTTGACCTTCGACAATGAACGTGACAGTGCAGGCTCTGGGTTGAGCGATATCCACCATGGTGGTCCAAGAGAGACATCTCTGACTCTACTTTGCGCAGATAAGAGTTGTGCTGTGAAGGCTTTCAGGCACAACATGCAGCCCTACTTATACTCTTTTAGAGGCTCCTGTGGCATTCTTGGTGGTTGTTGTTCCCCTTGGGTTGATGCTCTTAAGACTGCTTCAACATTGGCTTTATGTCCTTAGGTGGGCATAGCACACAGGTTTCCATTGTGTTCTTTTGACACCAGGAGGCCGATGCACTCCCACACTTGGCCAGTGTGGGCTGGGGTGCAGTGTGTAAGGGGCATGCAGAGTCAGGGCATTGAATGGGTCCTTAAACTGCCAGGCCCTTAAAGTTGCTGACTGCCTGCTGTTTACTCAGACAGCACTGCAGTGATAGCATACATTAACCAGCAGGGTAACATGAACTTGTGGGGGATGTCGCAACTCACCTGATGCCTCCCGTTGTGAAGTCAGTGGAACTCAAGTCTCTATGCACTACATGCATCCCAGGTGACCTTAACTGTGCAGTTATGCACGACAGGTCACGACCTGCGGAGAGTGGAGACCACCCTAATGTGGTTCTGTGCATTTGGGAGTTATTTGTTAAAGCTCAGGTTGTTCTGTTGCTTCTCCGGACAACACACATTGCCGCTAGGGTTTCATGACTGAGGGTTTCCTCAGTGTGTACACTTTTAGCTCACACCTGGCCACATCACCTGAGGAAGTACACCCCCCACCCAGTGAGCCTCATTGCTCAGGTTCGGAGTAAAGTCGTCATGATGACCATCAGGTTCTTGTGATTGTGCCTTTATGAGTAATCCTCCTAAATGCACCTCCCTGGAAGATTCTGAGGCAGGACCTTCTTTCTCAGGGGTAGGGCATGTTCTGGCACCCAAGTTCAGACCTCTGGAATCTTTATGTCTGGCTTTGGTGGTGACAAAGGCGTCTTAGCCCGCCTTTGCCAGCTGTGACTAACAACATTGCACAGGCTAGAATCCCCTCCACTAGGTGGCCTTATCCACTTAAATGTCATTTTCTCACCCTGGTGGTTTTCTCATGGAAGACCCGCAAAGGTGCACATCCAGTTCATTACTGTCCTTCCTTCAAGGGATTGAAGAACTATCTCTTCTACCCTCCAGGTGTATGTAGCTGTTATTGTGGCCATCACCTTTCGGACTGCATGATCTGATTAGCAGGATCCTAAGAGGTGCAGCTCTTTGTCTGTGTTGGAGGATAGCAGAGAGGGATCTGTCTCCAGACAGAGGTTGGCACACTGGATCGCATATCCTTGGCGTACTGGTCTCAAGATCCGTTGGTCCATTTGGAGTGAGTGCTTGGGCATTGACACAGGACGCCACCCTAGCAGACATCTGTAGAGCTGCTGGTTGGACAATGCTTAATATTTTAGAGCATCCCGCTTTGCTCAATACCCTTTCCCATGCTACCAGCATTCCCTTCTTTGATGAATGGACTGGTAACTTTCCATCATTAGGCTTTTCTGGTGGAAACTGAGCAGAGCAGTTTTTATCAGCCTATATCTTGAGTAATCTCATCTGTACTATGCCAGTACTGTGACTAATGTCCAGTCTTTTTCTTAAACTCTCCCAGTTGGGACAGTGTTCCCCCAGCAATATGCATGCTGCATTGGTGTCTCCCTGTTTAGGTATTTAGGCATATTCTTGGTCATGTGTTCTCTCAACACTGCCCCACTCCGCTGATGCAAGCCATATAGAGCTCTTCAGACACAAGAAAATAAATGGGACATGCCGTCTCCTTTTCTACATGCATGTTTGGGCAGAGACTGGCACGCAAAATCATTGCTGTTTCATATTCATGTCAGACCAGTTTGGCTTTCAAGATCACACCCCTGCTGTCATCATCGACACAACATCTCATTCCCTTCATCAGGGAACCACAGTTACAGTCGTAACCAAAATGTTATGTATATAATATTGCTTTTCTGGCAAGAGTTACACAATGCACCTTAAAGTTAAAAAAAACTTTTTAGGTGTTACCAATTAATCCAAGTTAATCCAACTTTGACTTTTTACAGTGTATGTGTTATTGTGTATATACTGTATGGGCTTTGAATGATCAATGGAAGGAGAAAGATGGGTAAATGGGTCTAGATTTTATGTAGGAAGGATTTAAGCTTTTGTTCCTGTGTGCCAATGGGCTTTACTGTGTTTTGAGAATGCATACTAACCAACACACTACACTCTCAGAAAATAAAACACTTGACTAATACACAAACATATGCACTTACTATCTTTTCTTTAATACCAAAAAAATGCTTCTTGCTTTCCAGCTTTCCATCATGTTATACCTTGTGTAGTAATGTAGATCACACAATATATTTTCTACTATTTATATATGACAAACATTTTCATTTGAAATTTGCATAAAAGCGTTTGCTAAAAGTATAAAATAGTCTTGCTTGTACAACAGTCAACAGTGCATTTCTGTTGTGTCAGCTAGTCTAACTTTAATTTTTTTAAATGTGAGATAAATATTTTCAATAATTATTAATATTTATATAAATAAGTAACTATAAAAATGTAAATACATAAACATATGTTTGTTTCTCTCTAGACACAATTCTTCGTCTTCAAATGTTTCTGGTCTCCTGCCCAAATCTTATTATGTTCTTTGCATTTATCTTCTGGGGTCTTTCTGAAGGTCAGTGTTTATGAAAATTCTCACTATATCTGTCAATCTTATGTGGGAAATCCTGCTGCAACATTGTGCTGATTTTTTTTATCATTTACATGTCAGTTATTTAAATTATGTGATTATATCAAAGCACTGTCAAATGTCATGTGATCTGATTTGCTGAATCAGTTCTTCCGCTTATACATTGTGTATTGTAATTTTAAAATATGTGTTTGTGTTTCAGGATCTGTGAATGAGACGATCTTCTGCTGTGCTCTTTATTTTCTTAGACCTCTCACGTTACTTTTTGTTGCCCCATATTTCAATGAGTTTACAGGTTTGATTCACCTCTGATTATTGTTAGTTTATCAGACAAGATAGTCGCATACATGTGCAGTGTTTATAAAAGTCAGATATTCACGTCTCTGTCAGATATAGCTGCAAACAGCGTATAACGGGGTTCAAGGGTTTTAGGATCTTGACACCCGGTATGAATTATATAAACCAACCAACATGTCTCTATGATGTTGTTCGGTGGCTTGTAAGTTTGAATCATATAAACAAGCCCCAATTTCTTTATTTTATTCAAATTTGAAAATGTAACTCTTCGAGGTTGCATCATAACTTGTCATAAATATGTATTATCATTTTATGAAAATGATCATCGCTGAAATATTATTTTAATTGTATTCATTATTTAAACATCATTAAAGAACCAGGATATATTAATGCATTTGGCAGACGCTTCTATCCCAAAGCCACTTACCCATAAAGGGATAGTTTACCGAAAACATTTTCATGACAGAAATGAAATTAGAAATAAACATATTGTTTGTCTTGAACCAAGGATTCCAGTGATATAAGGCACTTGACATTTGGACTAGAATTGTGGGGGTTATGAGCATCAACTTGTTTGCCACTAGTGATCAGTCAGCGCATTTTTTTACACATGACCACAGAATAAGCTCATGTATATATGTACCACATTTGGTGTCGATATCTCATTCATGTCACCAGTCATAGCCAATCAAGTCCAAGCAGCTCTGCGCACGTCAGATGTTTGGGCATGGCGTGTCGACGATGAGGCGAAAGTTCAACTTTTTTGATAACTTTTCATAATCGAACTCCAAGGAATATTTCAGCACTCAATTGGTTCTGATCGGGGGGAAAACATAGGACTAGTTTGTTTTTATTTTTTGCAAAAAATCGAAAATAGTGGAAAATTTTTAATGACTTAAATAAAATTTGTCCAATTTGTTTGTCTTGATCCAGTGATTCCAGTGATATAAGGCCCTTGATATTTGGACATATATTGCGGGAGTTATGAGCACCAACACATTTGTTATTGCTATAGCGCCAATTTAGCCATTAGGCATAAAAAAAATAAGTTTGGTTCTGGTTGGTTGTCAGTTTAGGTCATGGGTCAGTAGGGATTTTATTTTATTTTATTTTTTTTTTTCAGTGGCAGCAAGGGATAGGTAGGAAATTGTTACATTTTTAAATTGAATAGCGGATATATGAGGTGACTTTGGCTATATTGCGTGTTTGTCTCTTTTATCATAATCAGGATTTGACATTAACTTTTTTGCTCACCAGCCAAAGTGGCTAGTTTTTCAAAGTTACTAGCCACTCAGCATTTTCACTGGCCACAATTTTTGTTGCTGGTAAAATCAATTTTATATGATTAAACTTGACTTTGGCATCCTAAAATTACTTTGATTCGAGCAAATTTACTTGCTAAATTAGATGCAGACTGACTTTCAAATGCAGTCTGACTACCCAAATTAAGACAACATTTATTAGCGTATATATATCTGGTATATCAGTATAGATCATATCATATATTTAGGTGCATGAAAAACATGCTAGTAAGGCATAAATAGATTAACTTTGAATGAATATATTAAAAGTAGAGCAGGGGTGTAGAAGAAACACTAATTCTAAACTGAAAAGATAAACACAAAAACCATCGACAACCACTTTAAATATTTATTAACAACAGCAGTAAATACTGTCAAGAAATGTACATGAATTTTACTGTCAGCTAGTTTATGCATTTGTATTTTATAAGCTTGATCATGGTTACTGATAAAAGTGATTTAAGACTTTTTAATGAGAAATGTTGAGAGGGCATTATTGTAACATTAAAATGATGTGCAAACCTCTCAGCTGGCGGATTTTCTTTGATTTCGTGTGCATTCCGGTATGCGCTGAATTTCTCTTCGCTCTTGCCCTGAGAGTTTGCACGCAATTTATATCTAATCAATCACTTCCATGCAATTGTTTTATCTTTCCCGAAGTGTGTATGCGCTCAGACTGCGTCCTCTTGTGCATTCGCAAATCCATCAGCTCTTGCGCGCTCTTTGGAAGGTGACGCTTTGGTCCGCAACGCCCCGCTGATCGCGTGCGCGTCTCTCAACAAACAGTCTCTTTGCGTTGCGCTGGGTGCAGAGTGCTCATGGAAGTTGTCGCATTGCGTATTGTTTATCATTTCGCATAACTTTTAAGAAAACTACAATTAAAAAAATTATATTCAACCTGGCAAAGTGGCTAGTGGGATTGGCTGTCTTACCCGCCACGGCCGAAATCTACCCGCATTTGGCGGGTGTTAATGTCAAGCCCTGGTCATAATACCATAAATTCAAATATTATAATTCACTTTCTGATCGCAAAAATGAGCCTTGGTTTGTCCTCTCTGGAAGAGAAAAGCCCACTTGCATATCGTTGTTCAGCTCGTCTTTTTTGGTCTGTAAGTTAAAACTTTAGGCGGGCGCAAAAGATTACGTTGCTGTGCACGAAAAAGCATCTCGAATGCACACCAAAAGTTACCAGTGCTTTTGTAAGTGACGACAACGATGTGTGAATGATTGTGTTAACGACCGTATAGCTGCCTTGTTTTTAGCATTGCTAGAGGACGTTGCATCGCGTGCTTTACAAAAACGGTGCTGTACTAAAAGGTAAATTATAGTTCGCGTATTTATTTAATGTGTATTATTTCTTCCCCAAGCTCATAAAATACATTTGGGTCGCACATAAATTGGCAGGGTCGGTCGGAAACCGGAACCAAACAAATTTTTTTCTTATGCCTTATTTTGCCTATGACCCCAGAATAAGTTCTTGTATATATGTACCAAATTTGGTGTCGATACCTCATTCATGTCCCCAGTCATAGCCAATCAAGTCCAAGTGGCTCGATGCACCTCAGCCGTTAGGGCATGGTGTGTCGACGGTGAGTCGAAAGTTCAACTTTTTTGATAACATTTCATATTTGAACTCCAAGGAATATTTCAGCACTCGATTGGTTCCGACCGAAAATAGCGGAAAATTTGTAATGATTTAAATGAAATCATTAAATCATGACATTTTGCCAAATGGTAGGTCTCAATCGTGCAAAGTTGACAGAGTATCAACATGATTGGTCTATAGGTGGCGCTATAGCGATGACAAACCCGTTGATGCTCATAACTCCCGCAATTTTTGTCCAAATATCAAGTGCCTTATATCACTGGAATCAGTGGTTCAAGCAGTGTTGTTTTCGTCAACGATGACGATAACAAAATTATTTCATTGAAGCACCTTTTTTATGACGATAACGCGACAATGACTAGCTAAAAATGGCTGTAAGGTGACGAAAACATGACGAGATGCTTTCAGGTTTTCGTTGATGAGAAAAGATGAAACGAAAATGATTATAAGTCTGACGTTCACAATGAATGTCAGTTCTGCCTATTGTGCGTGAAATCTGTCTGTTTTTTGCTAAAAAGTATCAGCAATGCTGGTGCTTATATCCTTGTTTTGGATACACCCACCACGCGGCTGCCGCCATGCTGCACACGTGCACCAGATTTCACACAACAACAACAACACACCTGCGGCTGTGGCAAGTTCGAAGGACCGTAACAGTGACGCCAATAAACGGAAACGATGAGATGATTTATGGACATACTTTCAGTATAATCCATCAGAAAGAAAAACGGAATGCATATTGGGAGACGACGGTAAATGTGGCCACAAAGGTGTAAGAATACCACCAACCTCAAGCGGCACCTGTAGGCTCATCACGCTAATATTTTTTTAAAGGTACCTAACAAGTCACGCTGTTAACATATCATATACATGGATTTCTCCCCGACGTCATTAATACTTGCACACGCAATCGAGAGGCTAGAAAGAAGAGACGTGCCTTGTGTTGTAGGCTAGTAGCGGTGTCTGTAAGTCAAAATGCATAGGAGTTGTTGAGTGGTTAATTGTACCAACAAAGGCAGTGCTGAGTGCCTGATGTTAATATACCAGTAGATGCAACTATTACATTACTAGCCTAACATTATAATTCATACATGTATCACAGTAACACTGCAAAATTAAAGACAGAAAAACAGATCCAACTAAAATTTTATTTAAATACAAACAAACAATAAAGAAAGCTTCAATACTTAAGGTTGTTTCAGTAGCGGATCAGCTCACCAATCAGGCTTTCTGCCTCATGGATGCGCGCACACCCTGTAATGTTTGTAAACAGGCAACCCGTCTATACATTCAGTTTTACTCGACAATTAGCTTGTGACTAATTTCATGGTAAGCTTAAGGTTTTACATGCATCTACTTGTCAAACATAATCATATTTCCAATACTTTTAACCTAAATTAATTGTTAAAGACTACTTTTTTACTAAAATTGACTGACCTTTTTGTGTTTTCGTCGACTAAAACTTGACTAAAACCATCAAGTTTATAAGTGAGTAAAATGTGACTTAAACTTAAAAGCATTTTCGTCCCAAAGACTAAGACTAATACTAAAAGGGCTGCCAAAAACAACAAGACAAACAAATTGTATGAAATTGTTAAAATCTAAATTGTATCTAAAATGTTAAAATGTGGTTGTGTTTTAGGCAATAAGTCAGTGTTTGGGATAATATAAAGTTGGATTTAGTGTCTTACACACCCAACTCAGAAATCGAATAATATGCATGATGATTTAAATTTCATGCCTCCAAAACACTGTTTGTTAAATATCGAAAAAGAACACATCAAAACATTTTACAAATTTACAGCAGATCATCTTCTGACAATAAGAGAAAAAGGTCAAAAGCACAGATTATTGGACCCTGTCTTTCTATGTAAAAGATCTGTGTAACAATTAACACCGCATTAGTTTGAGCCCTGCTCATCCCTACATGATATTTCTGTGTAATCATGTCATCTTTTCTGGTTTACAGGAACAGCTGAAGCACTTGTGAATTGGAGTTTTGAAATAGACTATATTTCTCTCACAACTATTGTTTATTCAGGTAAGCAAAGAAAATGCAAATTTTGGTGTCCTTAACACTTCTCATCAACGCAATATACGTATTAATGGCTGACAAAAATTGTGGTTGTCAGAATCTAATTGTGGTACTTTGAGTAATATTTATTTTCTTTACTTGTATCATGTAGATTTATGTCTTTAATACATTTACTTGACTTGCGGCCACATCTGTATTAATATGCATTATGATCATCAAATGTTTTGTGCTGTTGTGTAGACCCAAACATTATAACATAGAAAGTGATAGATAACACATTCAAAATACTGTATATTGAAAACCAGTAAAAAAAAAAAAACATTTATTCAGGAACATAAATCTCTGCATGATTTAGAACCAGAGGCTGCGAAAACATTGTAAAACTGAGTGACATCTGCATTCAGATCCTTCCAAAATGTCAGACACATCTACATACATGGAGTGGTCAAATGAAGCATCTATGTACTGTATATATATCTATGGTGCTGAATATTTTTCTCTTTCTTTTTCAGTTTATTTTAAAACTGCCTGGGAGAAAAGTTTGAATTATAGTGCTGCTGATAGACATATGATATTGGTCCTCTTTGGAATGGTGATTCTGTTATGTTTTATCTGTATCACTATGGGTAAGTATTTTAGTGATGTTTTTTTTACAATTTATCAGACCAACTTTACACAATATTCATTGTTTTAAATAAGCATGACATTAAAGGACATCATGGAAATGTTAAATTGACATTGGATGATTGGCTGTAGTGATCCTGCTAATTTGAGTTTCAGGCTGAGAGAGCAAGGTTTTGTCCTAAACGTCAATGTCATGAAGGTCAATGCTGTCAGTCAACTCGCTTTTATTACTGGAAGAAAAATGATCCTACTGCTAGACTTGATCTTACTGTATTATAGGGTGACCAGACGTCCCGAAAAATTCGGGACAGTCCCGAAATCTAAGCTGCAGTCCCAAATCCCGAACCCTGCTCTAATTGTCCCAAAAATTATACCGAAGCAAAATCTTGAGTAGTTATTGTCTGATAAAACATGAGCGAGGAGGTTGAGTCATCCTGATTGGCTGCAGCATCTTGTTTGTTTTTATATATATATATATATATACTGTAGGCGCGCATTAAGATAAGATGCACCGATATAGGGTATAGCTCAAGTGGGAATTTAAAGTTGTATTGTTTCTATTAATTTATGTAATTCATCTATATGCACAAAGACAATAGGACCTTTTTGTCCCCTTTTTGTATTATAGAGTAGATTAACAGAACGAAAGTTGCAGCAGCCGCAAGGTGAAAGTGCAGGCAGTGACAGTCAGTTGCGTGAAGGAGTCAGATTGGTCGAGCGTGACCACGGTGTTAAAAAAAACCTTCTATACGTATTATATAAATTTATATGCATATGTAGCCTACTTAAACTAATAAAAATATGATTAAAATATTTTTTATATTTTTTATTAAATAAAATAAAATAAAATAAAATAAACTATTATTAGATATTATTGGATTTGCGGTAGACCATATTTTGGCAGCGTGAAGACAATATGGAAAAAAACAAATCACTCAATCCTGTGCAACAATGTAAATGGTCCCTGTTCCAACTAACCCCGCGCACCCCTATTCTGTAAATGTAAGGTGTCAATCTGTGCAGATTTCTGACAGTGGATGTGACATCAAAAATTACATCTGCAAATGGTTTCACATCACCAGATTGATCAGTGATTTTCAGAATTGTTTTTACATGCTGGCCCTGTACACACTCCAGACTTTCGCTCCATGTCTGTACAGAACAAGACTCACTCCCAAAAAAGTGATGATTGACACAGAGGTAACCATAGCAATGATCTGCCGTCTTGTGTAGTAACCATTCACTACTTTGACCAAAATAATAATACAGGGTTACGTTCTGCAGTTTTAATAAACCTCCATCCACGTCTTTTTGGAGCAACATTCACACTAGACTTTGAGCATGCGAGTATTTGTTGAACATTGCTGCATGGGAAATGGGCGGGGAGCAGCTCATCAATATCATCTTTGGCTTCGTCTGTGCTTTTCTGTAGAGAGAAAAGTCATGCAGTCACATACAGTTTTTCTCCTCATCTCAACGCTCCACATGATACAAATTCGAGTTCACAAGACTTGAACTTTGCTATGCAGCGACCTGCAAAATATCATCACATAAGCTTGCGTTTACAAAATGCAATGTCTTTATGCACGTTGTTCGCCATGTTTGTTTACTGTGAATTCATACGAAGTGCAAAAACATATACGATTATCATAAAAAAACAATAACGAAACCCAACACCACCTCTAACCCCAATGTCACGGGGTCAAGGCAAATTGTAAAAAATCTACTAATGTGGTCATATGAATAAATACGAATTAGCCACCTCGTAAAATACGTACATATTTCCATGACATAGCATTGGCACTCTAAACACTATAGAAACATGGGTGTTAAATCATAAAAAAAATCATCATGTTTGTGGTCTCTCACATTTTAAATATTTGATAAGATTTTTAAAAAAAATTGGTGTGGCCCTAGCTTTAATTAAAACTTGAATTAATTTTTGAATGAACCTGAATGAATTTATATGCATCTCTTTAAAACAATAGCACTGTTGCTCTTTAATGATGCCGATTGTTCATGAAATGTTTTTGTTTCAAACAAATGAATTATTTACATCTGTGTAATCCATTTTTATTGATATTCTTTACTTTTTTAAGTTAACTTTTTTTGACAATCAGTTGTTGTTTTTTCCTGATACAGTGCTGTTTCAAATCATTAGGAAATTAAGTGATCGGATAATCGCTATATTGAATGTTCTAGCTAATGTAATCTTTTATCTGCAACCTTCATTACAATTCGTCCTTCTGTTCTACACGTTTGGGTCATCAGTCAAAGGAGGTAAGATCATTTTTTATAAACTATATGTAGTCATTCATGAGAAAACCGTATTAATATTTCAAATCAAATACTTGAGAAAATGTTGTAGACATTCACTGATAATGATTTACAACAGTTTTTAAGATGTTATTACTGTATCTGATTTATATATTCAGTAAGAACAAATAAATGTATGTATATTTTACTAAAAAATATACCTCATTTATATTGTTGAATAAGTTTAGGTCCATTATATAAATTAAGGTTCTGAAAGAGCTTTATAATGGATTTATAATCCTGTTAGTCATCACGATACAAGACTGCAGTATAAGCTGCCAACTTTCTATTTCACCACCTCAACTATATCTTTTTGTGCTGTAAATAGTCAAGTTGAAAATACCCCTTAATTTGAAAATAACCCAACATTTCACCCTATGAAATGTTGGGTTATTTTCAACCCATGGTTTGGTCAAAATTGCACAAAACCAACTGCTGAGTTACAGCAGTGAGACTCGATAATATCATGTGTTGTTTGTGTGATATGTTGTCAATTTGTTGTTGTAATATGTGGCTATTACTGTATATTAATATGAATGTACTCTGCTGCTTTTAGGTTTCATAATTGTTGGACTTTTACCTGTGATAACAACAACGACCAGATACAATTGGAATATTACATGTGGGGATCAGATTGGCTGTAAGTGTTTGAATTATGATCTCTGTTATAAATACATTAAATATCATTACATGATATGGGCCTGGTTTCACAGACAAGGCTTAGCTAAAGCCAGGACTAGGCCTTAGTTAAATTAAGATGTTTAAGCATTTTTCATTCCTTTGCCATTATTAGAAATTATTCTAATTTATTAAAAATTATTTTAATTGTTGTGTTAAATGTGAGTAGAAATATTTCTATTTTTTTAGTAATTTCAGCTAAATAATCTGTGTTCAATTGCTATAGACATTTCTGACATGCTGATTTAAAATGGGTCTTTATATTTAGTTTTAAAGGGAATGTTTTTTATTTCAGGTTCACCTTTGTTAAGGAGATTGGTGTGGTTCACTTCAATGTTTTTAGCGGATGCAGTACTGATCTCTTTCTATATCATATCACTGGAAAATGAAAAAGGTAAGATTATGTTTAGAAGTAATGTAACACTACCATATAGTGAAGCTAAAAAATACCATGCATGCTTGTCTTGTGATAATGCTAATTGTTAAAAAAAATTAAATATGGATTTTTACAAACTTAGGGCACAGATTTTTGCTGTAATAATGATGTTAGTATGTTGTTCTTTCTTCATGTACAGATCGTGATGGATGGGCCTTTGTGATCGGATTTCTACAAGTATTATGGACAATTTGGATTTGTATAGTATCATTTCAGGATTGGGGTACAGTACTGATCGTCTACTTTGATCATCATCCCTGTGTACTGTTTAATTCACTTTCAGCTTCAGTATATATATATATATATATATATATATATATATATATATATATATATATATATATATATATATATATATATATATATTAGGGCTGTCAAAATTAACGCGTTAATAACGCGTTAACGCAAATTCATTTTAACGCCACTAATTTTATTAACGGAGATTAACGCAACGCGCAATTTCTGTTTGACCCTTGGTCCAGCCCATAGTTGAATGAACAGAGACGCAGACAAATGTGACTCTCTCTAAATGAGTAAAAGGTTTTCATAGAAATAAGAACATTAAGCAAATCGTCTACCAAATCCAATGCTCTAAATGCTCGTTGGACATCTGATATGATCTTTATTTATACGTCTGAGAGGTGTAACCTTACCGTCCTCCTAATGCTTAATCTAATACAAAAATGCGTCTCAATTCATTTTGGTTTCGCTTTTATGCATGACTTATAAAATAGACTGCAGGACTTGCTTGATGTTAAAAGAGTCATTAAGAGAGATAAAGTTCGGTACCTGATTAATGTTAAAGAGTTATTAAGAGCGACAAGACTCAAAAGCGATCCCCTCACGCTGACTGACTGATATCTGAAGCGCGTGCACACAGACGCGCGAGTGCGCGACCCGGATATATAGACATCTACACAAAATTACAGTTTTACAAATATCTGTTTTGATAAGAATTCACGCAGGTAGGCTCTATAATCTGTTATGTTTTAAGTAAATGTTTGGTTAACTGTTGGGTAAAACTATCTGATGTGTAACATTATATTAGATCACTTATATTTTAAGCAGTCTGTCTCAATGTCAATCAAACAAAAGGAAAAAAAGTTGAACATACATTGATGATGTTTTTGCTTTGTGTGTGCGAAATCTATTAGTTTAACCAGTGATTTTAAGGTATTGATGTGGTAATATAATGTATGGATGTGGAAATGTTTGTGGTAATTTGACTCTTTCAACTTCAAACACGTGTAGTTCTGTCATATTTTGTTATATTTCAACAAATCATGCATTGTTCTATGTTTTAATAGAGAATGTCAAAATATGAACAACTATTTTTTTTAAATTTGCTAATTCCGACTCAACTTGCCAGCACATGTCACAAATGATGCAGCAGCAAACAAAAATGGAGAAAGAAAAATCTTCTGAAAAGAAAATTCATATACAAAACAATGGCTGGTGATTCTGTTAAAATGTAAACAGGCTGTTGTTAACATACATTTGCATAAAGCATCTATATATGTATATATGATTAGAATATTAAAAACTTGAAAAGTGTTAAATAAGGGTAAATTTAGAATGGATAAAAATGTGCGATTAATTTGCGATTAATCGCAGTTAACTCATGAAATCATGCGATTAATCTAGATTAATTTTTTTAATCTATTGACAGCCCTAATATATATATATATATATATATATATATATATATATATATATATATATATATATATGAATGAACACTATGGGCTCTGTCGAAAGTAGGTCATCATGTGCTCTTGTAATGTTTCTATGGCTTCTTTGCTATCCTCTCTGTGATCTTTGAGCATAGTCTGCAAGACAACTTAAGATATAACAACAAGACGGTTAATTTATAATATTATTATAAAAGTTAAAGAAAGTGCAAAGTACAGTGCAAAATGCGCGGTATGGCGGAATAAGTCCCGCCTTCTAAAAAAAGAGCCAATTGTCAAAGGTAAAGTCATTGGGGTCACTGCAGAAGCTGACTGGTAGCCATAGAAACATTACAAGAGCACATGCATGTTAGCTGGCTGGCTGGAGAAACCATATATAAACATCATAACACAATTTAAGCGTCATAGAAAAACGTATGTGACAGTTCATCTAAGTTTTTGTTGTTGTTTATTAAATATTTTATTTAAATGTGAGTTTCTGTGTTCTCTGAGTCCGATCGACTCGGGTATTACCCACAATCTGGGAACCGAACTTATAGATTGGGACCGGACCCGGACCTGGCTGATCCTTTAAAATATATATATAGACCCCAGACCCCCCCCCCCCTAAAAAACTCAATATGCTCAGATTGGTTCGCTTTCCCAGTGTGTTGTAATTGGCTGTTGTAAAAAAGCCCCCTTGGCTGTGTATACCTGGGGGCAAGGTTTATGTAAATTTTGGGGTGTGTGATGTCAACAACTCAGGAAGAGGCTTAGTTGTATGGAATCCAGCCATTCGCTGTAGTTTTTTGAGAAATGATTTCATCCTTTTACTGATGATTTTAAAATGTTTTAATTTACAGAATACCCCCGTGTCACTGCTGTATATTTATTTGGATCAGTTGGTGTTGTTTTACTCAACTCTGTTTCTCTGATGATTGAACTGATACTGAAAACGGGTGAGTAATCACAACACATTTATCAAGTTAAAGTAGGAAATAAAATATGAGGTCCATGGTAAAACTATATTTGACACTGGACCACAAAACCAGTCTGAGAGAAATTTTTAAAAGCTTTCCATTTATGTATGGTTTGTTAGGATAGGAAAATATTTGACCAAGATACAGCGATTTAAAAGTGCTTGAAAGATTGAGCCTCATCTTTATTTGTAACAAAGTTATTCAGATCAAATTTTTGGACTGTTAGAATTCAAGTGTAAGACAGTGGTAAAGATCTTGTGTATTGAATAGGAATGGTCTAGACTAATATAATTTCATTGTTATTCTCAGGTAATGGTGAAGGTTTATTTGGGGATCTGAGAATCGTTGCGTTTTCCTCTGAAAGTCTCTTTGCTGCATCTGTGCTGATGTTACTGCTGCTTTCACCCTGTGAGTACAAACCAAACTTAAAGACATTCAGCTTAATTTCTGATCTTCACATTATTTGGTTTCTCATATGTCTGCTTTTGGTTCCACTCCTTAGTGTGTTTTCTACATCGCATGAACGTCACTTCATTACATTTATTCAGAGAGAACAAGATTTCTAGAGATTAATGGTCTGCGTGTGAATATGTAATGTTAATCTCCTGATGATCTTTTCCTTCACGCCTCTAAACACACAGGGATCAGAAATGATCTGCAGTGTTGTCAGGTCAGTGACATAATATAAATCTCATTGACTTAAGTTAAGCTAGTAATTGAATTGTTTATATTAAGTTATTGAGGAAAACAGTCCAGGATTTTTCTTAATTTAAAGTTCCCACATCATGAAAATGTGACTTTTTCCATGTTTAAGTGCTACAATTGGGTCCCCGGTGCTTCTTTTGACCTAGAAAATGTGAAAAAGATGAGAAGTTACCGTTTAAAAGTGCATATTTTTATTACTATTGCCAAAAATGATGATCGTTTCACTAGATAAGAACCTTATGCCTTGTTTGGGATCGTTTGGAGCCATTTGAAGCTGAATTGGAACTGCAATTTTAAACATGAAATGATGGTAAATGTTTTAAAAGGTATCCTGTCTGTATGGACTTGTATGCTGTAGCACACTATTAATGCCTTATACTACTTAAAACCGTTGCTACAAACACACTAAACATTTTCATTATTTAAAAAAAATATCAAGATCCTGTTTTTAATCCCATTCACAGTGCACATTTTCAATGTTTTCCACACTGGCTATATGCGATGATGTCAGGGGTCTCCAATCTTTTTGTGAGCAAGGGCTACCACATGGATAAACCTTTTTGATATAGTCTACTCAAAACGGTTTGTTTTACTTGTTGATTATATTTTATTTTACTTGCTGATATGTTTTATCATTGTTTAAAATGTAAACACACATAAAAGTAGCCAAACTAATATAAAAATATGTAATAAATAATCATTAACATTGAGGTTATGTACTTTGTGTCCGTGCGGGTACCATGTTGGAAACCACTGATGTAGAGATTAAACAGGAGAACAGTAATGATGACAGTTTGTAAATACTACTACTACCGTTTGTAAATTATTAATTTTAAAGTTGACAAATAAATGGCTACAACAATTATCATAACTAAAATGATATTTTTTCATATATAAATATATATTTATATATATATTTAATTATAACTAGTCATTTGATCTCAACATGCTGGCCACAATGAGGGCAGGCTGCCCTTATGTGAAAATTAAACTGCTTTGTCTTATTCCTCATTTATCAGCATGCATGTTTTAAATTCTGCCTGTTTATTTAATTAAGTTAATTAAAAAAATACTAAGTGCTTTTTTACAAATGTCTTAGGGGGCGTGCACACCAAAGCTTTCAAGCCTGTGGCCAGCGCATGTTTTCAATTGTTTCCAATGGAAGCGCAGTGTTTTTCAAAACAGACAGCAGCTGCCGATTTTTTCCCACGCTCAATGCTGAGCGTCAAGAGTTGAAAAAGATTCCAATCACAGTGGAGGAGGGGCGGGACAAGTATCACAACAAACAACCGGCTCACGGCTCAAGTATCACAGCTACCAAAGCGCTCAGCTGAAGAAAGCTGGCGCTCAGCTGAACAAACAGCTTGCATTCGGCGTACTCCAGGCGTTTTCAGCCGCGTAAAAAAGCTTTGGTGTGTCCCACCCCTTATGTGTAAATATTGTTTAACATGTATGTTTTGCCATTTACACAGAATATAGTAAAGTCTAAACAACCTGCACCTCCTGGATCAGTGCAGAATCAGTGTTCACAGGTTAGTATGTAACGTTACACACAATATCAAAACCATATTTTCATAATTGAACAATAATTCTTCAAATTCAGAATACATTTGAGTGCTGGTCCTGAATACCCACACTGCACACAGCACTTTGGATGTCTCTTTAACTTGAAATAAAACAATTGAGGACATGAACCAATGGTGTTTTTATGCAGCCTGATTTTATTTTTATTTTATTTGTTTTGGTTCACAGACACTCTGCATTCTGCCTACAGTACCTACATCATGGGTAGTCGTGGCCTAGTTGTTAGTAAGTCGGGCTTGTACCTTAAAGCTCGGTTAGAGGCTCACATCCGACAGGTTGTGACTGCGTGTGTTGTTCACTACTCACAGAGACACGTTAAATGCAGAGGCCACATTTTCAGTATGGGCTATAGGGTTACCATGCTTGACAATCTCGTCACTTTATACTGTATACATTAATATGAAAAAGAGTATAGTCCATAGTATTCATGACACATCAGGGTTACAGACTTGGGCTGCATGGTATCAGGAGAATCAGAGATAATAAACACACAGCACATAATAGTGCAGTAACTGGATCTGATCAACTGAACCATCATCACCAGACAACCCTTTTTGATCTTTTGTTATTAAAGTGAATCAAGTGTTTTAGGTAATTGGTTGTGTGCAGTGCTGGAAACTAAACGTGCATGACTGATATGATGTTGTATGCGTTGTTTAAAGTGCTGTATGTGTCTTGTCCTCATCGCAGGATGTAGGGGGTGTTCTGTTCTTTAGACAGACAACCGAACACGAGCTGCTGCTTCATCATATAACTTTATTTAACTCCCTCTCAATCATAAAACACACACACACACACGTGACTCTGGATGTCAATGTATCAGATGGCCACTAGATGTCCCCATAACATAATATATGTATAACATATACTATATGTTACATCCCTCTTCTTAAGTATATTCCTTTATACAGATGAATAGAACTTCTAAACACAACATTTGAGTTTCATTAACTAAATATTTTCAGCATATCTACAAAACGATTTAACACATGCAATTATACTCAGAAACTATTGCATTTCAACTTATTACACATCCAACAATGCACAACCATTGTATGAACTCTCAGTCTTTGTATTTCTCAGGTATTTTTACAATTCTACCAGACCTTGTACGATAAGCTTGCTCTTTCTCCACGCTTTCATTACCATTTCTTTTATCTGAAACGTCCATACTGTCAAGTGCATTGTTTTGTGAAGCATCAACTGACTGCTGACTATCAGTATCCATGTCAACGCTTTTCTCAAATGTTGAAGAGTCTGTTTCGTTTGTTTTTCTTAAATGTCTGCGATTTCGTCTGAACAGCTTTCCATCAGGAGTCTTTACTATAAAAGAACGTGGCTGTTCATGCTTGTCCAGAACAACGGCTGGCTTCCAAGAATCTCCCTTTCGCATCCTTATTCCTTCTCCAGGTTGCAGATCAGGTAAGTATTTAGCCATCCTGTCATAATACTGCTTCTGTTTCTTCTGTCTCTGCTTTAGCTGCTCATGCACTTGCGACATTGTGTCTGTGGTAAGCAAAGCAGATGATGTTGGTAGCTTCGTCCTGAGACGTCTCCCCATCAGTAATTGTGCAGGTGATAATCCTATCCCTTCCATTGGCGTGTTACGGTACTCCAGCAGTGCTATGTATGGATCACATTGACTACTCTGTGCTTTCTTTAAGAGATTTTTCACAGTTTGCACTGCTCTCTCGGCTTGTCCATTAGACTGTGCATAACCAGGACTTGAAGTCACATGCTTGAATCCCCATTCCTCTGCAAAACTTGAAAATTCAGCACTTGCATACTGAGGTCCATTGTCAGATATTACTACATCTGCAATTCCATGCCTTGCGAAGATGGATTTCATTTCCCTGATGACTCCACAGCTTGTCGTGTCCACTAGTAGTTTTACCTCAATGTACTTTGAAAAGTAGTCCACACATAACAGAAATGCTGAACCATTATGGTAAAAAATGTCTGTACCTATTTTTTCCCAAGGTCGTCCTGGTACTTCATGTTGATACAATGGCTCTTTTTGATTGTTGTTTCTGTTTTCATTGCAGGTAGCACATTTGGATACTGCATCCTCAATTTGTGTCGACATACCTGGCCAGTACAAAATGTCTCTGCCTCTTGCCTTACATTTGACAATCCCCAGGTGTGACTCATGTATTTTGTTGATCATTTCCCGTCTTAGCTGGTTTGGAACAATGAGCTTATTTGCTTTGAATAACAGACCATCTTCATGACTGATGTCCTCTCGAAATGTCCAGTATGGCTGTATTGACCTTGGCATCATAGATCGCTCTTTCGCCCATCCATTCAGCACTGCATTTGTCAACATTTGCATCTCAGCATCCTCAGCTGTTGCTTTTTTGAAAGCATCCAGTTTCTGTTCTGTAATGGGAAGTTGTGACGTTATCCAGTTCACTTCTAGATCCTCTTCCAACAGATTTTCCTTCTGCTCACGCAGATATGCCCGACTTAGAGCATCTGCAATGTACAGCTCCTTACCAGGTTTGTACATCACCTTCAAATTGTATCTCTGTAGGCGTAGAAGCATTCTTTGTAATCTCATAGGAGCCTGATGCAGCGGCTTCTTAAATATACTCTCTAATGGCTTGTGATCACTTTCAATCGTGATTTCCTTTCCGTACACGTACTGGTGAAATTTCTCACAACCATAAACTATGGCTAACAACTCTTTTTCAATCTGTGCGTATCTACGCTGACAGTCGTTCAGAGCTCTTGAGCCATAAGCCACTGGCCTTCCTTCTTGCAGAATCACAGCTCCTATTCCTTCTGAACTGGAATCGACCGACAATGTGACTGGTTTGTTCACATCAAAGAATTTCAAAGTAGGACTTTGAGTAACCATATATTTCAGTCTTTCAAAACTTTGTTGTTGAGCCTCCTCCCAGTGCCACTCTGTCTCTTTCTCCAACAATTTCCTCAAAGGTGCACTTATGTCAGACATATTTGGAATGAACTTTGCCAGATATTGCACTACTCCAAGAAATCTTTGTAGTTCCTGCTTGCTTTGTGGTGGTGGAATTTCAGTCACTGCCCTTACCTATTCTTCATCAGGCTTAACTCCTTGAGCACTCAGAATGTGTCCTATGTATTTGATCTCCGTCATTCTTATTTTGCACTTATTTCGGTTGAGCTTCAAATTGTTTTTTCTTGCACATTCCAGCAGCTTTATTAGCCTGTCATCATGCTCTTGAATGGAGTCTCCCCACACCAGCAAGTCATCAATGATATTTACCACACCTTCCAGTCCTTCTATCATTTGTGCTATGGACCTCTGAAAGACTTCTGACGCTGAGGATATACCGAAAGGTAACCTTAGAAAACGGTATCGTCCAATAGGTGTGTTCATTGTGCAAAGCTTTGAACTTTCATGATCCAGCTTTATCTGCCAAAACCCTTGATTCGCGTCCAGCACAGAAAAGTACTTTGCATTGGGCATTCTTGAGACCACATCTTCTACTGTCAGCATTGGATAATGCTCTCTCTTTATTGCCAAGTTGAGATCTTTAGGATCCATACAAATGCGCATTTTCTTTGATGTAACCACAGTTACCATGCTGTTGACCCATTCAGTTGGCTCAGTTTGCTTTGCGATGACCCCCATCTGCTCCATTCTTTGTAGTTCTTCAACCACTTTCTCTCGCAGAGCTACAGGTATCCTTCTCGGCGCATGCACAACTGGTCTGACATTTGGATCAATTTGTATGTGGTGTTCCCCGGGTAAACATCCTAATCCTTCAAACAGATCCTCAAAATCCTTGAGAATGTCACTGCTCTTTTCAATTTCATACAGTCTTTTAATCATGCCCATTCTTTGACATGCAGCTCGTCCTAGAATGGCAGGTGCATCATGCTTCATTATTTCAAACAGGATTTTGTATTTCTGTCCTTTATACACACAATTCAGTGCTCTCTTGCCCAATGGCGCCATCTTGTGTCCAGAATATGTAACAAGTTTGCAGCTTGACCTCTGCAGTCTTCCTGGTATGTTAAGCAACTTGTACACTTTTTCTGACAAAACATTACATTCTGCTCCTGTATCCAGTGTCACTTTTACATCATTCTTGTTTATCTGGATTGTTTCGAACCATTGTTCATCCTCTTTACTTGAGTTGATGGACATTACATTTCTTTCTTTTTCCACAGTTACTGTACCAATAAACATGTTACCATCTTGTTCAATCACATGCATTCTTTTACTCTGACTCTGCAGGTCTTTGGTTTTACACATCTTTGCAAAATGATTTTTTTTCTGACAAGACTTACATGTTTTCCCGTAGGCTGGGCATTTTCTGTACTCGTGCTTGTTGCCGCATCTGCTGCATTCCTTACTCATCACTGATGTCTGCTCTGATTTGGTGTCCCTTTTCCTTGGCTTTATAGATTCAACTTTATGTACATTTACTTCGTCATTGAGTGCTTTCATTTGACTCGACGTGATCTCGCTGGCCCTGCATATGTCTATGGCTTTTTTCAATGTGAGATCCGTTTCCCTTAGAAGTCTGCCTTTTAGTTGATCCTCTCTAATGCCACATACAATCCTATCACGAATTAATGAATCGTGCAGATCACCAAACTCACAGTCTTTTGCTTTACTTTTCAGATCAGTGACGTACATGTCGATTGTTTCTGCTGGACCTTGCGATCTCGTGAAAAACACGTGTCTGATGTACGGTAGATTTTTCCGAGGCTCACAGTAATTTTTAAACTTGTCTTTCATTATTTGTATTTTATTTTTCTCCTCTTCTGAGAAATCAAATGTATTGCATACTTTTATGGCCTCTTCCCCCGCCACGTGCAGAAACGTAGCACACTGCACCGTCTCAGACTTTTCTGCCACTCCGCTTGCTAGTGAGAAAAGCTCGAACCTCTGTATCCAGTTCTTCCAATTTTCCGAGAGATTTCCTTGCAGAATCAACGGCGGTGGTGGCTGTAACTGTGCCATCCTCTTTTTTTTTTCGTTTATATCAGCTTTATTCTGACACCATGTTCTGTTCTTTAGGCAGACAACCGAACACGAGCTGCTGCTTCATCCTATAACTTTATTTAACTCCCTCTCAATCATAAAACACACACACACACGTGACTCTGGATGTCAATGTATCAGATGGCCACTAGATGTCCCCATAACATCATATATGTATAACATATACTATATGTTACAGGGGGGTCTGAGGAAACTCCAGCTACTGGATCAAACCAGAACACAGCAAAATCTCCACTGAATACCAAAAACAAGAAGAAGAGATGAAAATCAATCTGATTCAGTGAGATCACAATAATGAACAACAGGGCCGGTCATTCCCAGCTATAGAAGGGTGGGCTGGCAGATCTCCTGGATGTGCAATTATATATACACATAATGAGATTCATTATTTGCACAAACATACATTTAAAACAATGTTTTTGCATGGCATATTAACAAGCTGAAAAAGTTTATGAATTAGTATATTGCTGTTTCATGCATTAATTAAAAAAGATTATTCAAACTGAGAATAAATATAAGGAAACCGACCAAACAACACTGTTAAATGGTCAATTGCTCACTTCTTTAAACTCTCAAAACCTCTTTATATACTAATAAGTCTAACTTCACTGTACAATGAATCTCTTATTTGCATCTCCATGCTGTTGTTTAAACTCATTGAAGGCACAACACACTTTAACCAAATTCTTTGATTTGCAAGAAAAACTCATTTAAACACCACTAATTGGCCATTACATTATTTAACTAAACAAGCACACCTGTGATTGGTTGTAATGCTCACTGCTGCAAGTATAATGCATAAGTAATCTGATGTAACATGAACAGATCTAAAACTAATGCTGTCATGGATACTTGTGTTCATTCATTTTCACATTTAAAAATGACTCATGTAAAGGGTCATGTTTGCCGCCTTGTCTTGAATTTAGAGCATTTTTATTCATCTTGGATGCATTTTTGCCCAAGGGCTCAGTAATTTCCAACCTTGACTGGACCGATCGTCCAGCATTAAATGACTGCTAAATGGACTCAAATGCGACTTATTGCCTATTGACGTTGCATTTAAATTCAGTCAGTAAGATTCTTCGATTCAGACAGAAACTGCCCCGTGAGTTGTGACTTTTGGGAGAAGAGTGACATTGCTTTCAGACAATAAAGATAAAAAATTAAAATTTTCTGGTGTTATATTTGATTGGTTGGTACAGTCTACAGCCCCTCCTGAAACATCTCAACGTGGCCCACCTTAGATTGTTTATAACTAATGTTTAAATTTGATGTCTTGGACTATATTCTGATAGATGTTTTTGTGGGCTTAGTCCACACCTGCCCTAATGAATAATGAGAGACGATAATTTTAGATTAAGCGAAAACACTCTGGCCGTTTAAATCTCACGTGATGATGAACTGAGAGTGCTCTGTGCTTAATTTTACTTGATGGGGCGTTTCCCGGACAGGCTTTAGGTTAATTTAGGACTAGGCCCAGGCCCGGATTGGCCATAGGGAGGACCTGGAGAATTCCCCTGTGGGACGGTCTGTTTTTTGGACACAAATGCCGGTGTTGTCATGCCACTGGTTGAAGGTTGCTGCGGTCCCTATGCTGCCAGTACTTATAGCAGCCCCACTTACGTAATTTGCGGGTGAAAGATGTCCCCACCGCTTTATGCCAAAGTTGATTGTGTGCCGAGTCCTGAACACTTATTGTAAGAATTAAGTGGAATAAATATCTTGCATTAGGGTTCATTAACATCTGCATGGAAAACACAGGATGCGCCACGTCTAAGTACTCGCCTGTGAACACGAGTTTCATTTCAGACGCGTTATTTCTTGCGCTTGCCGCTCGTCTAGATTTAAAATCAACTTGAGCGCAACTTTATACGGATGGCCTCATATTATTTTTATCTAAGTCATTGGTGTAACAATGAATCGTCTGCTAATAATCATTAGCCTATTCATCCTTTATTGCAAGAAACAAAAATCTATTTTATGCAAAACTCATCTCAGTTTATTGGATAAAAGTAAGTTTCATATGAATATAATGTTTTTTCAAGTAAAACTAAATGTTGAAAATCTCTCTCTCTCTCTCTCTCTCTCTCTCTCTCTCTCTCTCTCTCTATATATATATATATATATATATATATATATATATATATATATATATATATATATATATTTTTTTTTTTTTTTTTTTTTTTTTTTTGACACAAGTTAGGCCTACCTTACGTTATTTGACCATATACATGACCTAAGTACTAAAGAATAAGATAAAGATTTTATTATTCCATCTGCTTTCCCTGCATACTTGATAAATCTTGCTTGTGTTGTATATCAGTGGTTTCCAAGCTTTTCAACCAGCAGGTAATCTCAAGACCCAAATATAGAGAAAACACAAACACATTTGTTCCCTTTCAGTAGTTTTTAAATAAGTTGAATTGAATAAAATTGAAACACCTTATGGTAGGGCTGCATGGCAAAAATCATATTTGTTAAGGCTACTGTATTTGCATTGAATTGTAAATGATAAATTTGAAAAATACAATGAATTGTAAGGCTTCAGAGAACAGTGCACTATTGCATGAAAATAAGTCCCACTCCGGCCCTGACTAGGCCTTGGTTATATCAGGACATTTAAGTAGTTTTTACAAACAAACCTTACAAAAAACAATTCTGGTGTGCATCTTAGGAGAAAACAATGGCACTGAAATATGTTTAGATATGTCCGTACATGGTGTTTTGAAATGAAGGCAGCTCAAACATGCATTTAAGTTTGGGACTGGGATAAACCCTGTCTGGGAAACCGCCCCGATATGTGCCTATACTGAGATGGTCGTTTCTTGTTTTTACAGTTTTGAAAATTGCTGTTTATGTTTAGGATCCTTATTTATTTGTCTTTTTTCAATTCTTGTATTTTTTTATTTTTATATTAATTTCCGATATTTTGCTAACTTAAGCACAGTAGTAAAAAGTTTAGTAAAAGTTTTATGTTAGCCATTCCTATATTCTGAAAGATTCATTCCTCTTACAGTACTGTATTTAACTCTATGTACAAATAAATATTTCCATTAATCATCTTTCAAGTCTGATGTGTTTTGTCACTCTGGGTGTTCTCACCTTATTCCAATTTACTATATACACTATAAATGTTTGGTTATTTCCCAGCGTTTGGTCAAAAATAAACGAATTCAGCCACTGGGTTACATTCATCTAGAAAATGTTTATTTTTTTATTCAACAATGGGTTAAAAGCAACCCAGTATAGGTCATATATGATCCAGCAGGCTGAGCTCTTCCCTTTTTGATCCAGAATTTTTTAGTGTCTAACAATTAAAACAGTTTAAGATTGTATTAAAATAGGTAATACTTATTGTCATGTCCAGTCAGTAAAACAACAAACATACAGAAACCTGAATTTTTTTCTCACAATTATACAATCTTTTTCTGACTAAAAATTAAAGGAGTAGTCCACCGTTAAAATATGCCACATTTAAACTCCTTTAAACCTGACATTACCATAAACTGTTTTTTAAAACTTAAATTTAACTAAAAACATATTTTTTAGTTGTTTCAGCTGCTACACATACACACAGGTTGGCAAGCGCCTCACATGACTTTGTATTGGATCCCTTCCTTTAGAGAATCATCAGTCTTTATCGATTGATGATTGGTTCTTTTATCTAGAAGGCGGGTCTAGACCTATTGACATAATGAAATGAACTGATGTTGATCCTTTGCTAATCGTTTATAAATTAAAGTTGCACAATTGCTTAACAATAACAACTTTGAAGATTATTTAACACATCTCAGTTCAGAGGTCTGTTCTGTTAGGTCTGATCTGATGATGGCTCACTGTACAGATCTCCCCCTACTGGACGCATGAGGAACAACATGGGAGTAAAACTGCCTGGGCCGTTATCTGCCTGGGCCCCTTAGTCGTATATCTGCCTCCTCCAGGTCTGTTAAACTTGAAAAGATAACGGTCTGGCCCAACCCAGCCCTTATGATAAATCAAAAGTGAAAGTAATTTAGCTAAAGTTTAGGGTCCATCAACATTTTATGGACGTGATCGTCTGTCAGCACAAAATTTTTTAACAATAAATTATATTAGACCTGATAATTTACTTTAATTGTGTATATATACAGTATAATGATGCATCTGCTTTATCTTCTTTCAATGTCAATATTGCTGAGGATCGCTGATGGTGAGTGAACTCATCTGTTTACTAAGAAAAAATGTATATGACACACACACATGCACACCATGGTTGGGTGAATCCTGGTTTTCATGATTTTTCCTGATACAAATCTGTAGTTCAATGGTGTTCCTCTGTTCTGTTAACATGTGTACTTATTTGATGTATAGGCTATATTTAAGATCTGCGTTATATTACATTTATAAAAGAAGTTAAAAATCACCTGCACTCTTAAGAGAAATGGTTGTAAATAGTACCAAATAAGGGTTTTTCAGCAGCAGACCCCTTTTTGATTCTACGTAGAATTTTGCCTTGAAAAGTGCTATATAAAACCTTAGTGGTGCTATAAAGAACCTTTAATTTATCAGCAGTCAGGAGTGTTATTTTTGTTATTTATGCACTTTTAAATTTTCCATACTTTATAAGTTTTAACAGTTTAAAAACAGAACTGCAAGACATCAGAAAAAGACTTTTATTTTTCACTTTTTCATTACATGTGTTGTCATACAATAGTAAATAAATATGTGTATTAAAATCACATTCTTAAGTTAAAAATATACATCAAAATAAATATATGAATTATTATGTAAATATAACAAATCACTACTCAAATGAGATATGGATGTTAAATAACTGCTTTAATATTAAATAAAATAATACAATTCAAAACATGCAAATGATAATAAATACTAAATATTGACATATTGTATACAGGGTAAATATATGACAATACATTCAAATGTATACATTACAAACAAAGACGGCATCGAATACAAATTAATGGGATGTTAATGTTACAGTATTAACTGTAAAAATAAAATTCAGAGTTTCACAGATTTCTATCACATTGCAGTGGTCAACATTTGGTGAACTGTACAAGGTTTAGCATCTAGGGAAATTACCTTTTTGGACATGGACAGTAAACCGTACATAGATTTCAAATGAAGGGTCAGAAAGCCCTCGACTAAATCTAAAACATCTTAAACTGTGTTCCGAAGATGAACGGAGGTCTTCCGAGTTTGGAACAACATGAGGGTGAGTCATTAATGACATTATTTTCATTTTTGCGTGATTTTGGGTCCCTTTCAAAGGACACACCCAAAAATGGAACATTTTTGCTCACACCTACAACGTGTACATTTTAACATGCTATTTAAGCAATATTGCTCGAGTAGGAGTGTGATATAGCTCTATGTCATCACGGCTGTGATTAGGCCAGAGGCACGAGGCCGCAGGCCGAGTGCCGTAGGCAATCACAGCCGTGATGACATAGAGCTATATCACACGACTCCGAGAGCGATATTGCTTTTATACAACAGTTCGACGGCACACGTTTGAAAAACGAAAACTAGAAAACAACAACGGAGTTATTTTAAAAGCCTCTTTGTTTGAGAACTACTTCTTCCGCCACGGATTTGAGGGCGGCCAGAATGACAGGTAAAACTTTCGGCTGCTTTGAAGCTCATAACAACTCAATGGACGGAAAAGCCGTTACTTTATATTACCGTTTCTTGGTCACAAAGTGTAGTTTTAAGATTAGTTCAGTTGAGAATGTATATGTATTATATTTAAATCTGCAGTCGATTAGTAAAGAAAGCGCCTGTTTGAACGTTTGCTTAGTGAGATTCGGTACGAATGAGAACCAAAGCATGAGCGGACGTCAGTGTTCACTCGCCCCGCTGAACACCGCCCTCTCTGGGCTACATCTCTGACAGAGATACCCTGGCTCTCATGTTGGCCTTGTTTGTTTATGATCGTCAAAATGAGATCAAATCAGCAGTATTTGGTGTCATGATCAAACTATTACTTGTTTTTTAATTCATATTTAGTGTCTTTTGTGTTGTTATTGTTTTGGCGCGAGGTAAAAGTGAATAAAACTACTTGTATAATGTTACTATTGCTTTCTCATTTATTCTTAACGCGATACGAGCACTCGATTATTATTATTAAACTTTGTTCTTGTCAGTACTATATAAAACGTTTTTTTTATGAGTGTCAGAGAGATGTTTTTGCATGCTGCTTATAAATATACCAGTGGCAATATCTCATAACATGTTTTAATAGTCAGGTCACGATAAAGTAAATGATCAATGTCCACATTTAAAAGCTGCGGTGCTTACCTGCAGTTCCACGGTGTTTTCGCGTTCTGATAAGAAATATAGCTCCAGAAAAAAAACGAGTGTTTATATTCCTCTTTCCAAGTGTTAATCGTCCACACGATGTGAAAAGACATAACTCCCATTAACTGTAACGTAACATCCAAGAGCGCTGATCTTTTACGGAATAACTTCCGATTGGGGATTCACAGACTGATTTATGAGCTAGTAAACTAATGAGACACACGGAGCGTGATTCAAACAGCGCGTCTGTGTTTTTCCATTCAGAGATGAGCCTGCTTAGGACCTCCATTCACTAGGTGGCGGAATGATACGAAAGGTGAAGCGGTTACAGTGCCGATATCAGCACAATATCGCATAGGTCTTAGCCAATCAGATTCGAGAACCAGAAAGAACTGTTGTATAAAATAAATTATCTGTGTGATATTTTGAACTAGAACTTTACATACGTACTCTGAGGACACCAAAGATGTATTTAAAGTCGCAATAAAATTGAAATGAAAAACGATATATATATTTTTAATATTGTGGGATTATTAACAAATGACTTATCTGTGAGCTTCATTATTTTTAAAAAATCCGTGTGTGCTCATAATCTTTAATCAAAAATGTAAATCTCCTCCCCTCCTCAAAACGATCTCTCTTCACTTCCGGTCAAAAGTATGGCAGGTGGGCGGGGTCCGGGAGAGGATCGCAGCGATTAGCAATTAGCAACACGACCCAACTTAAAACGATCCAATCAGATCTCGATGGACAAATTCAAATCCAGCCCTGCCTTATTTCATCTCAAAAGCCGTTTCATTCGGATATACGTCACCACGGGGAAAATAAGGCAATCGCTACTTCCGTTTCATGGCGACTTTAACATCTTAAAAATGTCTTGTGAAATGTCCCCTTTAACACTTTAACAAATCATTAAAATCATTATCCTAAGTCATTTTTAAAGCAGAGTACACTAAATATATAATTTAAAACAATATAAAGCTTACCTGTTATAAAGGGAATGAAGCTTACAGTATAAAGTTTACCTGTTAAAACGAAATAAAGTAGAATTAGAATTGTTAGGGGCTGATCACACCAAACACGTTTGTTGCGCTAAGAGTGGAAAAGCCAAAAAAATTACCAAAAAAAGGCAGTGCGGCTCGCCTTGCATTTCCATGCGTTTAAAACGCGTTTGCTGTGATTGCCCCCTTAGTCTGCAGGCAGTTCAGCAGGGGCACGTTCAAACTCACACCGGTGCACAATGTTTTGCTACGGTTTCCGGGTTGAACGACATGTTTTCTAGAAACGCTGTGCAACGGCGTGCAACACGTTTTAGATGCGTTTTCTCTTGTTTGGTGGGTGTGTCAGAAATGTCGGCCCAATTAGCGGCAAGATGTAAATAAACCACGCGGTACTAAAGAGACAGCTCGCTCAATGGGTTCAAGTTAAAATGTGTTTTTCCATTCTGGACGGCAAGGTCAGTGACTGTAACATCGAGAGTATTTTACAGTATTAAACACACCTTTATAACGACATTTTGACCGAGGGAATGAGTCTACTTCATATGTACACTTCAGGCAGCTCCATATCCCACAATGCATCACGATTTTGACGTCACTTCAGTAACTCGCGCTTTGCACATGAAGGGGGCGGTCTCCACTTTCCATGTGATCAAGGGCTTAGGGCGATCCATTTGAACCTACTTCAAGTGTTTCAGCAGTAGTGGGCACTCGTACAACGTAAGCAATGACGTACATCCAAATGAACGAGACTGAGGGAAGTTAGCGAGGGAAGGTCATAAAAATGAACTGGAACGCAGGGCCAGTCGACTCCGGGCAAAAGAAATCGGGATTAATAGCAATCAGCAGGGTTTAAATTGGGCCGGGGCCGTCCGGGGCTAAGCTCCGGCACATAGGCTGAAGGTCTCGCTCTGCTCGTGCCAGTGTACCCGCTGCGCTTGTGCGTGTGTACTCGCTGCGCTGGTGCGTGTGCACTGACGCCAAGGGAATGATGTGTTTCCTTTCATTATGGGGCATACTCACCAACGCAAGTTCAACGATTTGCGCGAGTAGATTACATACAAAGTCAATGCAAAGACGCAATCAGACGCGTCCTCGCACGGGGCGATGCAAATGACGTGAATTGGGCGGCGCAATTGCCGCGGAAACGCGCTTTTCCTTTTAAGCGTGTCTTCGCGCAAGTTATGCAACTCGAGCGAAAAAACTCAGGAACTTCAAGAACGCGCTTTCACACAGGATCATTTGACATTGTAGAGACAAAAGAGAGAGAGAGAGAGCGTGAGAGAGAGAGAGAGCGAGAGAGAGAGAGAGAAAGAGAGAGAGAGTGAGAGAGAGAGAGAGAGAGAGAGAGAGAGAGAGAGAGAGAGAGAGAGAGAGAGAGAGAGGTAATAATGGTGCCCACGTGGAGGAAACTTAATAGAAGACTAGAAACGTGTTAAGGACTAAAGTATGTATGTCACTCATCTAATTACAGTAGGCTATGTTAACTGGATAACACTTCATATAACTCATTGTATAGTTTAATACATTTATGTATTTTGATTACACAAATCAAACCTTACGATTGTTTTAGCTGCTGACCAGCATAGGGAATCTCTATTGCTAATTTATTAGACATGTTGATGATACAGTACTGTGTGTTGTACCTTTTCTTGTTAATTTAATCTTTTTGGGTAGCCTATCTTATAGAATTATTCAAGGAGGTTGATTCCTTTTACTTCATTTAAAATTTGATCAATTGTGCATAATGACATGTGCAACAAATGGATATAGGGTGTCAAACTCATAGATTTGCATAATTTAAAATTCAGACACTCTTAAATATTTGTGGTCAATCTCTGTCACAGATTTAAAGTTGAAACTTATCAAATCCTATCAGAGGTCCAGAATGTCATTAAAACACACCAGTGGCTTTGCTGTCATCAGTATTAAACATGTTACCCCTTAAAGTACCCTCCCCGCAGAGCCCCCCCACATAACAAATCCCAATTTAACCCCTGGCAATCAGGTGTGGAAGGCGAATGTGGCGATCAGCGATTGGGCTTTCAAGGGAAGAGGAGGCCCATAAATAGTGCATCAAAGAAACCGGAAGCGTGAAGTTTGTTCCTGGGATTGAGGTGGAAGCTACCGGTGTGTTGGAGGAGACGTTTTTTGTGTGGATCTACAGGCTGGGCAAAGGATAGATGGATATTGGGCGGAAACTAGACACAGAGATAAGTGAAAGACCATTCATTTCTGCAGTGCTGTTGTGATCCTGTCATGTGTGTTGAAGGAACTGGAGATGTCGAACGGACATAGAAAGTGGATCTAAGGAGAGGAAGCGGAGACGGAGGAGATTGAAGTAGTCCACTAGGCAAAAGCTTCGGATAACTGGGACGTCTGTTGTTAAGAGTAAGGTATTGTGCATGTTAAAGGAACAGTGTGACACATTGGAACTCCTTCTATAGTGTACTGCATCCTTATCTCTGTTCTACCATCATCCAAACTCATCTCTGGTAACAACATTAAGTATTCATTCACCACCCACCCTACTGAAAAATCCAGCTAAAACCAGCATAAGCTGGTAGCTGGTTTAAGCTGGTTTAAGGTGGTTTACGCTGGTCCTCCCAGCCTGACAAAGCTGGTCATGCTGGTGGGCCAGCTGGTATTCCAGCCTGACCAGGTAAGTCCAGCTAGACCAGCTTAAAATGTGTCCAAAACACAGCTAGACCAGCTTGCTACATTAGCAAAACCAGCTTCCTACACCAGCAAAACCAGCTAAAACCAGGCTGGAGACCAGCTAAAACCAGCTCACCAGCTTATGCTGGTTTTAGCTGGATTTTTCAGTAGGGCAGTCTGTTTTAGTTACTGTTGTGTGTGGGAGTTAGCGGAGGAGAAGAAGGAGGAGTCCTAGGATCGTGGCTTCTACGCTTTCACGTGCTGCCCTCCTGCCTCTGCCATTCGCTTCTCCAGGTCTCTGAACCCGGGCCGAAGCCGTGACACTGACCCTAATTCACTGTGAGTGTGAGAATTGTGGTGGGTGATTTTATTGAAGTGAGTACACGTGTAGAATGGTAGTGCTGTGCTGTCATAAGTGTTTGTCAGTGGTCATATCCTAGGCAGAGGAAAGAGCCCTGTGTATGAAGAGCCGAGTGGTGGCGTTGGACAGCCGTTTCCATACACATACACGACCAAAGGACCAGTTCAACCTTCCTCCCTGTCTGGTGGTGGTGCTGTGGCGGTATAAAGTAAAGACTGATTCAATTATTGTGCCTGGTGTCAACAGAGAGAGAGAGCGCTTGTGTTTACCTGTTGTGCTGGAAAATCCATTGGCTGTCGTTGTGCATAACTATTCACCTGTTGAGTGCTTCCAGAGGCCAGCTTGTGCTTAAACGTCCCGCCCCACTGCCTGCAGCGAAGGAGATCGGAAGCAGTTGGCCTCCCTCCCAACAACGGGGTTTACAATAAGGACCCCCAGCTTTAATTTCATACCACCTTGTCCCTGCTTTACTGCCACCGCCTTTGGGCCTGAATATTGGAAATTGAAAACGCCTGGGAGTTCTCCGTAAGTCTCCTTGCAAGTGGAAAATCACGATTTGGTTGTGTCCACACACATCTCCTCCACCCGTCTGTGCCTCGAAGGGCTAAGTACTGCATATGTGCCCACCTGCTTGCCCATAAGTTAAACTTACCTGAATAATCACCTGTAAATCCTCCTGTTCGCCCAAAGCTAAAGGCCCAGTGTATCCGCCTGTACCCCCAGAGCCAAAGCCCAGTGTATCCGCTTGTATGCCCAGAGCTAAAGCCCAGTGAATCCGCCTGTACGCCTAGAGCTAAAGCCCAGTGTATCCACCTGTATGCCCGAAATTAAAGGCCCAGTGTATCCGCCTGTATGCCCGAAGTTAAAGGCCCTGTGTACTCACCTGTATGCCCAAAGTTAAAGGCCCAGTGTACTTACCTGTATGTCCAGAGTTAAAGGCCCCGTGTAAGTCCCGAGTCAAAGGCCCCGTGTACCCACCTGTACGCCCAACATTCAAGGCCCCATACACTTACCTGTCTGCCCAAAGTCAAGAGCCCTGTGTACTTACCTGTCTGCCCAAATCTAAAGGCCTAGAGTACTCACCTGTATGCTCCTTGTCTGTCTAGCAATAAGAGCTGGGATAGGTACCTGCATACTCACCTGGACGCCTGCTGTACGCCTAATGTGGAGAACTCAGTGTACGAACTGTATGCCCCCTGAATATCCTACAGCTAAGAGTTGTTGTATTTACCTGCATACGTACCTGTATACTTTCACCTGTTACGCCCTCTTGTGAGTCCAGGAACAAAAGTCTGGAGTACCCACCTGCAGTCCACTGGTGAGAGGAGGAAGCCAAGCCGGGAGTACTTACCTGCCGTGTACGAGGCCCAATAAGAGGCGTTTCCTTCCACGCTCCCTTGAGTCCAAGAGGACGAGTACGGGTGTCTACGCCAGTCCCCCAGCCCCCACCTGGTTCCAGAAGTTACTTTTAGATTTCTACTTTTCCCCCTCCCCTTCTTTTTTTCAATAAACCTTGTCAAATTTTATACTTCTCGTCTGTCTGGTCATTGGGGTGTTTTGGGACCTCCTCGGGGTGGAAACAGAGGGAGGAGCGAGACTCCATAAAGTGGTGGTCCGCTCCGACCTGTGACATAAACAGAAAGTAAACTTTCTGTAAAAACTGAGCGTGAGCATTTAGTGATATCTTTATTTAATAAATAGTTTGTTTATTGTCTAGGTTTTACAGTGAAGGGTCCCTCAGGTCCTCTGGTTGTTCCTCTGGGAGGTTCAGTGGTTCTGCCCTGTTCTGTTGATTCACTCTTACCACTGGAGGATCTGGAGGTGGAATGGAGAAGATCAGACTCACAGACTCTCATTCATCTGTATCAAGATGAAGATATCAGACCAGAGTCTCAACATCAGGATTATCATGATAGAGCTCATTTCTTCACTGAAGACATTAAACATGGAAACTTCTCCCTCCTGTTGAACAATCTGACAGCTGAAGATGAGGGACAATACACATGTAAAGTTCACACTGGACAAGAGTCTGGAGAAACTGTGGTGGAAATTAAACATGTTGGTGAGTTTGATCGCATTATTTACTCACAATATATTTTATAATTTTAAAAATATTTAACCCTTGAATTAATAAATTCTTCCAGTGCGTTTGGTTGTCTCAGGATCAAGTCGCTCTATATCTGCATCTGTGGGTGATGACGTCACTCTGAGCTGCTCTGTGGACTCTCACATCAAACCTGAAGAGATTGAAGAGGTTTCATGGAAGAAAACAAATAAAGATGAATACATCCCAGTTCTGCTCTATCAAAACAATGAAACTTTATCAGAATCATCAGATGAGCGATACAGAGACAGAGTTGAGTTCTTCACTGATGAAATCCACAGAGGAAACTTCTCTCTCAGACTGAAGAGAGTCAGAACTGAAGATAAAGGAGTTTACATCTGTCAAGTGTTTACTGGACGACTTTCAGCAAACACAACTGTAAAACTGGAACAAACGGGTGAGTCAAAATAAAAAACACACAACCATCGGCCTAAACTAATAGAATTAAATTTAGTTATTCAGTTAGACTTAGTTTTACACGTTTACAAGTCATTAAGTATATCAGTTGTTTTCTTTTATTCGTAGCCATGGGCCTAAGGCTGTGATGGTGATTACATAACCGTGAGACCGACGGTTATAGTTGAACACCGTCATTAGAACTCTATAACTGCTAAAACCGTGTAATTAAAAAATAAAACATTTTTTATCATAGAGAATGTTTAAATACTGATTAAAAACAATTAGTTAACAGTCTGTGTTATTAATGGTCTACATCGTTTCCAACTGTATTTTATTCTTTGAAAAAAGTTAGATGTGCAGATGACTCATGAACATAGAGAATATATCAGGTCAATTGTACCGTTCGCAAAGACTCGAGTCGACCCCCTTAGTTACTGTCGCTATGTCCGACAAGATACGCCACTCTCATGTTCTCTCGTTAACAAAGTATTACCTTTCAAATCATCTCTTCCTTCTAGTTAATTTATAGCATCAAATAAACATGAATGGTCATAAGGAGGAATGTTGTTTTAACCGCGGAAAGGCATCAGTACACTTCGCTTTTCAAGTTTGAATCCTCTCATGTTAATGTAACGTTACTAACTCTCCTGACTGCTTTGGATGGCGAAGAAGTATGATTGGTCAGATCACCTGTCAATCAGGCTTCCTGCGAAGGGTCATTTGTTTTGAACGATGGGTTAGAGGTGGGGGACTTTCGGTGATAGAGGTGAAAGCACATTCACCGCTAAATGTCTTTGCTGTTAGTTTAAACGTAGAGCAAGTAGCTAATCAGTGTCTGCTCATTTATTCACATTTGACTCGCGTCATAACCGTCTTCACCAATTCTGAAACCATCACAACCCCCACATGTGCCTCAGAATCATTGTATGTGTGTGGGACAAAACCCACCCACTTCTTGAGACCAATGATATTGGACCCACTCACTTTAACCGATTTTAATTCCACTTATATGCTATATATAGATATGTTTATCTAAAAGTTATACGTTTGTTTACTTGTCAGAGCATCGTCAGTCATAGCCATTCCACTTGAGGAATGTCCTCATAAATTAAACTCCATTTGGCATTTTAGCTACAGCCTTGGCTTCCACAATGCTGCTTCCTCAAATCCATTCCACTTGGTTCATTCAAAGTCCATATTAATTAAACTCCATTTTGTGTTTTAACTAGTGTGTGTGTGTGTGTGTGTGTGTGTGTGTGTGTGTGTGTGTGTGTGTGTGTGTGTGTGTGTGTGTGTATGTGTGTGTGTGTGTGTGTGTGTGTGTGTGTGTGTGTGTGTGTGTGTGTGTGTTTTAATTTGCTATTTATTTATTGCAGCCTTTTAAAATTTAATTTAAACTATAATAATTTTTATTGTTTCTTAAATGTTCAGGTTTTATTAAATCCAGGAATGAGTTGTCTAATAATAATCATCTGATGATCTTTTTTCCACTTCTTTGAACACGCAGGGATCAAAAAGGATCTGCAGTGCTGTCAGGTGAGTGAAATTTAGCCTATAAATTAAATTATTATATATGTTGCACTTAGGGTTGCCAACTTTCTGAAATGGAAATAAGGAACAGAAAGCGCGTTGGCCCCCTATTCAGGGTGTGTGTGTGTGTGTGTGGGGGGGGGGGGGGGGGGTTGTCTGGGTCCGGTGACATGCCACCACGGAAGAGAACTTTGAAAAAAATAACCCCAGAAATGATGACTTCCGGTGAAAATAGTGGAAACTAATTGATACATTTAGATAAATATATTTCATACAACTTCTTAGGCCTAAATACTTATAGAATAGCAAAGTATGCCTAATCAGTATACAAGACTGAACTACACAGATGTGAAATATAAAGGCTATCACGATCATTTTGCCAGCAATGAACCATGGATTTGTTAAGTTTATAATACGTCTGAAACCTCTTCAAAGACACCACCCATTTTTAAACCTTGAGCTACCTAAATCCATAATTATTTATTAGAAAACCCATCAGAAATGATTGACACATTATGAGACGGGAGGGAGCGGGACACAGGAACGGGGGGGGGGGGGGCACTGGGGAGATATATGTGGAATGTTAGGCTAAACCTGTACTATATCTTTTAATATAATCACTTTCTTATCATTATATTTGAGTTTTAAAAATCCACATAATTACATACGAGCCTCTGGAGACGTCTGACGGACAACCTTGACATTGCTCCATCGTGTGCCCGCAGCCTCTCGCTCCTCTTGTCTTCTGATGCATGCTGCTTAATATCACACAATCCGCCATGACAAACAGAATTAATGCGACGGAATGTGGTACAATTGGCCTTGTATTCATTGTCCCCTTACGCATTCCAGCCACAGGTAGTCATTTTTCCATTTAATTCTATATTTTTGTGCTCGTTTCTTTTTCGCCGGCTGCTCGGATGCAGTAATTTTTACATTTCCCGCTGTTGTCACTTGTCGTCATCGTTGCTATGATATACGCTACGCTGATAATACACAAACAGAGGGAGAAATTACCGCATCGTCAGGGTTTTCTTATACAGATGGCCCGGTCTTCGTTCATCGTGTGACATATTAGAAGCTATGTGTCTGTCATGTATTTGCACTGAAATGATTTTCAAAACATACGGAACAAAGTGCGTTCCGTATCAGTTCAATACGGAACAAGAATTTTATGTGTCAAATACGGGACAATTCCGTATTTGGTTGGCAACCCTAGTTGCACTGGACAATATGTCAGTGTTACAGTATGTTTAACAGTGACACTTATGGATTCAGCATAAACTAAATGCTTTTGGTAACTATATCAGTGTAGCAGGTTTACCCTAGTTACAGGTGTATTTGTCACCTCTGAATAAATAATACAACCCAAAGTCTTCATTAAGTGGTTGTTACTGAGATAAAATCATGTGATTTCAAAATGGCTATATGTACTATATGTCCGAGTATATATATATATATATATATATATATATATATATATATATATATATATATATATATATATATATATATATATATATATATATACTGTATATATATATATATATATATATATATATATATATATATATATATATATATATATATATATATTAAGGGTGTCACGGTTTCGATTTTAAATCGAAATCGATCGAAATTAAGTCACAACCTCGAACTTCGAATAAAAAAATGGGATCGTCGATGCTGCCACGCCCCCATGTCACGTCCGGTCGGCTTGCCAAGCGGGGGAAAATAAACTCTCAGAAGTGCCTTTAAAAACATCCATCCAGCGGAACGCGATTTATATTTTAAACACCAGGGATGTATTGCTACAACTCCTTGAAATGCATATCATAAACAGGATTACTACCTAGTGATCTGCCTTCGGACAGAGCGCAGCTCTGCAGGTGCACGAGAGAGCCGCAAAGATGCAGCGGGTTATATTTTAAACAAAAAGTATAGTTTGCCTCAGCTCGCATGAAACTCATAAAACTGAACAAATACGTAAGGATTATTACTTGTTTATGTTTAGACTTTGGACAGATGCGAGAGCGCATGCACGTGAGACAGAGAGAAGCACAGCTGCTTATGACGCACCAGTTTTATTTCAGATAAAAGGAGTCCAGGACGCGCGCATTAAGTCTATCTGCATGCAAGAAGGAATTCTCTCTCTACAAGCTCTCTCGCATAAAGTAAAGCCCACAAACCCCCATGCGAGGAAAAGCACGCAATGTGCATGTTAATGTGAAACTATAATAATAATAATAATAATAATAAAGGCATATAATTTTTTTCTTAAAAAAAATTCATTTGAAAATCGAGAATCGAATTGAATCATGACATCAGAACCAAAAATGTAATCGAATCGAGGATTTGGAGAATCGTGACACCCCTAATATATATATATATATATATATATATATATATATATATATATATATATATATATATATATATATATATATTAAAATACTGTTCATTTATTAAAGTGTAAAACTTTTAAAATATGGTGCACCTATAAGTAACTTTCCAAAGTTGTAAAGATGTTGTGTAAATATATATTGTTTAAAATCCATGGTTTGCATTAACTCAGATTGGAGCAAGATGTAAACAAAAGCAAGACAACTAAAAGTAAACAACTATTATAAAATGTTCTGTATATCATTAGTTCTGAGTAACAAACCACTGCACAGTTTGGATGCCTCTTATTTAACACAAGTCGTTCAAAAATGAGGTCTTCAGGTATTAAATATAGTAATACCTGTTTGCATTGATCTTCATTGAAACTGCATTTATTGGCACTCAATCGTCGTAGATGCATAAATGCATAAGTGACAATTTCTCTAAAACTGAAGGAAAATGGCATAACGACAAACTGATTGGCTAATGGCACCACAAAAACACATCTTCACTCCAAGATGTGATGTTAAAAACAGCAGAAAGAAAAATATAACTTTATAGAGCCATTCATTCAAAGTCACTGGAATTAATTTTAATGTCAAAGTTAGTTTTACTGTCAGCAAATTGCATCTCAACTTATTGAAGAACTTGTTTGTTAGTATAAAGCCTGTTCATTCACCATTGCACATTGTGAAGTTTTGGGTTGCAGATCATCCAATAATAGTTTAATTTACTTATTTTATTTAATAATAAAAGATAATGAATTTCAAACTGAACCAACCTCATAAGTACATATGCATATAAATAAATTGATATGATACGTATAGCTATAGAAGTATTATACTTCCTACAATAATAGTTAGATCATCCAATCGTTTTCTTTATTTAAGTTAATTATAAAAGACAATGAATTTTAAACTGAGGTTACTGAACCAATGATATTTTTATTAATATAAGTACATATGCATATAAATTTATACAATACGTATAGAAGCATTTTTTTGAACACAGTCCCTTGCCCTCGACCAATCTGACTCATTCACGTGACTGACTTTATATTCAACTGTCCTCGCGGCTGCTGCAACTTTCACTCTCTTAATCTACGCTATAAAACAAAAGAGGACAAAAAGCTCCTATTGTCTTTGTGCATATAGACGAATAAGATAAATTAATAGAAACAATACAACTTTAAATTCACACTTGAGCTATAGCCTACCGAGGTTGTGGAGCCTCAACGTCAGCATACTTTGCAGGCTGCAGGATGACTCAAACTCCTCGCAGTGCTTATGTGAAGTTTTAGCTCAAAATACTCCACAGATAATTTATTATAGCATGTTAAAATTGCTAATTTGTAGGCCTGAGCAAAAGTGTGCCTTTTTGGGTGTGTCCTTTAAAATACAAATGAGCTGATGAAATGCAAACACTGATCACTATGATGGTGGTTTGTTGTAACTGAAACTCAATTGTGCTGTCAAGTACTTTTTTCTTTCTCTCTTTCTCTCTGTGCTATGACAGTGCTGTGGTTGGATATTGCAGATAAAGGGGGCGGTATTATTGTAATTCACCTGGCTACCTACCTCACAAAACAGGCGAAATCTGAACAACCTAATTTTTCGCACGCTTGCAGAAAATGCCTTACCCAAACAAAGTTACTGGGTTGATCTTTATTACATTTTCTAGGTTTGTAGAAGCACTGGGGACCCAATTAAAGCACTTAAACATTTCAGTCTGTGTCATTAATGTTAACCAAACAATCCAAGACAAAGAGAAAATCACTTCTGTAGCTCTAAAAAAATAATTATTATATTTAATTCATAAAATAAAGGCAGTGTTATGATTCATTTGATTTGATTTCTGAACCTAATGCTAATTTTAGACCTTACTTAATGTGCAAATTTGTTCTTTTTATAAATGTTTGTAATTTCTTTATTTTTTAATTTTAAAAATGGTGGGAGGGGGGCCCCCAAACAAATTTTGCTTAGGGCCACTAAGAGGCTCGCGCCGGCACTGACTACAAGTACACAGAATCAAATAAAGTTAAGTCAGGTAAGGTGATATATAAATATATAGTGAAGCATCCGTGGACTATGATAAGTACAGCGCTAAAAAAATTTATGCCATTTGCCTTTTTAATGGCTTTATAATTTGCCTTTAAAATGGTCAAAACACAGGGTCAAAATAGGACCACTCAAACCAAACCAATTTCCTTTTATGTCTCTGCTGATGAGCTAAAGGTATGTTGGGTAAAGGGGGACATCAATATTGTGCAATGCTCGGGACTCATAACTAAGATATAGTGTGGATATATTGAATATATAGTGGATATATTGTTGAAAACATTTCTTGTTTCAAACTCAGACTGCAGCAGCAGGTTCAGATGAAACTCAAGCTACTGGATTAAACCAGAACACAGCAGAATCTCATGAAATGAAACCTCTACTGAAGACTGAAGGTCAAGATGCTGGAGGAGCTGAAAGTACAGCAGAAACTGAGCTTGATTCAGTGGAAGATCAGTGAGATTCATCACAAAGACCATAACCTTTAGATCAAATATTGCTTGTCAGGTGCTTTTTAGTTGTGTAAAAGGTAGTACAGAATGACTATTGGATTGATCTCCTTTTATAAACTCATATGTGGATTCACAAAAAACAGTAGGTAATTCGGCCAGGATTTTTAGGCGGATGGTCAGTGAAAACAAGGACATTCTGGATTTGGATGGCAATAAGACTGACTACCCCCTATAAATTTTGAAAATACCTTATGTCCCCGTGAAAAACAATTACCATCCTATTCTCATGGGATTACTTGGTGACATAGTGATTTGTAATAACTTGTAAAGTAAAAATTCCCTTGCAAATGACCTACCATATTTCGCCTAAAACAGAGGTCCTGTGATAATATTAGTCCCGTGCCAATCGGCATCTCTGTAATTTGGCCAGGATTTGGCAGGGTTGTATATCATTGTCAAGGCTTTTGTTTCAATAAATAAAGAGTTTAACTATTATATTATAAATCATTAACTATTATATTATAAATTATTATTATAAATCTACAGAAATTCTTCATGATTGGCTGTACTTTGAGTCTCAATTACAGTAGTATGTCAGTAAAGGATTATAACTTCAGTAATTCTGCAATTGCTGGTCTGAAACTTTAAAACAGAATACTTTAAGTAAATATTTGTGCATCTGAAACAAATATTTTAACCTTCTTCATCTTCTGTTCAGTGTGCAGTCAGCAATCCTCTTGTATGCACTGAAAAAAAAATGATTCATCCAATTTACTTAATTTTTTTAAGGTAAGTGAATGCAATCAATTTATTTAAGCTACATTTAAACAAAAGGTTTTTTTAATGTAGCTTAAATAAATTGATTGCGACCACTTACCTTAAAAAATTGAATGAATATATTTTTCAGTGTGCGTCTTAATGCAGCTTAATATTGTTTTATGATGCAAATAGTATTCAAAATATATGTTACCCTGCCTGTGAAAACCCAGCTATAAGTCATTTTTTGTGGTTTACTGTTTTCTACGTAATGTGAAGAACATTTTGTGAAAATATAACCTTGATATGTTTAATATTGACTGAATAAGATCATGACCAAGATTGAAATAAATGTAAAATTAATGAGTGACATCATACATAATGCTCATAGGTCAGGGTCACATATATTGTTTGGAGCAATGTTTTCTTTTAGTTTTCCCCTCTTTTTAGATTTTGTGCATTATACATTATTAAGAATGTATTATTTGTAAGTATTTGTTTCTGCTATTAAAGTTGACTTTTCATAACAAATTAATAAGTTTAATTGTTTTTGGAGTAAATTATAATTTGGTAAATGAGTCTGATATTCATGGTGTCTGATGACACACTGTACCCCCAGACAACAAGTTAATTCAACTTAAAAAAGCAAGGTAGTGAACAGTGTATAACAAAGCATTTCGGACCCCTCCCCAACTGGTACAGGACTGGATTTTGATGGGTTAACACAAACAAATGCCCAGCTCCATCAGATAAGGCCACTCCGACAACTGACAGACATCTTTTATGGCTGACCTCAGTGTCAAAGCTGAGAAGCAGAGGACATTTTGATTGGCTAACCAAAGGACAAATCTTTAAATTTTTCCACCCACAAAGTGGATACAAAACCATCACCTATTGACTCCATACTCGCTTAGAGACACTTGCATTCTCAATTACAGTGGTGTGAGAAGTGTTGGCTCCCTTCCTGACTTTTTTGCATGTTTGTCACACTTTATGTTTCAGATCACAAAACAAATTTAAATATTAATCAAAGATAACACAAGTGAAGACAACATGCAGTTTTTGAAGGTTTTGAAGTTAATGAAGTTTTATTATTAAGGGGAAACAAAATACAAAACACCCTTGGGCCACCCTACATCTGCAATCAAGCGTTTGCGATAACTTGCATTGTTACAGCGCTGTGGAGGAATTTTGGTCCACTCATCTTTGCAGAATTGTTGTAATTCAGCCACATTGGAGGATTTTCGAACATGAACGTCCTTTTTAAGGTTTAAGGTAGAATTCAGGTCAGGACTTTGACTAGAGCACTCCAAAATCTTAATTTTGTTTTTCTTCAGCCATTCAGAGGTGGACTTGCTGGTGTGTTTTGGATTATTGTCCTGCTGCAGAACCCAAGTTCACTTCAGCTTGAGGTCACAAACAAGACCGTATTCTTCAATATTTTTTGGTAGACGGCAGAATTCATGCTTTAATTTATAACAGCAATTCTTCCAGGTCCTGAAGCAGCAAAAGAGCCCCAGACCATTGCACTACCACCACCATATTTTACTGTTGGCAGTGCCACCGCTTGCCATTTCGGTGCCCTAAGCATTCCTTTATGATGCCCTCGACCCAGAGAAAAAAACAATAATTTTAACGATCTAAGCACATGGTCTAAAGCGCACTGTCTAAAGGGGCGTGTCCGATCCACTTTTGCTAATTTAACGACGGGAAAAAAATTTTGTGCACTGAGCCCACGGTCAAAAGGGCCCTGTCCCAAATGGCGCACTTCGTTTGGACTTTCGGTCTCGTGGCCTTGAATTGCGTGTACTCGCTTAGTCTACAAGACCATAGGATGTCCCATATGTCATTTTTACACTTCGAAGTGTGCTCATCAGTGCCCCCTTTGCACCCTTGATGCGGTCTTCAGCGAAGCACGCACTGCAGCAGGCTTCACGCACTTTACCAACCAAGAAGTCCTTGCGAAAGAGAATTCAGACCAATCAGACGACAGAAGGGAGGAGTTCACAGTGATGGGCAACTTCTCTTCCTATTTCCAGCGTGACTCTTGAGTCTGTCCCAAAATATGTCTCCGGTGCACCCTCTTGGACTTGCGTTAAGGGACCCTAAGGTCTGCCCTACATGATGTCATCAAAGTGTGGTCTCTGAGGAGGTCTACAAGCTCGTAGTGTGCAATTTGGGACAGGGCCTCGGGTTCCTATTCCTGTAATGAGTAATGGGTGTGTTTTCGTCGTAAAGTACAATAAACCAAAGAGAGTCTTATCTCTCATCCCCTTTAAAAGCAAGTTGCGCTGGCGCTTTGTCTAATCTATGTTTAATTGACGGACTTTGTAAACTGAAAAAATAAGCGGAGGAAGAAGACCCCCAGTTTAAGATTAATGTTAAAGGAGTGGTGAATCAAACAATCAATTTTTACTTGATAATTTGTTATATAAGAGGTCGTCATACTTAAATGAACATCCTGCAAGTTTCCAAACTGAAAATGTCCTCTTTACTGAAATATAACAGTTTTTGGCACCAAGCCAAGAAAACGGTTGGTTCAGGAATGTGCAGAAATATGATGTCAAAGTAGAATTGAAACACCTCCCCAAACCCAAATACAACGACCACTTTTTTAGCCCCGTGACACACTTGTGGGCCAGGGGCAAAGCAAACCATGCAGTGTCTCAACAATCAGTAAACATGTCTTTAAAGATTGCCAAATGTAACCAAAATGACTTTTAAATAAATTTTTCGGAGAGACTTTAATTTTGACGCGGTGATCTGTTATGAGTAACCATGGAAACAAAGTCTTCGGTTGTGGAAGAACCGTCTGGGAACAACACAGACGCTGGATAACCTTAACTCGGAGGCTCGGAACATAACATTAGGAATCCATGGTAAAAGTTTGTTTTTAAAGAAGTTCCCGCTCGTGTGGGGAGTGTTTGCTTACTTTGTGTACCGCGGATTCATTCAAAGAAGCCACAAGTCGATGCTGGATTTGCAGAGAGACTAAAATATTAAAAGCACCATTAATATTGGATCCGACAAAAATGACACAGCAGTATTTTACTTTATTTAAGATAACGTTACTGTGTTTCACTATTGCTTTGTAAGAGATGTCCTGTTGTAACATCCGTGTCTAAACACGTATGTTTGACTGTTTAAATTTACTAAAAACATTAAACGATTAAGGTACAACCCTTAACAGTACGACTGTAATATAACGGTAGAAATATACAAAGTTAGTGATAAAGACGGACTTACCAGCCGCAATTTAGATTCTGATGCTCGCTTACTGTGTTGTATACGGTATTTTAGGCAAATTGTGTTTGAAGCTGTCCAATCATAGCAGTGGGCGTTTACGTCCAGGTCTTCAATGCGGCCCGCCCCTTCAAACGAACCATTTCTCCAGAGAGCCTCTAATTCATGTTACAAAATAGCCTATTACTTATTGCTTTTGATGTTTTTCAATGTAAAAACCACGCAAACATCATAAGTAGACCTCAGACAACAGTATCAAATAATAAAATCAACAAATTCATTGCCCCTTTAAATAATTGTGTTGTTTTCATTTGTTTTGAAATTGTTATTTTTTTATTTAAACTTTCAATAGCCGTTTTCTTTTAGTCATGGAAGTAAAAATAGCAGGCTTTGTAAGAAGTATGTAAGAAAAGGTTTGTACTCTAAAAATACTTTATGTGTACCAAACAAACAGGAGATAAAGAATTTACAAACATGCAGAGAGCAGTTTCAGCACTTGGACAGTGCATGATTTTTTTTAAAGCATTACTTAAGAATGTTTCTCATCTCACCATATCCACAGGTACAGAGTCATCATATACAGACATCATCATATAGAATCATCATATATAATCCATGGGGTAGCATTTTAAAAAAAAAACATTTAAAAATGTATGCAATATTTGCATTTGTTTAAAGCAAAACATTTAATTACTTAACAGGCTGCAGGTAAAAATCTCCTTACGCTTTCTAACGTCTCATAATCGGTCCTCATTTAGGCTATGTCCAAGAAACTCAATAATAATCGTTTACATTTTAATCCTTTAATGTTTCATATCATAAAAAGGGTTGTGTTCTGCTGCGCATCCATCTGTGTAATAAGCAAATACACATTGTCGTCCGGTATTACGAAATTCCAGACGTGTGTATATATATATATATATATATATATATATATATATATATATATATATATATATATATATATATATATATTTATATTTAACAGGAATTTTTTGTGTACCATGTGCACTGAGAAAGCACCACCGTCACCTCAAAATAAAACATAAACTACTGCTCAATATATCCAAGGAAAGATAATAAAGAAAGTTACAGCTAGCTGGCGTCAGTTATTTGTAAAATGCATATAGGTAATGTTTAACAGTACAATGTAAATTAAGCTTGCACCGAAGTTATATCTTATAACAAGTAATGCACGGGCATCATTTCTTTTCTCAGATCCTGACTCCTGCTGTCTTTTCGGGGCCATTTCCATAAAAGTTGCCTACTGTCTCAAACCTCGTCAGGCGCCCGCGCGATCAACCAGCACGGACCATCCAAGGCGAGGGGGGATACTTTCTAGACTAGAGCAATTAAATTATCTTGTTCCCCTTTTTTTTTTGTTACATATACATGGCTAAAAAGTGCCTAATAATATTTCTATAGGCTAATGAAATAATATTGGCTTTATCATTTTTTTCATTAGGCTATTTTTGGTGCCCCCTCAGCACTTGATGCCCTACGCACAGTGCGTGATGTGCGTGGTGGGAGCGGCTGCACTGTTTCCGTCTGATGATGTTATTGATTGTTGTAACTTTGGAGAGTCTACTAACTGCTGTGGTAAGATCTGTTAAGTGAACTAAATGTTTATTAATTTTCTTATGTTTTTAAGAAATAAGTAAGTCTTCATTGTGTTGAAGTCACTCGTTATTTATATATTTGATAAAATATATTGTTATCTAAACACAATGTGTGATGTGTTGAGGTATTTTTATTTAAAATAACCTGTGTTATAATACATTCATATAATATTTCAATGGACAATTTTTCCAGTAATAGAATAATTTAATTACTATAGATTTTGTACTAAATAAATTGTTTTATTCCTACTTATGGAAATGTGTTTTACTTATTTTAGATAGATAAAATCACAACATGCAACGTGCCATAAGCAATACTTCTTCTGGCCTGGGACAAAAAATCCACTACCAATTCCAAACCACAGTAATTTTAATAACTAACGTTCATTTTTGTATTCATTTTTCATCCTATTTTATGACCTTGCCCAAATCAGGATTTCTTGTATAATGGTCACACCTCAGTTTTGCAATTTCCATGCATGGCATCTTTCTTATGGACATTAAATAATGAATTTCCAGTGTGTGTTAAACATTTTTGGCCCATTTTAACTGTAAAAGAAAATGTGCCTAATAATTCTGCACACCTGAATATAAGGTGCTTTTTTCTCCTGCCAGCCATCATTAACAATAATGTATTACTTATAAATGCTTTATTTACATAATTAATGATAGTTATTAAGATTAATTTGTTTTGGAATTGGTAAAGAAATAGATAAAAACTGTGATGAAAAGTTTAATGTAGCTACTTAAAGGTATAGCGGAAGATTTTCGTTTTCCGGGTGGATCACCTCTGTTATTGGTCATCCCAAATGTCAATCATTCTGATCAGGGCTGGACTGGGACAAAAATTCGGCCCTGGCATTTTGGCCCAAACCGGCCCACACTACACTGCAAAAAAATATTTTCAAGAATTTTTTTTTTAGTATTTTTGTCTTGTTTTCAATAAAAATATCTAAAAATTCTTAAATTAAGATGCTTTTTCTTGATGAAAATTACCCAAGAAAATAAGTCTAGTTTTAAGACCAAAAATATCAAATTTAAGTGATTTTGTGCATAAAACAAGCAAAAAAATCTGCCAATGGGGTAAGCAAAAAATCTTGAACATTTTCTTAAACACTAAATGCAAAGCTTACCCCATTGGCAGATTTTTTTGCTTGGGAAATTTTGCTCATTAAGAAAAACCATCTTATTTTAAGAATTTTTAGATATTTTTTTACTGAAAACAAAAAAAAATACTACGATTTTTTTTCTTGAAAATCATTTTTTGCAGTGTATAATTACAAATACCACCCCTCTTTGCACGCCTTTAAATATGTAGCAATAGCAACTCCAAATTCCATAAAAGCACTAAACCCAATTAATAGCAGAAAAGAGTGAGCGTTGACACAAACAAACACTTCTAGAACATGTTATTTATTAGTTTAGTTTAGTTTAGTTTAGTTTAGTTTAGTTTAGTAATCCACACTTATGAATCCTAAAACAAGCTATTGGCAAAATTTGCCATTGAATTGCTGACTTTTTACAAAATACAAGTCCTGCTTACAGCAATATTGAAAACTGATTATTACTTGCAGTACTTACTGTACAGGAAGTATTCAGTACATTCACTGAACTAAACTTGTGTGATTACAGTAATAGATATTTTTAAGATTATCTGTCAAGTGTGTTGTTATATACAAAAAACATATCTTTTTTCTGTAAGCAGATCTCCTGGATTGTTTGATTTTGCTTGAAGAGAAATGATACGTTTTGAAACAGACAATCAACGAAAAATCTACGAATCAGATACAATCTCGTAGTCACAGAGCAAAGAGTGCAATTATTTTATTGCAGCTTTATCACCAAAATGTTGTGTTTTTGACTCAGTTTTATCAAGGGGTATCTATCTAAACTTGTGTTTTGAAAGCAGTTCTGCTTACCGCAGCCAGCCACTACACTCACTTCTCTCTCGTCTCTCTCCCTCTCCTCACTGACACCCCTTGCGTGCTGGTGCTGCGCTGCCAGTGCCACCGCCGCCACCATCATCATCACCAGAGACGCGAGTTGAAGGTCCTGCTGTGTTATTTTACCACATTTTGCAGCGTCTGCTGAAGAGCCTGTTTCTCCTTGCGTGTTATCTCTCTCTCTATTTTGACACGTGAACTGACCGACGACGCATGCTCGCTTGCACAGAGACCAAAGCGGTGATTGGGCCAGCTTAATGTCAATCAAAAATAACCAATGGGCTGCTGCTGAGTGGGCCAGTCTATCTAGGAAAAACAGGACGATGACTGGGCTGGGCAGTCATTGGGCCAGCTTAATGTCATTAAAAAAATAACCAATGGGCTGCTGCTTAAATGTCAGTGGGCCGGTCTGTCTAGAAAAAAAGACGCTAACTGGGCTGCTCAGCAGACAAAGATAGTATGAGATGTAGCGGCCCAAAAAGTATGTCGGCCCACCGGGAAACTGCCCGGTGTGCCAGATGGCCAGTCCGCCCCTGATTCTGATTATATGTTGACGTATAACCGTCGTACATGCTCGCCTCTCGGTTCGCTTGCTGCACATGCGCACTTTCACGTGTATGTGTGTTGTGCTACGGTTTCAACCATTCATTGAAGCTCGCGTTCTCGCTGTGTCTTTTTTTTCAAAATGTCTGAGGGTCGCAAGAGAAAAAGTGTCTACGAATTGTATGACAAGAAGAGAAAGGACTATAAAGAAAGAAACAAGACCAGACTGTTTATGGGAGACTATTTCACACGCTGGCTGCTGGTGTGAGCTAAAAGGACAGGTTGGGCTTCCCACGCGAAGTTTCTACAGGAAAAGTACATTTTGTCATGCTATTTGGAGAAATCCATTTAAAATCACTGCTAGTAAAGTTGATGTAAGTTGTGATTAGCGATGCTAGCCCTGGCACGAGTCACGAACCGCACAGACACGGTAAACATGCCGACAGCAACTTGTAAACAGAGCGAATAGAAGAACTAGGCTCCTGCATGCTCTCTCTCTCTCTCTCTCTCTCTCTCTCTCTCTCTCTCTCTCTCTCTCTCTCTCTCTCTCTCGTGCACGCGTTTAACAGGCGTTCCCTCTCGGGAGGAGGTAGAGAGTTTCGTGTGCCTTTTTTAAAAAATACGGAGGGGCGGTTCTTTTAAATAATTCGGGAAAATCTTCCGCTATACCTTTAATAATTCTGCCCACACTGTATTTTATTGCAGTGTAATCACTGTCATATTGCAAACAACAATTGGTCTATTCTTTGTGTTTTTGACTGTTTTATTAAGAGGATATCTAACAAAAGTGTTTTAAAGCAGTTCTGCTTACCGCACGTCCACTCGATTCTCGTCTCTTATTTTGACAGACGCACACTGACGCTGCATGCTTCATAAAAAAGCTCGAAATGTTGTGATTGGGGTAATCAAATGTCAAATAAAAAAGAACCAAATGGCTGCTGGTTAGGTAGTACCGGGCCGATCTGTCCGGAAAAAAAAAAAACATCTTACCCTGGCTGAATCCGAAACTGCATACTGCCATACTATATAGTAGGCAAAAAGCAGTAGGCGAACGAGTAGTATGTCCGAAACCTCAGTATCCATAAAATCAGTAGGCGAGAAATCCCCGGATGCCCTACTGAGTCCGCCCAGATTCTGAAGCATGCATCAGATGGACACTTCTATCCGAGCTTTCCCATGATGCCACGGGAAAGCAAAGCAATCGACCGGACACCAGCCAATCGGGTAATTTGAAACGTTACACAGCACCCTGACTTCACGCACAGACCGGCCAGGATATACCACAAAGTGCTCAGCTGACTCATGAAAATAAAGCTGTAGAATTGTCACAGCTGTGTTGAGATGACAGTAAATATGTGATAGTTTGTTAGAAAAATACATTTAAATAAAGTTTTGTTTCATATGGTATTCACATCTATACATTTTCATTTATTGTGATGGTTTTATTCACTCATTTTTTTATTCATGTTCCTGTTGTTTTAAGTAAATACCAGAGATTGCTTCACTAAAATGTATATAATCATAACAAAGTTTGTATTCAAGCAATAGATATTAAATTACAATCTGCTTGTTTTACTTATTTTTGTCCACTACATATCTGTAATATATCTGTAACACTGACAGAGACCGTAGTAGAGTTGTGAAGTTACTGATGCAATCAGGTGTTAGTGCACCTGTCCCTCATACACACGCATACGTTTTCATGCCTGTTATTAGGTTTGTTCGAGTTCATGAACCTCTGCAAGAACCAGCAGGTGAATGACATCAAAGTACCATGAGAGCAATTCCAGAAATCATACGGAGAAGTCTGATTTCGAGTCGCTCTCGCGGTATTGAGATGTCAATCTCCTGTCGGTTCTTGCGGTTCCGCATGAACTCGAACAAGTCTACTATGTCATAGGTCGCATGATAACGCAGTCTGGTCTCACTGTTTATACGTAGTATTTACACGTAACTTTAAAAAACAAAAAACTTATTTTTTGTACGTTGAAATAGGTGCTAAAACGTACAATGTAGACATATTTACAACATTTAAACGTAGCATTATTAAGTTTTTACAGCTAAAAAACGTAAAACATTTACGTATCTTTCATTCCATAAAGATTGCTGTATAATTTCCCTTTAACCATTTTAGCGATATGTTACCACCTTAACCCTACCCCAAACCTTACCCTAAACCCATCTTACCCTAAACCCAAATCTTACCCTAAACCCAAACTCTTTTTATACAAAATGTTTAAATACGTAATGTATTTTTATATTATGCAACGTAAAGGACAGATATGTTTAGGAACATATTAGTAACAATATAGCATTCAAAAGATATTTTAAGGTGCTAGAGTCCTATGCAAAACTGTTTATTTAAATAATTTAACGTTACTGTTTAAAAAAGCATAACAAACAGACAAGTGTAATCACAACAACTTATTTATTGCGAATATTAAAATCAGTACCAAAAGTAGTTAAAATGACGATGTGCTGCAGTCAGGCCCGGATTAAGAATTCGGAGGCCCCTGGGCACAATTTCTTGTAGGCCCCCCCACGCACACAATCAAACTATATATATATATATATATATATATATATATATATATATATATATATGGTTCTTTTTGTTAGAAACACCTCTACTTTTACAGGATTTACACTGACACATTACAGCCGGTGATCACTACCTGTAGGACAATATCAATACATGTAGATATTTTTGTTGCAAGCAGGGACCTGCACAGGGGGCAGATGCTCAAGTGAAAAAAGGGCACTTCTCTTAGGCCTAATTCTTTTTTAAACAAAATATTAAATATATTGACACAACTTCCTTATTTTAATTCCTTCACACACACCCAACTGTTTCATACTCTACTACAAAATACTAAATAATCAGTTCACAAAGTGTTTATCACAAGAACAGAAGACAGCAAATGATACTGCCAACAATGTGCATGTTTTCTGTTCTACTAGTTTCAAATATGTTTAGAATAAATGACTGCGCCAAGGAGAGGGTACAGTTTCACTAATAATGTGTTTGTTTATTTTGCACGTGGTAAATCTTTTTAATTCTTTTGGTGTTAAAATAACACATCTTTACACTAAACTAAAAAAGGAGGGTTGCTGCTATATTGTTAATTTCACAGGAAAAATGCTGCAAAAAAGTGGGGAAAAAAACTACAGATAGATTGACAAAATAAAAAATAAAGCAACTGAAACTGTTTCAAAAAGTATTGAACTTTAAACTAAAACCTGTTACTATTGGCTTATCTACACTTAAGAAAACGTATTATGAGTCATGTTAGCAAGACAACAATTGTCTTTTGAATAATGAGCTGTAAAACTGAGGTACTGTAGTTATGTCATTTGATCTCCACTGACTTCCCCACAAGTCAAGAAAAACACAGCTGGAATACGACCTGTGTGAAGAGCTCCTGCCTACCTGTCTGTCTGTTGGCAATGTGTGTTTCACTGTTGCGCACAGATGCAGAGGAGGAAGGGCAATCTGGGCAAATACGACAAACTTTCCCCGTCTGTCTTTGTCGCGCGCGCGCGTTCCCGCGCAGCTTCCAAACCACGGACAAGCGCGGACGGCTCCGTTCGACACATACGCAGTACAAATTATTTCTTATACAAATGATTACTTTACCAGCCTGTCAGAGCAGCACTGATTCGCGTCATTTACAGGACATTCACATATTCAGGATAAATGAAGAAAAGTAATGGATTTGTCTGATAAATCAACTGTGCACTGCTGCTTTTCTCACTCATTCCGAACTTAAACTATGAAGACTACTGCCACCCACAGTCCGCTCGATTCAGCGCGCGATTATTTGCGCTTAAATAGTTAATCTAAATAATTAACAATTAGATTTTACATTTTATTTTCTCCCGTCGCTTGGGCCCTGACTGCGCGTGGGCCCCTGGGCATGTGCCCATAATGCCCATTGGATAATCCGGCCCTGGCTGCAGTCAAGGTCCTCTCTGGAGTATATGAAGTAAAGTAAAAAGAAGTATTAAAGTTATTAATCCAAGAGTTTGATCAGCGAGCGTTGATCCGGCTTCCCTCTGTCACGACGTGCTTTTTTCATTTCAAACGTACACCAACAGCAATGGAAATGACGCAAGTATGTCACGTGGCACTCAAAGAGCCAATGAGCTTTTGATATCACTGCCGTAAAGCAATGTATCGTAAAGCTTCTTGAGGCGGGATATTTGAATTCACATTAACGAACGCGCGATCTGACTTTACGGTTGCATAAAGGGCTGAATTTCAGTGTGTTTTAAACGTAAGTAAATGTACGTATTGTAGAACCACACTGAAACGTAAAAATACACACGTATTCTCATGAGATCACGTTGGATAACGTCAACATGGTGGATGCTGTCCATACTTAACGCGAACGTACGTACTGTCTTAGCGCACGTTAAGTAGGTACCCAGTGAAATTCAGTACCTACACAGTATGCGATTTCGGATTCAGCCCCTAACTTTTTTGGAAAATGCAGTACATTGCAGCCCCTAAGGGGACATGGAGCAAAAATTAAATAAAGTTTAGTTTCATGTGCTCACGTGAAACTTCCATGTGCTCACGTGAAACTTTCATGTGCTCACGTGAAACTTTCATGTGCTCACGTGAAACTTTCATGTGCTCACGTGAAACTTTCATGTGCTCACGCAAAACCTTCATTTGCAGAATTTTTTTTTAAAGTTTAGTTTCGCGTGCTTACGTGAAACTATCACGCACGCGTGAAAGCGAAAGTTTCACGTGAGCGTGCGATAGTTTCACGTGAGCATGCAATAGTTTCACGTGAGCACGCAAAACTAAACTTAAAAAAAATTCTGCACATGAAGGTTTTGCGTAAGCACAAAGTTTTATGTAAGCACATGGAAGTTTCATGTGAGCAGTGTTGGGAGTAACGCATTACAAAATATAATATATTACAGTAATATATTATGTGATGACGGGTTGTATGTGGTCATCACTATCATTCTACCCTTGGTGTAGAATCTCACATTATGTGTATTGATACCTGTCTTTTTAAATAATCATTAATCATTAACATTGGGTTTTCTGGGTTGTGTTTTATGTGCTTATCTTAAATTCTATCTGAGCACATGCAGTGCACATATGCTATGTGTTGTTCATTAATAGGTGCACATATTGATTAATGCTAAGCTGAGTACCTGCAATAGTTTCCAATAATGTATAATGAAACACACTGAAGCTATTTTGAGTTTAAACACAATTTATTTCAAACAGAGTATATTAACAATGGCTATTGTATAGCATGTGGCATACTCACTACTTCCTGGTTTTGTGACTCCGCCTTAGGGAGGGCCGGACAACTGTCTTGCATATTTATTCATTTGGGTCAAACCACTTTGTTGTGTAGGGGGAAATGAATATTGCCTTTTGTCTGGGTTTATGGTCAGTGCTTGTTTAATGCTGTTTATAGCAGTACATTTTAATGTTGGGTGGTTAAAGATTGTACTTTAATTTGCTGTCTATTGTGCATTTTATGTTTATGTATGTAAAATGTTGCAACAGTTATCCCTGTATTTGGTAGGGCTCATTAATTAGTGAGATGGGCCTAGGTTATTTAAGTGTGTCTGGGCAGTACACCGGAGGACAGAGGGTCGTGTGTTAAACTTAAGCTTTTTTGCTGCATAAAGCATTTTTCTTTGTCGAGGTACTGACAAATTTGGCACTGATTTGAATGCCTTTGTTTAAAATGTTTTGCTGTACATAATTTTCTTTCCTTTTTTTTGCACTTTTTTGAATTTGACACTCACGCCATGCTGCCTCTTATCGTTGTAATAAACAACTCTTGGAAATGAATTTTGTGTGATCCAAGCCTTCCTACCACCTCCCCTTGGCCTCACTCGGGGCACACTACGACAAATGGTGGCAGCGGTTTTTTCAGTGCAGTAGGAGGCTTCAGGTATACACAGGGATGCCACCCAAGAAGCAAACGACGCAAAGAACAGTGGGTGAGGTTGAGGAGTGTATCGAACTGGTTCCAGACCAAGGAGGTGCTGTGACTGAGGCAACCTCTTCTTCGATAACCGAGCCAACTGGAGCAAAGATGGAACATCTGAGCAGGATGCTGGAAAGCTTCATGCAGTCTCAAAAGGATAGAGAGAGGCGGCTGGAAATGGAAGCACAGCGACAGGAACACAGATGGCGTGCTCTTCAGCATCAGTTCGGGCAATTACAGGCAGAGGTACAGCGAGAACGGCTGGAGCGTCAAGCATTGGGAGGTATGCCAGCGCAAGCCATCTCTTCGTCCTCCTGGCCACAGAACACAGACTTTCCCAATCTCAGAGACCATAGAAGGCAGAGCAGCCTCCAAGGAGATGTAGTACAATCACCAGTGCCATCTCAAGCAGCAGAGCCACCACATTGGATGGGCTGGCAAGGCCCAAAGATGTTACCATTGCAAGAAGATGATGATATAGAGCACTACTTGACTACCTTTGAACGAATTGCTCAAACCTGTAGATGGCCGGTTCAGGACTGGACACTGCACTTGGTGCCACTGTTATCAGGCAAAGCAAGAGCAGCCTATGTGGCGATGGAGCTCACAGATACTTTTATGTATGACAAGGTCAAAAAAGCAATTCTGGACAAGTTTGAAATTAATGCAGAGACCTACAGACGTCGCTTTAGAGCTAACACACTTCAACAAGGCGAGTCCCCCAAAGAGCTGCAGGCAAGACTGAAAGACCTTTATGACAAATGGATTACACCAAAGGACAAGACCAAGGAGGAAATAGGAGAGATGATTGTCTTGGAACAGTTTCTTAGAGTGATTAACCCTGAAATCAGAACCTGGATTTGTGAACACAACTCTACCTCCTCAAGACAAGCAGCCGAGCTGGCTGAAACTTTCATCGCGGCTAGGCGATCCACTTATCAACTGGGATACAGTCAAGGCAGTACCTACAATATGGCAGGTAAGTCTGGGAAAGTGGTCGGAGGTGGTTTACATTATAACTTCAGCAAAGGCCCTAGCCTCCAAACCATACAACATAAGTCTTTCAATAACCCCAAAAGTTATCAGGTGGATAGTCAACGCAAAGATAAACAAGTGTTAATTTGTCATGCATGTGGCCAAGCAGGACATAAGAAATCAGAGTGTACCGTACAAAGAGTCAGTGATACACACCTTTGTTATGTTCCTAGACCTTCTCAGGCAGGTAAGGAAGCTTATCAAAATTCTGATACAGTGGTTGATGTGGTAATAGGGGGCAAACAGTTCAAGGCTTTGGTAGATACTGGTGCTAGCCAAACATTAGTCAGAGAGGAGTGTGTGAGACATCTCAACATGGACAGCCATAGCAAGCTAAGGGTACGTTGCATACATGGTGATGAAAGGGAGTATGCTACTGTGAACTTGAACTTGGAAATAGGAGGCCAACCTTACCTTTTGACAGTGGGCGTGGTTAACCAAGCTCCTTATGCAGTTATTTTGGGCAGGGACCTACCAGTACTTGTTGACTTATTGCAAAGTCAGACAGATGTTGCTGAAGTCAGAGCAGTAACCAGGGCGAAGACAAGACAGGCAGAAAGGAATAAACAAGCTCTTAACGTGTTACCTTTTGCTAACCAGCCCAAAACAAAAAAGTCCAGACATGAGAAGAGGCAGGAGAAAGTTAAAGGAACAGTTGTGGTAGAACAACTTCCTCAACCTGACAGTAATGACTTTTTTGATATACCTCACAATATTGCTGAGTTGCAGAAACAGGATGTCACACTCAAGAGTCTATTTGAGAGAGCTACTTCCTCGGACGTAGGAAAATTTCAGGACAGAGATCACTTTATAGTACAGAGGGACATGTTGTATCGTAAAACAGATGAGGGTGACCAGCTAGTGATCCCCCTGTCATTGAGAGCTAAAGTGTTGCAAATAGGGCACTCCATTCCTTGGGCAGGGCACTTAGGCCAACAAAAAACCTTAGCAAGAATTGCAAGTAGATTTTATTGGCCTCGTTTGTACATGGATGTGATTGATTTTTGTAAGTCCTGTTCAGAATGCCAGTTAACAGCCCCAGTCAAGAAAGGGGATAGAGCACCCCTGGTTAGTTTACCCATAATTGATGTACCATTCACTAGAGTTGCTATGGATATTGTGGGACCTTTAGAGAGGAGTAAATCAGGGAACCGTTATATCTTGGTGGTGTGTGATTATGCTACTAGGTATCCCGAGGCATTCCCCCTCAAAAAGGTAAAGACCAGGCAAATTGTCAATGCTCTAGTGCAGTTGTTTTCTCGGGTGGGGATACCCACTGAGGTTCTTACAGATCAAGGTACAAATTTTACCTCCAGGCAGATCAGGGAAGTCTATTCAATGCTAGGGATTCAGGCCATAAAAACCACCCCGTACCACCCCCAGACTGATGGGATGGTTGAGAGATTCAACCAGACCTTAAAAGCAATGCTTCGGAAGTTTGTCACAAAGACCGGCTCAGACTGGGATCAATGGTTGCCGTATCTGCTTTTTGCCTATCTAGAGGTTCCACAAGCCTCAACAGGCTATTCCCCCTTTGAATTACTCTATGGCCGCCAGGTACGAGGACCACTGGACATTTTGAAGGAGGCCTGGGAGGGAGACATACCTAAAGAACAGACTAACATTGTCTCTTATGTCCTAAAGATGAGAGAAAAGATGGACACTATGGCAGAGCTTGTTCACACTAACATTGCCAATGCCCAGAACCGGCAAAAAGCTTGGTATGACCAGTCTTCACGGAAGAGAACTCTGAGTGTGGGCCAAAAAGTGCTACTGCTTCTCCCAACTTTGGACAGTGGTCTACTTGCCAAGTGGCAGGGCCCTGTTCCTACAGACTGAACCACTGTAGTGAATCCACCCTTACAGCCCCTACGAGATACTGAGGAAAATAAGTCCTACAAATTATGAGATCCATTTGCCAGATCGACGAAAGAAGAAGCAAGTCTTTCATATCAACCTTCTAAGACCCTGGCAGGACAGACCAGAGCCGTTGTCAGACCAGCTGCTTGCACGTAAGGTGGAGGAAGAGGAAGAGTCTATTGAGCAATACTTCCCAACAGTCAAGGATTCCATGATCCTTCCAGAGCTGGGACATCTAACATCAGAGCAGCAAAAGAACCTACGGTCTTTGATTCCAGAGGGCCTTTTCAACGAGAGGCCAGGCAGAACTGAGGTAATGAAACATGATATCCGACTCCTATCACCTGTGCAGTATATCAGTCGGAAGCTGTTTCCCCGTGAGGTAAACTATTCTACAATAGAGAAAGAAGCTCTAGCTATTAAGTGGGCCTTGGACACCTTGAAGTATTACCTCATTGGCAAGGACTTTATCCTAGAGACTGATCATCGGGCATTACAATGGCTTCATAGAATGAAAGACAGCAATGCCCGCATTACACGCTGGTATCTTTCGCTACAACCTTTTAAATTTCAAGTGAGGTATAATGTTGGAACCCAGAATGTGATTGCGGACTTTCTGTCCCGTCACTGTGATTAGTGACTGGCTTTGGGGGTATGTGATGACGGGTTGTATGTGGTCATCACTATCATTCTACCCTTGGTGTAGAATCTCACATTATGTGTATTGATACCTGTCTTTTTAAATAATCATTAATCATTAACATTGGGTTCTGTGGGTTGTGTTTTATGTGCTTATCTTAAATTCTATCTGAGCACATGCAGTGCACATATGCTATGTGTTGTTCATTAATAGGTGCACATATTATTGAGTAATGCTAAGCTGAGTACCTGCAATAGTTTCCAATAATGTATAATGAAACACACTGAAGCTATTTTGAGTTTAAACACAATTTATTTCAAACAGAGTATATGAACAATGGCTATTGTATAGCATGTGGCATACTCACTACTTCCTGGTTTGGTGACTCCGCCTTAGGGAGGGCCGGACAACTGTCTTGCAAATTTATTCATTTGGGTCAAACCATTTTGTTGTGAAGGGGGAAATGAATATTGCCTTTTGTCTGGGTTTATGGTCAGTGCTTGTTTAATGCTGTTTATAGCAGTACATTTTAATGTTGGGTAGTTAAAGATTGTACTTTAATTTGCTGTCTTCTGTGCATTTTATGTTTATGTATGTAAAATGTTGCAACAGTGATCCCTGTATTTGGTAGGGCTCATCAATTAGTAAGATTGGCCTAGGTTATTTAAGTCAGTCTGGGCAGTACACCGGAGGACAGAGGGTCGTGTGTTAAACTTAAGCTTTTTTGCTGCATAAAGCATTTTTCTTTGTCGAGGTACTGACAAATTTGGCACTGATTTGAATGCCTTTGTTTGAAATGTTTTGCTGTACATAATTTTCTTTCCTTTTTTTTGCACTTTTTTGAATTTGACACTCACGCCATGCTGCCTCTTATCGTTGTAATAAACAACTCTTGGAAATTAATTTTGTGTGATCCAAGCCTTCCTACCACCTCCCCTTGGCCTCACTCGGGGCACACTACGACATATTAGTTTTTGCTCAACCTCAACTCTGTAACGCAGTAATATAAGGCCTTACTAATAACATTTTTGTAATATTTTACTCGTTACAGTCTTAGTAACGCGCGCGTTACAACAATGCATTTCAAAAATAGACTGTGTTATTTTTATTTTTTTATTTTTGCCCAGCCCAGAATCCACACAGGAAAAATCTGCTAGGCTGCGTCCCAAACCGCATACTTCCATTCTATATAGTAGGCGAAAAGCACTACTTCTCGTACTCTTTGCCTACTATATAGAATGGAAGTAGGCGGTTTGGGACGCAGCGTATGGCTGTTTACAGGTGCTGTATGCAGCATGTTCATTTTTAGTTTAATTTTGTATTTAAACAGCGATTTGGACGCGGTGCGCGTTAAATATAGACGCGTTTCTTAAAGAGCCGAATATGGGAAGTCCGCATTGACTAGTGGTCGCAATCAGGTCCGGTAGCGCCGCACACGCATAATTCTGCACTAAGTTAAAGCAACAGAAAGTTTCTATCGGTCTCCCATGCTGCTTGAACCTCAGAAGTAAAGAGACTTTTAGAAATCTTGCCAGTAAAATCCATATCACACCAGCAATGACAAGGTAAGTTAACGTTGCTATGGTTACAGTCCATATACATAATAGATTGCTAGGCTATTACTATCTACAGTTTTATTACAAACAGCAACCAAACCTACAACGTAGTGTAGACTTAAACATGGTTATCTAAATAGAACATTTAAACATCACTGTTTAAAGTTTTTACCAGCCTTTGTATGGGAGCCTATATGAATTGTTTGGCAAAAAGCAGTGTTCCTCTGTTTGTCTGTTACTTTTATATGTTAGTCTACATGTAATCCTTATATTGTACTGAAATGAGCTGTATTCCTTGAGGCCTGATCCTCCAATAGCACTTTTTGATAAGTTGTGTCAACCCAGTGCATGCCAGGTTTGTGCTGTGAATCTGAATTAAAAAAGAGGAAGAATAGAAATTAAAAGAGGTTGTGTGTCTTGCCATGTTATTAGTCTATAGGTTGCATTATAGTGGGCTCTAGCTCTATTGTGGTTGGTATGTGTACCATAATTTACCAGACTTTTACCAGATCATTTGTCTATGTTTATGATTCTGACAGTGACTGTTATTGTATTTTGCCATAAGTCTTCACTCTGCCTATTCAAAGCTCAAGGGCCAACACATAACTTCTAGATTTATAAGCAGCAATAAACTACATTTTAACATTTTATAATGCCTAGTCATACTTCTGTTATTTTGATGAAAGTAACTCAAAAGTAATGCAAAAGTAGTGTAACTCATTACAGTTCAGAGTCAGTAATATTGTAATGTAACTAATTACTTTCAAATGACAGTAATTTGTAATATATAATGTATTACACTTTGGAAGTAACTTGCCTGACACTGCACGTGAGCACATGAAACTAAATTTTAGATTTTTTACGCCAACGTCACCTTAGGGGCTCAGTACAACCGCGCCTAGTGCCATTAATAAATTACGTGAAAACAGAAAGAAAGAAAGAAAGATATGTATGGAAGCCCATTTCCGCCACATAAGAAAAAAACATGCTCTGATAAATCATAATTATGACTTTAAAAGTAATAATTATGAGATAAAAAAGTCAAAATTATGAGATAAAAATAGAAATTATGACTTTAAAAGTCAAAATTATGAGATAAAAAAGTCATAATTATGAGATAAAAAAATCAAAATGATGACTTTTAAAGTCATAATATGGCATAATTGGTCATTTTTGACCTATTATGGATGGCTGTTCCGAAAATAATTGAGTTGTAACGTGTAAATATGTATTGGTTCCCTAATTCATTGTACAGTTAGTTAAAATGTACATTGGTTTGTTCAGCTATATATTGGTTTAAATACATTGGTTTGTTCAACTATATATTGGTTTGTTCTGGTATGTATTGGTTTAGATACATTGGTTTGCTCAAACATATACTGGTTTGTTAAACTATACATTAGTTTGTTTAGATATTCGTTTGTTTAGTTATATATTTATTCATTCAGTTAAATAAGATGCATGTGGTGAATGGACATAGAGGGGCTGACGCCACTTAAAGCCACTCTATGCATTTTCGGCGTTTTTGTCAAACAACGACCCATAGAGTCGCTGGAGAATACTTGCAACTGTCGTAATTTCTCACTCTAGTACACCTCCGAAGATAATAACCAGGTAATGTTTCACAATTTCATACAAATATTAGGCTACTGCATAGTCTACTAAACTACAGATGACCCAGGTCAAAAAGACGTAGTATTTAATGTATTAAAAATATACTTAAAATACAAATAGTATGTTTATAATACATTTGTATTTCCAACATACTTATTTGAAGGGTATTAAAAATACGTTAAATTGCATTTAAACGTATTTTTTAAAAGTACACTGGTAATAAATATATACTTAATTACATTTTAAAGAAATATGCTAAACTTAAGAATATTTTTAATGTATTTATATTAAGTGTACTAGAAGTACATTGGTAATAAATATATGCTTTATTACATTTTAAAGAAATATGCTAAACTTAAGAATACTTTTAATGTATTTATATTAAGTGTACTAGAAGTATGCTGGTAATAAATATATGCATAATTACACTTTTAAGAAATATGCTAAACACAAATGTACTTCTAGTGAAGTTTTAGTATATTTGGATAAAACATACTTTTTTCAAAACATGATTCATTAATTGTAATAAGCTAACATTAAAATTTCCTTAAGCATTTCAACATCATATCATTCCGATTGCATAATAAACTATTTTTTCAAAGATTTGCTTAAAATCTTACGTTTGCTAGTGTTTATTTTCAAACAACACACGTGACACACGTGACTAAACCTGATTGGTTGTTGTCATAGTAACACGTCACGGTGCTATTTGAAAGCTGTTGTTGTTCAGTTCAGTTCACGAGGTGCATGCGGTTGCTTGCATTAAAGGTATAAACTGTTAAATTAGATGGCGACTCTGCATTAAACATATTTATTTAATTAATCGGCGGTCATGTTTCACCAGAGGACTAAGATAAAACAACTCGATTTAAAATGTGAGCAGTTTTAGTGCATCTGACGTCGAGGGAAAAAGTATTTCGCTTTTTGTTTGGAGATGAACGAGACAACACGAGGGTAAGTGATGAAAGATTTTCGCATTTCTTTATTTAGTTAACTATTAAATAAGTAAAACATTACAGTTGTCCTTATTTTAACCCAGCTTCTTTATGTAACGTTATGTCGGTGTCACGTGTGGTAATTGGAAGCATTTCTCTTAAGCATTTCAGAAATCATTAAAACCTTTCATTTTTTTTAGCACAGCGACATAAATATGTCCAACCAGAGCAAAGTAGACAGGAACAAATGAAGATACAGCCCATAGAAATACTTATTCTTGGTGGTAAGTTTGTTGTTGCTATTTGAATAAGATTAAGTTCACGTTTAAGTTTTTCTAATGTTTCTCTTGCAATGCTAACGTTAGTTTAAAATGAATGTTTGAGCTGTCTTACCTGAAAATACCATGATATGACCATATGGTTATTATAACTCCAGTAATGTTCAATGGCTAATGTATAGCAGTTCAATCTTGACAACCTTATTGTCTTTTTGTTTATTTTTAAATGTATTTCTAATTACATATGGACACTTGACTTTCTCACCTCTTCGCTGGTTACAGCCTACGGTAAGTATGAGGTTCACAACGTTCGTTTCACTGGTATTGAATCTCTTCTCTCTCTATCCACAGTCAGCAGCTGGGACACAAGACACAGTTAGTTAACTTGACTTTCTCACCTCTTCGCTGGTTACAGCCTACGGTAAGTATGAGGTTCACAACGTTCGTTTCTCTGGTATTCACTCTCTTTCTCTCTCTCTCCACAGGCAGCAGCTGGGACACAAGACACAGTTAGTTCACTTGACTTTCTCACCTCCTCGCTGGTTACAGCCTACGGTAAGTATGAGGTTCACAACGTTCGTTCCTCGGGTATGCACTCTCTTTCTCTCTCTCTCCACAGGCAGCAGCTGGGACACAAGACACAGTTAGTTCACTTGACTTTCTCACCTCTTTGCTGGTTACAGCCTACGGTAAGTATGAGGTTCACAACGTTCGTTTCTCTGGTATTCACTCTCTTCTCTCTCTTTCCACAGGCAGCAGCTGGGACACAAGACACAGTTAGTTCACTTGACCATCTCACCTCTTCGCTGGTTACAGCCTACGGTAAGTATGAGGTTCACAATCTTCGTGTCTCTGGTATTCACTCTCTTCTCTCTCTCTCTCCACAGGCAGCAGCTGGGACACAAGACACAGTTAGTTCACTTGACCTTCTCACCTCTTCGCTGGTTACAGCCTACGGTAAGTATGAGGTTCACAACGTTCGTTTCTCTGGTATTCACTCTCTTTCTCTCTCTCTCCACAGGCAGCAGCTGGGACACAAGACACAGTTAGTTCACTTGACTTTCTTACCTCCTCACTGGTTACAGCCTACGGTAAGTATGAGGTTCACAACGGTCGTTCCTCGGGTATGCACTCTCTTTCTCTCTCTCTCCACAGGCAGCAGCTGGGACACAAGACACAGTTAGTTCACTTGACTTTCTCACCTCTTTGCTGGTTACAGCCTACGGTAAGTATGAGGTTCACAACGTTCGTTTCTCTGGTATTCACTTTCTTCTCTCTCTTTCCACAGGCAGCAGCTGGGACACAAGACACAGTTAGTTCACTTGACCATCTCACCTCTTCGCTGGTTACAGCCTACGGTAAGTATGAGGTTCACAACGTTCGTTTCTCTGGTATTCACTCTCTTTCTCTCTCTCTCCACAGGCAGCAGCTGGGACACAAGACACAGTTAGTTCACTTGACTTTCTCACCTCCTCGCTGGTTACAGCCTACGGTAAGTATGAGGTTCACAACGGTCGTTCCTCAGGTATGCACTCTCTTTCTCTCTCTCTCTCCACAGGCAGCAGCTGGGACACAAGACACAGTTAGTTCACTTGACTTTCTCACCTCTTTGCTGGTTACAGCCTACGGTAAGTATGAGGTTCACAACGTTCGCTTCTCTGGTATTCACTCTCTTCTCTCTCTCTCCACAGGCAGCAGCTGGGTGCGGCGCCCTCCTGTTTCGGTAAGTCACAAACTTGGGGGTTATTTAAGTTCCAATAAGGTAAGTACGGCAGACTTACTAATCGTGGTTTCCCTCTCAATAGGTCAGATCTATAGGTAGATTTCTGGCGACGTCGCGGGCAACCCTCACAACGAGCTCGTTGGTCACAGGGGGGTGGACACGTCACGTCGTCTCACCAGGCCGAGCGCTGCCCTTCTCTGTCTGCCGTCTCGGCGATCGTATCCCGAGCAGGGGCGCCCCTTTGTAGAGACCCGGGACGGCGGAGTGCCTACACCTCACTCTCTGCAACAGTAAGTATTGGGTAGATCAACGCATCAACAATAATGACCTTTAATTGTACTCACACATCCACTGATCATCCGGTCCTTCACCGGCGTTTCTCCAAAAATACCCCCCACGTCTGGACGGGAACTCGTTTCCGTAACACCGCTTCACTATGTAGACTTAAAGCGTATTCTCAGCATAAATTCAGATATTCTCTGCTAAACCGGCAACCTCTTCGTCTTCCTTTGACAGAGTGTACAGAGGCGGGGGTTTGTCTGACAAGACACACAGCAATACACAGCAATACACAGCAATACACAGCAGTACAAAGCACCACGTCAAAAGTGTAAGTTTCCACGACACAAAGACTCACCCACCACGCTCAAGTGTACATACAGGACGCCCGTCTCTTTACACGCTGCCCAGGTCCGATGGTTGATGGAAATATTCGGTCTAGCTGATGGTCTTGTCGCTGCGTTTAGCTTCCGTCGGATGTTTCCTCGGCTCACCCACCACGCTATCTCAGGGGTAGGGCCGCCCTCCTTCTCCTGGAGGTATCCACTGAAAATACAGGTTAGTGTACAAAGCGTCTTCACCAATATGTTATACTCACAGGCACCAAGGACGATAAATGTCACTGTCCTTTGTTTCTGATCCACACAACAGGCCAGCATCAATCCTGCCAAGCAGGGCGTCTCTCCAGCGTTTACACAAAACCACTTGCAGGTCTGTACTCACAAATACTCCGTTTTCTGCTTACGTTATGGCTGCGCTTCCGATTTCATCCGTTCGGTTTCCAACCTTTAAGGTTCACAACATCTCTCCAACTACACTGCTTCAGCCTGGGAAAGAGAGCCGGACCGCTACCAGCAACGCACCTGATGAGTATACACCACACTGCAATACAACGTCAACAACCAGCCCAACTGTGATTTAACTGTTCTTTTTATACTGGCCTGCCCGGCGTGTCCTCCAATCATCGCCGCTCCAGTTAACTAGGCACAGCTGCGTCTAATTCCGCCGATTTCCCTCTCGCGGCGCTACCGGAAGTTCCGGTGTTTTTCCTTACTGGCCCGGGTAGGAAACACTTTCGGGCGGAACCAAACTTCCTTAACTTTGGTTCCGCCCCTGAAGATCGTCACCTTGTGACAATTATGTATGTCTCTGTGCTTGATTAATTTACTTTAGATATTTTTGTAATGTACACAACACAATAAATTGTTCTGTATTCAAAATCTGTGTATGTGTCTTAATATTTAATGATTTTAATGTAACATTTTCAAATATTAAAAACAGCTTTATAATAAAATAGAAGTGTAATGCTAATACATTTCTATTAATGTAATGCTAGTATATTTCTAATATGCTGAAGTACTTTTAAAGTGTTCTTAAAGCACAGTTAAATTAAGCTTTAAATGTATTCTAACTGTATTTTTAAGTGTATGGGAAGTGCATTTCAAATGAATTTTAAAGAAGTACACTTAAATTGCACTAAATATATTTGAAGTTGTTCCAATTTAACACAATTTCAATATATTAAATATAATGCAAATAGAATAAAATTGACTTTAAATATATCTCGAAATGCATTTAATATATTTGAAGTGGTTTCAATATAATACATTTAATATGCATTTAGTAGCATTTAAATATATTAAGTATGTCCCAAAAAATACTATTTAAATATATTTCTTTTTCACCTGGGGATGGTAATAGGATAATAAGAAGTTTATTCCAAGTGTAGAGTGCATATAATAATAAAGTATTGCGTTTGCTAGCTTATAACGTTTTTACATGATTGCAGCTAAATCACAAGTAAACAGTCTATAGTCTATGTCTACTGTGATGCCATGACATGAAGTTAATTGTGTACATTGCATTATTTCATAACATTGGTCATTATAATGTCACTATACATGATTATTGATATTTATCATAATAGTTTGCAAATTGTGCATGTTTACACTATTTACAACCTCTAGGCTTATTAATGTCCTGATAATTATATTGACAACTGTTGTCATGATAATCGCATGACATACTACAAGCAAGCGCAACAACATACAACATAGGCCGCAAACAAGTTTACTTACTAGTCCATCAACAAGATCGCCTGATCAGCATCTCATCCAGTGCTGTCTTTTAGTTGCCTCACGCCAACAAGTAAAAACCTGACCGAGTGGGACTCTTGTCTGGTTCCTAACGCGGTCAGATTCTCTTTTCCTTTTCCTACTCGCTTCCGAACGCGCTTTCTTAACTTTTAAATAGTTTAGCCTCTCGTCTCAAATTCGCGCGTGCAGTTGTTGTTATAGGCTTGATCGACTCATGCATCGCTGCAAGAACCGACAGCTGGATGACGTCAAAGTGCCGTCTCGGATCATTCTCGCGGTACTTTGATGTCATCCGGCGGTCGGTTCTTGCAGCACCACACGAAGTCGAACAAGCCTAACGTGTGTGACGTCGTTGCCGTAAAGCAAGTCGTGATACTCGCGAGATTTGTCAGGGGCGCTTCTCTCAAGCTTGCATTGCTGGTTTTGCTAGCGGCGTCTTCCCCGAGCTTCAACAGGAGGATGATTCACCCTACTATGACTTTGTTTACCACCGAAATAACTTTGAAGCTGTTATATTAAGGTAAAATAACTGCATAGTGTGTCTTTAACTGCAGATCAGTACAGTAATGGCAGAGGGGAAGAAGCTGTTCTTGTGTCTGGTTGTTTTAGTGCGCAGGGTTCTGTAGCGCCTTCCAGAGGGTTGGAGGTTAAAGGCAGGATAGGTAGGAATTGTCTAAAAAACTTTTTTCCAAATTTGTTTAAACTGTCTTTATATACCAATACATAAGTAAAATGTAAGTACTCTGAAAAAGAGAGTATAAAACTTGAGTGTCTGTAGACCTTTTACGATTGTTTTAAACACAACTAATTATTTTCATTCGGGACGAAACAAATGACTGGCTTGCGCGACTGTCACTCTCTCTCTCTCTCGCAACCATGGCACCACCCCTGTTCCTACAGGATCTGCCCACACATGCGCACACCCGTTGATTTGAAGTGCACATGGCACTCTAGGAAGAGTAAACGTACGGCAGAGAAAGAGCATTCAGAAGTCACAGTACCTGCATATGCAGTCTGCGAAGGCAAACAGGGCAAAAAAATTAAAAAACAAAGAAATCAAACGAGAGTAAATATCGCGTGGCTTTTCCTTGAGTCGACGATGCGGTAGCAGTATTGTCTCCGGAGTGTAGTACTCATCCGAGTCAACAATGCTTTCATCACGGAAACTCTTCCATGCAAAACACCTTATATGTTATGAATCTTCCACAAAATTCACCTTCATCACAGTGTAACTGATGGTAATGAAAAAAACTTGTATCAATGCAACCTGTTTTTAGCTTTATCTTATAAATATAACTAGCTCGTTTGTTACCGAATCAAACAAAATATATTTTAAACTTTACCAGTATCGATATGCTAGTATGATAGCGAGTACCAAAAGCCATTCTATTTGTTTATATTCATAGTGATAAAGTTAGGTGTATTATTACATGTGATTGTGACATGATGTTACGTGCACCGCGCTCCTTCCTCTCCGCTCGTCTGAGGTAAATGCTTCTCCCAGCAAAGCAGGCAGCGTAGCGTGTTAATGTGTTTCGGGGCGTGGCTTTAGAAGAAACCCAGAAGGGAGGGGGTGGAGTGAATGGAAAAATTAGCTGTATTTAAAACCGTCGTGAGAGGTCTACAGACACTCGATTTTTATACTCTCTTTTTCAGAGTTCTTACATTTTACTTATGTATTGATATATAAAGACAGTTTAAACAAATTTGGAAAAAAGTGTTTTAGACTATTTTAGACTTAAACCTGCCTACCCTGCCTTTAAAGAGGGTGTATGTTGGGTGTGTGGGGTCTTTAAAGTGTAACTAAACCCCTGGTCAGAGCCTGACTCCACCCACTGACAACAATTGATAAATGCAAGAAAAGTGGCCAGATCCCAACGAAGATAGGGGGGACAAACTAAGCTCGTATCAAGTGTGTGGTGAGATCGTTACAAGGGCGTGGTGAGCTTGAACCTGCTTACGTCACAAGGTTTTTTTGGACCCAATATCCAATAGGAAAATTCAACTGCAGTAGCCACCATTCAACCTGAAGAGTGCAGCAACATTTTTACACCATCAATTCAATTCAATTCAATTTCAAGTTTATTGTCCAAAAAAAGTGGAAATTTGTCTTTGGCTCCACAGGTGGATTTCTAAAACACATACACAATGAATAGACAATAAATACAACAGACAAACAACACAGTAACCCTTACAAACAACAATAGATAACACCTTTATCACACACCAATATAAAAAAAGATAAATATGGATATCATGGACTATTGTGAGTTCAGTAATGATATAGCACTCGGTATAAATGACTTTTTGTAAATATTTTTGGTTGCTAATGCAGCTGTGTACCTCCTTCCTGATGGTAATTTCCTAAATTCTATGAACAGAGGATGCACTGGGTCAGACACAATGTGGTGGGCCTTACGTCTCATATGTGTAGTATATAAATCTGCCAATTGTCCCTGTCCTTTACCAACAATTTTACTGCCCAGCTTTACACTTCTGGATAGTTTGTTTCTGTCCTTAACCCCCAGGTTTTCAAACCAGGTACACATATCGAATGTCAGCACACTCTCAATCAAACTCCTATACACAGTCTCTAGAATTTCCTTTCTGACCCCATATGAGTTCACCTTCCTAAGTAAATATAGGTGCTGCATTGCCTTTTTAAAAATATACTCAGTGTGTTTAGTAAAACTAAGAGTGGAATCAAAGAATGTTCCTAAATATTTGAACTCCTCTACCTCCTCTACATTTTTATTATTGATTACAGCAGGTATAAGATCATGGCAGAAATTTTTCTGCCTCATTATCACCATCTCTTTGGTCTTCCCTTCATTAAGGAGAAGGGCACTATCATGGCACCAGTTAATAAGCTCCTCAATAACATTAAAATATACAGATTGGTTGACCGTATTCCCTGCCTGCATTAGACCAACCACAACCATATCATCAGCATACTTATACAAGTGACAGGTGGAGTTCATAATATGCATTTCATTGGTATACAAAGAAAACAGGACAGGTGAAAGAACGCAACATTGTGGTGCCCCCGTATTTAAAATTACAGTCTCAGAGGTAATGCCACTGAATACAACCTGTGTGGACGATCTGTAAGGAATTATTTTATCCACTGCACAAGGAAACTATTTGTGCCAATTTCACATAGTCTTTTAACTAAAATATGTTTCTGCATACAGTTAAAAGCTGAACTGAAGTCAATAAATAATAGTCGTGCATAGTTTTTTGGCTGCTGTATGTGTTTGCTAACCGTGTTCAATGTTCAAACCGTGTAACAGTGTCAATGTTGCGTCACCCGTTCCCCGCCCCCTCTTATATGCAAAATGGAGTGGGTCAAAATGTTCTTCAAGTGAGGATGAAAGATGGTTAACTATTACCCTCTCCATACACTTGCACAGAATACTGGTCAAAGCAACTGGCCTAAAATCATTAAGCTCTGTGGCTTGAGATTTCTTAGGGACATGAACTATATGTGAAATTTTCCATGACTTTGGAACTTGATGGTTATTCAATAAAAGCTGAAACAGTTTTGTGGACACAGGGGTGAGCTCAAACCTACATGTTTTAATCACTCTAGCCTTAAGTCCATCCGGGCCGGGAGCTTTGCCTAATTTAATTCTGGCTAAAATGGTTGCTACCATGTATTGCACCATATATTGTAGTATTGAAACACTTTATATCCGAATGTCAAAACACTAAAATCAATGAACAGCACTAATAAAGCATCAATCTTACAGATCATTAACTAAAAAAAGTTGGTTTAGGGTTTAGTTACTCTTTTATGATGTTCTCTGCCCGCTTCCTGGTCCAACAAGTGTTCAAGTCCTGGAGGGAGAGTTCTACAGAGGATTCGTCTGCCTGTTTTGGTCTGCCCATTGTGTCCCTGCGCTGCCGAGTCTCTGATCTTCTCTGTCTGCTTCCATCTTGACCAGCTCTCTTTTGACTACTGTTGTGTTTAAATAAATTCATAATTTACTTGCTATTGAATCTGTGATTGTTTTCTTCCCGCACCATGGCATTAATAAATATTGCAATTTAAGACAAAATTCCAAAAGACAAATTCGGCATGGACCAAGGAATCCATAGACACCAAATATCATAATTTTCTGGCAAACATTTCAGTAGTTATGGGCAAAAATAGCAATTTTTCATATCTCATGACCCATAGGTGGCATTGTCATCAAATTTGGCATGGACCCCCAGTTCCTGGTGCCCATTATGTAAGGTATTAACTGCAATGATTGTGACGAGAGCAATCCCATGTAGTAAGTAGAATTTTCATAGATCAAAAGGAACACCAGTTATAACAGTTTGAATAGTGAATTTATGAATTGCGGGTGGCACTGTAGAATTAATGCTAGAGACAATATTTATTACTCAAACAAACCAATGTATTCCCGAACAAACAATATATAACTGAAAGAACAAATGTATAACTGAACAAACCAATATAAGCAAACCAATGTAAAGTTTAACAAACCAGTATATATTTGAACAAACCAGTGTATCTAAACCAATACATACCTGAACAAACCAATATATAGTTAATCAAACCAATGTATCTAAACTAATATATAGCTGAACAAACCAATGTATACATGAGCAAACCAACATATAGCTGAACAAGGCAATGTATATTTGAACTAACTGTACATTGAACCAATAGGGATTATTGGTTACAATAGGGAACCAATAATCAATGGGGAACTTAGATCAGGTCTCCACACCATAGACAAAATAAAAAACGATCCAGCCCCAAATGCCAGATCACGTCAGAAAATATAAGTTTACTTGTTTAACAGGCTTCTGTCAGTTAAGTGGTGGATCAATTGTTGCTCGAGAAGAGCACAAGCAGAGGACATGAGACAAAGGTTTAGTTTACAAAATAGAACAGAGTTTTATTGATGGACAGCTTCAGTTGCATATGTCTCAATGTTCAAACCTCGTTCAACCCATGTCCAACAAGCATGAATTCAACATGCACTGTTATACAAAATGCTTAATAGCAACATCCCACAAACCTTGAGCTTCCATAAACATTCTCTTTATCTATCTCTTTTAACAGAGAGACAAGACAGCTCGTGAGACTTCACAAATGTGAGACAACTTTAAGACTGAACAACAATGAAATCAATAAGACATATAAAATATAGAAATATAATGAATGAATGAATAATATAATCAAATATAGAAATATAATAAAAAAATGAAAATATAATGATAAAAATGATAATAATGAAATTGATAATGATAAAATAATATTTAATAATCAAATACTTAATTATATGTATAACTAATGATTATAAAATGATTATGATGATTGTGTAAATAAATGATTAGGAATAAAACTATGTCAACAATAATGCCATATTTCTGACTTTTTTATCTCATAATTATGACTTTAAAAATCATAATTTCGACTTTTTGTCTCATAATTTTGACTTTGTTATCTAATAATTATGACTTTTAAAGTCATAATTTCGACTTTTATCTCATAATTATGACTTTTAAAGTCATAATTTTGACTTTTTATCTCATAATTATGACTTTTAAAGTCATAATTTTCACTTTTTATCTTATAATTATGATTTATCAGAGCTTGATTTTTTTCTTATATGGTGGAAATGGGCTTCCATAGTAATGGGCCGCGATGTACGAGTGTTATGGGCTGGTCAGACAAAAATAGTGTGAGATGTATTGGCCCAAAAAGTACTTCGGCCCCACCAGGAAATTGCCCGGTCTGCCAGTCCGCCCCTGAAAATACATAACGCACCGGCCCAACCAGACCGCGGGCCACCGGGAATCTCCCGGTAGACCCGATTGCCAGATCTACATTTCTTCACTGCGGCTGGAGTCTTGCGCTTTGCGCGCTCCTTCAGTGCGTGCACGGAGCCGCGGCAATAACGCGCCGCGCCCAGTCCTGTAGATCATTCACTGTTTTCGCTCCATGTAAATGTGCATCGAGCAAAACAATTTTTGGTTCCCAAAACGTTCCTCTAACGTTAGTTTTTTTTTTTGTTGTTGTTGTTCTTAAAACTTCTAACGTTAGTTTTTAGTTCCCATAACGTTATTTTCCAAGGTTTTTGGTTAGCCAGGAAAGTTTTCTTTCAAGAAATAGAAAGTTATTAATAACGTTCTATTTCTGTAAAGAAACATTTCCTGGCTAACCAAAAACAACCTTGGAAAAAACGTTATAGGAACCAATACTAACGTTAAGGGAACTTTTGGAAACTAAAAATTGTCAGATCGGTAACAGCACAAACCACACATGTAGTATAGATATTTATGTAGGTTACTTATGTTTGTTCTTGTTGGCAACTTCTACTTAAAAAAATGTACAGATTAATAAATGTGACCACAGTATTTCATTTTAAATATTTTGTTTAATCTATTTTAAACAATCCTCTTATTTAAAAAATCCATACAAATTTCACTCAAAAAATTTTACATTTAACCTGAAGACAAATATATTGTTAAACTGTTAAATGTTTGTATGAAAACAAGAAAACACCTACTGGAGAAAAGACAGGAGGAAACACAAAAATTGTAAAGTCATCAAAAATCCCCTGCTCCAGTGAATTCCTGGCCTGACAATTTCCAACCGTGTATCAGTCCCGCCCAGTCGAAAGTGAAAGTAATTTAGCTGAGAGTTAACGGTCCGTCGAGATTTCGTGAGCTGGATCGTCCGTCAGCACAAAATATAGGCTACTTTGACTTCAAATTATAGTAAACATGATTATTTTGTTGAATTGTGTGTATATAAAGACGCATCTGCTTTATCTTCTTTCAATGTCAACATTGCTGAGGATGTCTGATGGTGAGTCATATCTGCACGCTCACACACGGGTGGTGAATCCTGGTTTTCTACCCAAAATCTGTAGTTAAATAATGTTCTTCTCGTTTGTGCGTATACGTAGTTGAGATGGCAACCATAAAAGACAAACGATACCGCAGACTGTTTAACAATACTTGTGGAAACATTAAACAAGTTACGACTCGCCTTAACTCTTATTAATGACTGGACACATGAAGAAATATCACGACTGATATAATTTTTCCATAATACAATATGTCCTCGTTTTACAAAAATGTAATTAAGTGATTATTTTACTACCACAGATTAAAGATGTGGTAAACTAAAATGTTTTATTTGTACCAGATTAGCTTCCTTAAGTAAAACTTGGTTACACTTTATTTTGATGGTCCCTTTTGAAATTATATTGAAATTCTGTAAGTCCTTTTCGATAAAAGCATCTGACAAATGCATAAATGCTCACCTGAAACCAAAAATTCTTAGATCATTGATGAATGTGATTTTTTTATTTAAAGTGAAAATTAAACCGAAAAGTACACAAAATGTAAATGTTCTGTAAAACTTCTGTGATATCTTTATTTAATAAATAGTTTTTTTTATTGTTTAGGTTTCACACTGAAGGGTTCCTCAGGTCCTCTGGTTGTTCCTCTGGGAGGTTCAGTGGTTCTGCCCTGTTCTGTTGATTCACTCTTACCACTGAAAGATCTGGAGGTGGAATGGAGAAGATCAGACTCACAGACTCTCATTCATCTGTATCAAGATGAAGATATTAGACCAGAGGCTCAACATCAGGATTATCATGATAGAGCTCATTTCTTCACTGAAGACATTAAACATGGAAACTTCTCCCTCCTGTTGAACAATCTGACAGCTGAAGATGAGGGACAATACACATGTAAAGTTTACTCTGGACAAGAGTCTGGAGAAACTGTGGTGGAAATTAAACATGTTGGTCAGTAAGAATCACATAAATTCAGGTTAAACTTTAAACACAGATTACATATCATGTTGTTGAACTATCCTGTTCTGTTAAATTCTTTCAGAGCGTTTGATAGTGTCAGGATCAAGTCAGTCCATATCTGCATCTGTGGGTGGTGACGTCACTCTGAGCTGCTCTGTGAACTCTCACATTAAACCTGAAGAGATTGAAGAGGTTTCATGGAAGAAAATAGATAAAGATGAAGAAATTCCAGTTCTTCTTTATCAATACAATGAAACTTTATCAGACGCATCAGATGAGCGATACAGAGACAGAGTTGAGTTCTTCACTGATGAAATCCACAGAGGAAACTTCTCTCTCAGACTGAAGAGAGTCAGAACTGAAGATAAAGGAGTTTACATCTGTCAAGTGATTAATGGACGACTTTCAGCAAACACAATTGTTAAACTGGAGAGACTGGGTGAGTCATTACAAGAACTGTTACAAGAACATTTAAGTCTGTATTTCCAAATTTTGTTAATTTATTTACAGACATTTTTAAAATATGTTTTGCTACTTTAATAATGCAGGTGTGTCATTTAGCATGTCAGAATTAGGATGACTCTCTCAATCACTTAGCATATATCGTCTCGGTTACATATGTAACCCTCGTTCCCTGAAGGAAGGGAACGGAGACGTCACGCCGTGACCGACGAATTGGAAACGCATCTCGCGGGACCAATATACTTTGAGAAACTTCTTAACCGCCAATGAACTTGGCATGCAGGTATTTGCATCTGCTGGCGCCGCCTCCACCGGTTACCGGAGTATTTAAAGAGCCACACAGATTCAAAATCGAAACTAACCTTTATTGCAGTGTGTCGTGTAGCTGTCCATCAATGTAAACAACGTGTAAAGTCGTTGAACCAAAAAGTGCACGATTAATAAAGTTATTGGCTTCTAAAGCAGGGAGTCGACTCTGAATCGCTGAAACGAGTCGTTATATGGATTGAATCTCCTGCCTGTCTTTATCCACGTCACACGAACGCATCCACGTCACATGAGATACTATCTCCGCCTACAGCCTTGCCCGGGAGAAATGAACACTTTGACCCGCCCACAGCTAGTTAGTCTGTGTAAACAACATCAGCTCACGCTGTTTTCAGTTTGTGTTGTTTTCACTACCAAAGGAGACTTTTTCAAGGAGGAATATACTAAACGCGTCTGGCTGTGAAGAATCAGTGGTTAAAATTAATTTTTAACGGAGGGATTTAGACGTTTGGCAATGAAAGATGGTTTAGTACCCACTTTATTTGGAACAACATGCGTCTCCTAACCACAACCTGTAAGTATGATTATAGCTACATACTTGCTTAAATGAGTGTAAAATGTCTATAGTCGTTTTTATTGCTTGGATTAATGATGAATGATATCGTTGTTTAAACTCTAACTTATATACTGTCAGAGTCATGATAGCAAGCGGTTTTGCTATGACCTGGTTAGCTTACATAAATGCTTAAATGAGTGTAAAATTGTTAGTTTCGATCGTCATTTGTATTGTTTGGATTAATGATGAATGATGTTGTGTGTTTAAACTGTTAATTTACTGTCAGAGAGTCACGTTAGCGAACGGCTAACGCATGCTCATTTACGGTTTTGCTATGACCCGGTTAGTTTACATAAATGCTTAAATGAGTGTAAAATTGTTAGTTTCAATCGTCGTTTGTATTGCTTGGATTAATGATGAATGATATCGTTGTTTAAACTCTAACTTATATACTGTCAGAGTCATGATAGCAAGCGGTTTTGCTATGACCTGGTTAGCTTACATAAATGCTTAAATGAGTGTAAAATTGTTAGTTTCGATCGTCATTTGTATTGTTTGGATTAATGATGAATGATGTTGTGTGTTTAAACTGTTAATTTACTGTCAGAGAGTCACGTTAGCGAACGGCTAACGCATGCTCATTTACGGTTTTGCTATGACCCGGTTAGTTTACATAAATGCTTAAATGAGTGTAAAATTGTTAGTTTCAATTGTCGTTTGTATTGCTTGGATTAATGATGAATGATATCGTTGTTTAAACTCTAACTTATATACTGTCAGAGTCATGATAGCAAGCGGTTTTGCTATGACCTGGTTAGCTTACATAAATGCTTAAATGAGTGTAAAATTGTTAGTTTCGATCGTCATTTGTATTGTTTGGATTAATGATGAATGATGTTGTGTGTTTAAACTGTTAATTTACTGTCAGAGAGTCACGTTAGCAAACGGCTAACGCATGCTCATTTACTGTTTTGCTATGACCCGGTTAGTTTACATAAATGCTTAAATGAGTGTTTCAATCGTCGTTGTTATTGCTTGGATTAATGATGAATGATGTGTATTGATGTTGACAATGTCTTCTCAGTAAATCATGTTAGCACGAGGTCAATACATGTTGCACTGTTGTTGGTCTGTGCCACTGACTGATCTGTGGTCTGTGAGACTGATCTGTGATCCGTGCAAAGACACAATGTCAGTTGACCAATCAGAGCAGAGTAGGCTACTGAAAGGTGGGGATTAGGCAGACTGAGTCGTTGAACGGCTTCACACGAATCGTTTGGGGATCTCTGAGAAATGGGGTAATTTTAAATTTATATTTTGAGAAAATTACAGTGTTTTTGACCTAGCATGCATTTAAACCTGTTGTCCGGGACTTATAAATAGTGATAGGATGCTTAAAATTGTCATCTTACTGGCTCTTTAACGAGAGGCAAGTGCAATTACCAAATCACTATTTTCGCTGAGAAAGATGAGCATCAGTCTCCGGCCAGTAATCAACAGTGGAACAGCAAACCGTGGCAACGGGACGTGATGTCTCCATTCCCTTCCTTCAGGGAACGAGGGTTACATACGTAACCAAAACGTTCCCTTTCAGTTGGTCACTACGACGTTACGTCGTGACCGACAAATTCGGAATCCCTACCAAAGCGCCACTGAAGCTGACCCTTCCAGTGAGTAAAACTCTCCGAATCCACTAAGGAGACGGAGAATTAGGTTCTAATGCAGATGGCCGGTCACTACTTGTTCCTTAACCCACGATAGTGAACCAGCAACTGGGAAGCGACCTGACTGCGCAGAGTAGGAATGCTGCAGAAGCCACCTCCCGTGGGGTATGGGTGGTACAAGATATGAACAACCAATGGTTGACATCAATAGGCAGTAATAAGACATACTGGGGAGGTGCAGAGCGGGCTCTGCTGGAGGGAAAATGTGGGTTGGTAGGATTAACCCCACTGAAATACTCACAAGGGAACCCCACGTAGGGGACGCAATGTGGAGGCACGAGCCTAACACATAGGATCACAGGGATGCAGCTAGTTAGAGGCTGACAGCCGATGCTCCGCAACATGCGCTGCCAGGGCAGTGGAGGATGGTCAAAAAAACATTTGCGCCTTTTGACCGTATGGCCTTCCATACTGGTACTATAGTGTAGCGCCGGTATGGGGCTGCAAGCCAACATGCGAGCCGGTTCTCAGTGTTCCACCAGATGATGAGAGAACACGAGAGGAGACCGGCTCAAAACGAGCACTGTAAAACCTAGTAAACGTGTTTGGTGTCGCCCAACCAGCAGCTCTGCAGATGTCTGTCAGCGAGGAACCACGAGCAAGAGCCCAAAATGAGGCAACACTTCTGGTGGAGTGAGCTCTCAAATTAAAGGGGTGCCCTGCAGTTAATAAGCAAGGGAAATAGTGTCTACAATCCAATGAGACATCATATGCTTGGTGACAGCTTTCCCTCTCTGCTGACACCCGTAACAGACAAAGAGCTGGTCTGAGGTCCTGAGACTTTGAGTTCTGTCAACATACAACTGCAATGCGCGTACGGGACATAACAAAGTCATGGTTGGACTGCCTCCTCCGAGGGCAGCGCTTGCAAGCTCACCACCTGATCTCTGAAAGGAGTGATGGGAACTTTGGGCACATAGCCTGGCCTGGGTCTCAATGTTACACTAGAGACAGCAGGTCCAAACTGAAGGCATGACTCGTCGACTGAAAATGCATGAAGGTACCCTACCCTCTTAATGGAGGCCAATGCGAGCAGGGTCAGAGTTTTCATTGAGAGAAACTTCAGACTCACAGACTGCAGAGGCTCGAAAAGGGCAGCCTGCAGGGCTTTCAGCACCATGGACAGGTGCCAAGGAGGAATAGAGGGAGGGCGCGAAGGATTCAGCCTTCGGGCACCTCTTAAAAACCTTATAACCAGGTCGTGCTGACCCACTGATCTAGCGTTTATCAGGGTATGATGAGCGGATATCACAGCAATATAAACTTTAATGGTGGAGGGTGACAGCCTACCATCCAACCGATACCAAAGGTATAAAAGCACGACACTGATGGGGCATTCTTGGGGGTTCTCTCGTTTAGAGGAACACCAGTCGACGAACAGGTTCCATTTTAGCAAGTAGCGTGTCATGTAGACGGTGCTTGCACTACAGCAATGGTGTTAGATACCGCTTGTGGTAAATCACTCAGAACCTTCGTGCCAAAAGGACCATATGTGGGGGTTCCACAGGTCAGGGCGCGGGTGCCATAACGTGCCACCCCTTGAGAAAGAAGGTCATTCCTCAGGGGAAACCGCCAGGGAGGGGTTGTCGCGAGAAGCATGACTTCAGGGAAGCAGTTTCTGGTGGGCCAATAAGGAGCAACCAGTAAGATGCGCTCCTCGTCCTCCCTGACTTTGCACAGTGTCTGTGCGAGAAGGCTCACTGGGGAAAATGCATATTGCGTGGACCCCGCTGCCAGCTGTGTGCCAGTGCATCCACGCCTAATGAGACATCGGTTAGGGAAGTAAACAGGGTTGTACAATGGGTTGACAATGGGTTGTATCCAGAGATGCAAACACATCTATTTGCGTTCTGCCAAAACGTTTCCAAATCAGCTGAACCGCCTGGGGGTGGAGTCGCCATTTGCCGGGATGTGAATGGCATGAAGAGACCTCAGATTCTTCTGACTCCAAAAGGAGGAGATGACGGGCGAGATGCGACAGGTGACGAGAGTGCAAACCGCCTTGGTGATTGATATACGCAACGGTCGCAAGTTGTCTGTGTGAACTAATACATCTTTTCCTCGTAGCCTGAGACAAGACGAATGAGTGCCAGGTATACAGCCCACAGCTTGTGGCCATTGATGTGCCAGTGCAGTTGGGGTGCTGTCCACCCTCGAGACTGCTAGCCTGTCGTACGTGGCCCCCACCCCGTGTTGGAGGCATCTGTATGTACTACAGCATGTCTGGAGACCTGTCTCAAGGGCACACCAGCCCAAAGAAATGCTGGGTCTATCCACAGAGTGAAAGTCAGACGGCAAGCAGGTGTGATAATTACATGGTGTATGCCGGGGCTCTCCTCTGGATTTGGTCGTGAAGCCAATGCTGAAACAGTCTTATATGGAGCAGCCGAGTGGTGTCACAGCCGCAGCTGCTGCCATATGCCCCAGGAGCCTCTGAAATTGTTGCAGGGGGACCACTGACTTGCATTTGAGAGTTTGAAACATGTTAGAATTGACTGTACACGGGCTTCAGTTAGGCGGGCTGTTAATGCAACCAAATCCAGTTCCATACAGAGAAAAGAGATCCTCTGCATAGGGCAAAGTTTGCTCTTTTACCGGTTGACTCGAAGACCCAAATGAGCAAGATGCCGAGGCGTTAAGTCTCTGTGTTTGCACAGCGTCTGCCTCGAACGCAAAGCGGAGAAACGACCTGTGGTGAGGGAGAATGGACAAATGAAAGTAAGCGTCTTTCAGGTCTATGGCTGCAAACCAATCTTGGGGGCGAATACATTGAAAAATAGTCTTGGGCGTTATCATCCTGAACAACATTTTAAGAAGTGCATGGTTCAGTACACGCAAATCCAAGATCGGACGTAACCCACCGCTCTTCTTGGGTACTATGAAGTATGGCTGTAAAACCCTGACATCATCGAGGTTAGAGGGGCCGGCTCTATTGCGTCCTTCGCCAGTAGGACAGCGATCTTCGCACAAGCATCGAAGCAGCACAAGCATCGAAAGTATGTGGTGTAACACTGACCTGAGTCCGCTGAAGGGTGGCATGGTCGTCTGGCTTCTGAAACAAAGTGTCCAGACTTCCGGTAGCACGCGCTGGTGATGGAGGAAGAGGAGGGTGAGCTGGTATGGGCCCGCTCACAGCTCTCATGTTCCTCTGGAGACCTGGAGAAAAGGGGGAATGCACTCTTGATAATTGTGGGTGCCGGCTGAAAAGCCGGCGGAACAGAAACAAACTAACCTTTTGAGAGTGATCCTCTGCATCTCCAGGTCGCCCATCTTATGACCGCTTTGACCTTTCTTTACCTCCATGGGTGGCGGGCTGAGCGGGCAGGGTGGGCTTGCTACAGCGGGTACCTCAGAGCTGCCTTGGCGGGGAGCAGGCTGAGGTGGCGGCGTAGATGGACCGGAAGGGGTAGCTGGCTACTGACGCGGCATGATGGCCTCAGTCTGCTTAGCGGTTGAGAACTGCTGTGAAGCACTCTACCACGTCGCCGAAAAGGCCAGTCTGCACTTTCTGGAGACGATTCTTATCGACCTCATTCATGTCTGCGAGACACAGCCTGAGATGGTGTTCCTGGACCAGTAGTGTAGACATTGCACAACCAAGAGCCTGGTGGCGACCTTGGACGCCTGAAAGACGACTGAGTCGTGACCTCCCTTATGCAGATCCATCAGAGCCTTAACCTGAAGTACCTGCAGAAATGCCATGGCATGTAGTGTAGAGGCCGCCTACCTGTGAACCTGATTTGCAGACGCCGAGGTGAGTGTTAAGACGCACAAGCAGCTCCAAGTACCAATCGTGAAGGCACGACAGTTCAGGTGGGGGAGATTGAGTCCACTCCACTCTACTGCCACCACCGCCCGAGGGAGCATGGCCATCATCTCAGGGTTGAACTCGGGGTGCGCTACCCGGCCCGAATGGGGAAGCGGATCCGAGTCAGCCTTAGAGACAGACGGCCCACCTGAAATGCAGAGACAGGTATGGGGGAACCAACAGATACCGGAGGCGTCGTAGAACACGAGTAAACTGCCTCGATCGGAATCGCTGCTTGCTGCGGATCAGCACTGAGAGTCGGAGGACGTACCTGCTGTCTAATTCAGTACTGTGATGCAGAGGATATTTCTCCCAAATTTTGCCATGGCACCTTTAGCAGAGCTCAGCAACAGAAGGGTGAGGAGCGTTCCCGGAGGAATGTAACCCGTCTCCGCATATCCGCGAGGGTCATGCTCTCGCAGTGACAACACAAACCCCCCACAAACGCCGCCTCAGTGTGCTGAATGCCCAACACGAGAGACGGAGATTGTGACAATCCTTAGGACCCATACATTTGCCGCATCCGGAACTCCACGTCTTTAAAAAGACACAAATTCAACCCGTGCTGCTCTTTTAAGGGAAAAACACTCTTTAGCTGTGCTGAGTTTATGAAAGCATGCAGGGGAAAGGTAATGCACACACTCAGACTCAAGTTCAAAGAGGTGAAGATCCGCTGCAAAGCGCTGAATCGGAATCGTCAATCAACTATGAGCCAGCAGCATCTTCCGGAGCAGGTAAGACAGCTTCTCAATAGCAGTTGATCTGCTGGCTTTCAAAGCAAAAAATTTAGATTTGGTAACTGCACCTGCCTCTCGTTACATACTCAACCGGCGGGGCGGCGCTGACAGATGCAAATACCTGCATGCCAAGTTCATTGGCGTTTTAGTAGTTTCTCAAAGTAGATTGGTCCCGCGAGGCGCGTTCCCAATTCGTCGGAACCCAAGATTCAATGAATCATATTTGAGCTGCCTTCATTTAAAAACACCTTGTACTGACATTACTTAAAGGGGACATTCCATGAAAATCTGACTTTTTCTATGTTTCTCTAAAGATTAAGTATATGAGGATAACATGAGCATTAAACATGTTGTTTTATTACAGAATATTTAAATGTGCTTGTGTGGTTTGGTCAAAAAGTAAACTCCTGAGTGTTTTTGGAAGTGTATTTTATAATAAAATGCTGAAACTCAATGTGCGTGTTTAAAACACTAGCACGTGAAGGCAGCATGAGACCTAAAGGTCTTGATTTTTATCCCACAATGCTCCCCATCTGCTGATGAACACATATTTAGTATGCATAGAACATATGATTGACTTTTTAAACTGGTTCAAATATATAAAGCTGAACACCATTACTAACTTTGTGAAACGCTTTGTGAGAATTCCCTGCTTTGTTGTGTCTGTCTGATACTGTCTGCAGCAGGCAAGCTCTTGAGACTCCGCCCACCTCTGGAAAGCGAGCTGCGAGCATCAGCTCATTTGGTTTTAAAGGGATACACACAAAACTGTGTATCTTTGCTCACAAGTGCTTATTTTGACATGCTATTATAATGTTCTATGGGGTATTTTGAGCTAAAACTTCACTCTGTGGACACCAGAGACTTATTCTACATCTTGTAAACAGGGGCTTGTAATGTCTCCTTTAACATATATCAGTGCCATTGTTTTGTCTCAAGATCCACACCAGTATTGATTTTTTTGTAAGGTTTGTTTGTAAAAACTACCTAAATGTCCTAATATAAGTAAGTGTCATGGTTATGTGATGAGGAGGACAAAGGTTAACAATAAACATATACATTTTAATAACACACTGAGGAGACCCACATCAAACATACCACACATGAAATACTAATAAGATCGTACAAGGACTGAATTAAGGCAAGGATATAAATACACATAGACACAGGTTATAACAATGATGATAATATAATTAACAGACAACAGGTGCAGACAATGAAACATAAGGGAAAACTAAACAACAACGACTATACTATAACAGTACTCCCTCTTTCCCCTAGGCGTCTCCCGCACTGTAAATGAAACACCAAAGTGGTGGGAGGGGGGTTAACTAAACAAAGAAAGCCAAAAGGCTTGTTTGACTTCATGCAGTGCCGCAAGAACTGACAGCCGGATGATGTCAAAGTACTGCACATCAATTCAAGAAACCATATGGAGAAGCCTAATTTTGAGTCGCCCTCACAGTACTTTCACGTCATCTTGCTGTCAGTTTTTGCAGCGCCGCATGAACTTGAACATAATTAAGATGTCCAAGGGGGTGACGAAGGTGGGAGCAGCCAGGGAGGAGACTGGAGCAGGAGGAGTTAGATGTTGGTCCAGAGAACAGCCAGAATGAAGCCCCAGGGTGGAGTTGCCAGAGAAAGGAGCCAGAGTGAATTTTTGCTGCTCGACACCCTGAGGACGAGTGATTGTGACAGAAGTTCTGAAAGAGCCAAGCAGACAGAGAGCTCGGGGGATGCTGAGGTGCCAGAGTGCCAGGGAACTGATGCAGAGGTGAGGATCCGGAAGCCTGCGGTAAAGCCAGAGCGAACCAGGACTAAGAGATGGAGGGAGGAGCCCAACAGAGCCGGTGGGACAGAGCGACGAGGAGAAGACATATGAGTGGAGTCCTGAGGAGGAGGCGGGATGACGACTGACCAGGACGAACCAGGAGGGACAAGGAAGCCTGACGGAGCTACTGGGAAGATGGGCCAAGGTGGAGATAAGGGAGCCAGGAGCCAAGGTGGAGCTGATGGGTCAGAGGGCCAAGGCGGAGTCAGGGTCTTGAAGGATAGTGATGTAGACTTGGGGAAACTCCCCCGAGACAGCTGGCAGATGGTAACACCCCAGATCCTCCAACCTTGCGTTGCCGACACACTGAGGATAAGCTGGAGTGTAAACAGATGCCAGTCATTTTGTGTCTTAACTACTGACTGACGATGATAGAGGAGAAGGAATTGGGAGGCTGAGTGGGACCAGCAGGAACAAACAACAGCTAGACGTGACCAGCAAGGATGTAGCGGTGGGCTCAGGCTCAGTGCAGCGAAGGTGATGGCTGTCTGGTCTCTGGTTTGGGAGGGAGAGTGAGTCATCCTCACCGGTGATTGGAGATTCGCGGAATACCAGCACCCACTCCACGAATGCAGTGAAGCTCCCTTGAGCCTCCTCGGACACCTGGACTCATGTGGTAGTGTTCAGTCCAGCAAGCAAAAAAGTGCAGAAGCAGCTGTCTGGAAAGGTGGTGAATGGAACCAACTTTAGAATGTCTAAAAGGTGTTCCTTGAGTGAGTGATCTCCCTGCTCCAAGCACAAAATATGCACGATGCGTCACTGATTGGCCAGCTAATCTGTTCGTTGTGATTGGCCTGAATACCTCTGACATCAGCCAGAAATGTGACACTTATCCTTACCATGTTTGAAAGATTTACTCACAATGCAATGCTGACAGGAGTTAACTAACAGGTTGTGAGTCCAAGCATGAGGAATTATGATAATGTCGGTCTTGTTCACGTCATCGTCCCAGGAAGTAAACGGTTGCCTACAATCCGTGTGTTTGTTGTAGTCCAAGAAAAGAGATTTACATTGGAGAGGATAACTCACGTCATCGTTTACTTTGGGGTTTGTACTTTTGCATATGGTTAACGTACTAATACACACTTACACACCAAAGGAAATGCAAAATCGTAAATCGGACCATAGGTGCTCTTTAATAACACACTGAGGAAACCCAAATCAAACATACCACAAACGAAATACCAACGAGATCGGACAAGGACTGTGTCAGGTTTAAAATACTTATGAACCTTAACAAAACCAGACACACTCAGACCACGAATGGGGTGTATAATATTCTGCAGGGAGAACCCAGATTGAGATGTTTCATCAGGAAACACTCAACTGTCTCTCGAATTGAGCCCTCCTGCAGGACTGTATTTATTTAGTTTTTAATCACTGGTTCACTCCGTTCATTCCGAAGGTCGAACCTCACAGACTTTCATAATTGCAACAACATCACACATTTTGCTATAAGTCTAGAAAAATAGGATTGACTACATTCTACCAAAACAAGATAGTAACTTGATGATGCAGCTTGATGATGCAGTTACCAAAGGTCATATGATAACAAAAGAACATTGTACGCTAGGGATGTCCCGATCAGGTTTTTTTGCCCCCGAGTCCGAGTCATTTGATTTTGAGTATCTACCGATACCGAGTCCCGATCCGATACTTCTATAATACATTAAAAAAGAATAAATAAGAGCGAAAAAAACAGAACCAGATGTTCCTTATGTCATGCCGCACGCGTTGCTGTTTCTGTGTGGAGTCAAAAGAACTCTGTGCCAGCGCATAACTACAGATGTGTTAAAAAAGAATGAGAATATATATATAGTATATGTACAGGGGTTAAATTGGGATTTGTTTTGTGGGGAGGCTCTGTTGGGAGGGAGGGTTCGAGGGGTAAAATGTTTAATCCTGATGACAGCAAAGGCACTGGTGTGTTTCAATGACATTTTGGACCTCTGATAGGATTTTATAAGTTTCGGTTTTAAAGCTGTGCCACATGTTGACCCAAACTTTAAAACCTGAACTTTAAATTATGCAAATCTATGAGTCTGACACCCTATATGCATGTGTTGCACATGTCATTATGCACAATTGATCAAACTTTGAAGGAAGTTATAAGAATCAACCACCTTGACTAATTCTAGGCATAAGATAGGCTACCCAAAAAGACTCAATTAACAAGATAAACAACAAACTGATTCAGCAATATATCTTATAAATTAGCCATAGAGATTCCCTAAGCTGGTCAGCAGTTAGTTATAAAATACCTATAGTTAGGTCGCAATTAACTTGTATAATCAAAATACATTATTTTATTAAACTATACAATAAGTTGTATCCAGTTTTCTAGTGTAATGAGATGAGTGACATGGCTATACATACTTTAATACTTTGTTTCTAGACTTCTATTAAGTTTTTTCGACGTGTGCACCATTCTTACCTCTCTCTCTATCTCTCATCTCTACAGTAATGTCAAATGATCCTGCGCGAATGCGCGTTCTTGAGGTTCTGAGTGAGACGCGGAGCTGCGTCTGAGCACATGTTGACAAAAACGATCAATGCGTCGTTTAAATAAGCGATAAAAACACGGTTTTGTCGTGGGTTCCTTGCACGCACGAGCGTGAAGCCTATGAAATGAAAGCACGTCTATAGGCTTGTTCGACTTCATGCGGCACCACAACAATTGACAGCCGGGTGACGTCAAACTACCGCGAGAGTGATCCGCGAAATCATACGGAGGAGTTTGCTTTTAAATCGCTCTCGCGGAACTTTGACGTCATCCGGTTGCCGGTTCTTGTGGCGCTGCATGAAGTCGAACAAACCTATTCTCTTTTCATCAGTTCACACGCACCAGCGCAGCGCGTACACTGGCGCGGAGCAGAGCGAGACCTTAATGGATTTTAAACCCTGCATATGTATCCGAGTCCTGATTGGGAGGTAACGTCCGATTCCGATCGAGTCTGAAACCACGTGATCAGGGCCGATTTCCGATCACGTGATCGGATCGGGACATCCCTATTGTACGCACTATTTTACCTTGGCAGTTTTTCTAAGTAGCTAGTCAGACTTAATATGATTCTAAGCAAATGATTATATATTCATAAATCTAAACCAAGGATTATACATTCATAAATGGTAACAAAACATTTTCAAATATGTAATAAGAAATAAATTTTCTCCAACAGACTGAACTAATGCAAGTGTATAAATACACATAGACACGGGATAACAATGACGATGATATAATTAACAGACGAAATGTGCAGACAATTAAACATGAGGTAAAACTAAACAACAAAGCCTATACTTTAACAGTAAGGCCTAGTCCTGGATTAATCTAAACCCTGTCCAGGAAACTGCCCCTTCAAGTATTAGATCAAGCATTGGGATCTTAACAATCCCAAAGATCTTTTCAATAAGCAGCAGTAGGTGTCAGTAATGTGATGTGTATAATGTGTGTGTGTGTGTGTGTGTGTGTGTGTGTGTGTGTGTGTGTGTGTGTGTGTGTGTGTTACAGGTTTCTCTGGTTTACAAATAATGGTGCTGATTCTCTGTACTACTGCATGTGGATTTGCTATTCTGTTCTGCTCTCTCATATACTGCAGACCAAACAACCAAGGTAAATTTACAAGAAATTATTCAGTTCAATTCACAGCATTTGTGTAACATCCCTGTCTGTGTCTCCCTTGTTTTTAGTGTGTTTTGTTTCTTATTGTCACTGTGTTGTTCTGATCCCTTGTTTGTTACCTTGGAGACTGATTAATTCCACACACACACACACACACACACACACACACACACACACACACACACACACACACACACACACACATATTCTGGTTTCCATGTTTTGTTGGGACATTCCATAGACGTAATGCATTTTATACCATACAAACTGTATATTCTATTCCCCTTACCTACCCCATTCCCTAACCCCAACCATCACAGAAACCTTTCTCTTACTTCACATTTTCAAGAAACATAATTTTGTTTGATTTATAAGCTTGTTTCCTCATGGGGACGTCCAAATGTCCCCACAAGGTCACAAAAACACTGGTATTCCTATCTTTATGGGGACAATTGGTCCCCACAACGTGAATTACCAGGTACACACACACACACACACACACACACACACACACACACACACACACACACCTTGTTAGTTGCAATGGTTATTCATTAGTTCTCTGCCACTCTCTCTCTATATATATATACAGGGTATAGCCCTTGTGTCTCAGTTGTCCTTGGTCAATCATTGATTAATGTGTTAACTTTCATTAAACCACCTGCATTTAGATCCTCATTCCTGCCTGCTTCCCTTGTGCTCCTTGTGACAGAATGACTGACCAAACTTTGGATCTAGCAGGAGTTATTCAGGACCTTTTGAGCATGCTTTGCTCTGTTTATCAAGATGCAGGGCTCCAGACTGCGACCAAAATTTGAGAGTGTGCGACTGAATTTTACATCCAGTCGCACATGTGCGCCCAGTATATTTGCCTCCCCCACCCTCCGTATTTTTTATACATTAAACGTGGAAGGGGCACGTCAATGATCAATGAAATGAGCAATGAAATAATCAATGAGAAATGAAATAATCAATGAGACCCGAGCGCACGCAAATACACACACAGCAGGGGTCTCCAACACGTCGCTCGCGATCTACCGGTAAGTTAATTGCAGGTAGCTCACTCGTGGGTTTATTTATTTATTTTCTGTGGTTATGGCGGCATTTGGATGTCTGGTTAGTGTTACAAGCGCCTGCTGTAGTAAAGACTGGGTGCGTGTTTGACGTCGCTTTGAGCTGTGTAGACTGGCGTATGACATCAGTAATCTAACATGTATGATTCAAAAACAGCGCTTCTCCTAAACTGACGAGGGGTTTCAATTTAAAGCATGCGCGCAGCCTGTCTCTCTCAATGCTTGTTAAATACTCGCGCCCGTTTCCGCATTGCAAGACTTTGCGCGCGCGTCTTCCACAACAGACAGGTGTTTAAACTTGACGCACACGCGCAGCCTGTGTCTCTATGCTTATTAAATACTCACGCCTGTCTCCGCAAGTTCGCATCGCAAGACTTCACACCCGCGTCTCCCAAAACGGATGATGCGTTAAAACTTTACACACACACACACACACACACGCCCAACAATGCTTACAAGCCTGGCTCCTTATTTAAAACAAACTGAAATACCATTTAACTTGGTTGCTAATGTCACTTGAATGAAATGACATGACATTTAACGCATTTGGATTTTATATTCATTTAAAAATCCCAAATGTAGCTATTTAATATTTTGATAGTTATGAAGTTGAGTATTACAGTTCTTTGTTTACAAAAAAACAAACATGCATTCAAATCTTTCCAGTTTAACTCAGTCACCCATTTAAATATTTTAACTTGTTGTTAAAGTTGCAGCTATAATGAACTTACTTATTTAAATTAGGGCTGTCAAAAGATTAATCACGATTAATCGCATCCAAAATAAAAGTTTGTGTTTACATAACATATGTGTGTGTAGTGTGTATAATTATTATTTATATATAAAAACACACACAGTCATGTATATATTTAAGAAAAATTGGTTATATTTCTATATAAAATATTTATAATTCTATATAATATAAATTATATAAATGTTCATACAGTATGTAAATGCTAATATTTCTTAAATATACACATGAATGTGTGTGTATTTATATATACATTATGCACATTACACACACATATGTTATGTAAACACAAACTTTTATTTTAGATGCACTCTAAAAACTGCTGGGTTAAAAAACAACCCAACCATAACCCAACTGCTGGGTCACTATTGGACAGAACACGCGCTGGGTTGGCTTGACCCAACTGCTGGGTTAGACCATTTAACCCAGAATTCTGGGTTGTTCATTTGACCCAACCATTTGGGTACAATTAACACTCTTGCTGGGTTAAATGTTACTCAAGTGCTGGGTTATTTAATTTGACCCAACCAGTGGGTACAATTAACACTCTTGCTGGGTTATATGTTACTCAAGTGCTGGGTTATTTAATTTGACACAACCAGTGGTTAAAATTAACACTCTTGCTGTCTCATTTCATTTGTTTTACTGGAAAGAACCTTTTTGTTTTCTAAAAAACATCCCAAAAATGTACATAACTTCACATAATGTAAATAAATTGTTACAGATTAAAAATATGTGAATAACTGAATTTTGACAAAAATCTCAGATTGAACCTTAAAATTCCAATGTGACAAATTGTAAGATATAAAATAAATGTAACAAATACCCCCTGTAAAACAAAACTGAGAGGCCCCTGTTAATGTGATTTAAATTGCATTTAATTTTTTTCACATTTAATACAATGTTTTAATTACATTTTTGTATATTTGTATAATACAAAAGTTACAACCCCCATATCACATCAAACAATCCCCACGGACTTTATAACTCTTAATATTTAAACTATGATGATTAGCATTTCATTTACTTTACATTTTCATTCATCAAAATGTTATTAAAAACAAGAAGCCCTGAAACAAAATTTTTTTTAAAGAGCAGCTATGGTCCGATTCACATTTTTACATTTCCTTTGGTGTGTAATTGTGTATTAATTCATGTTAACGATATGCAAAAGGTACAAACCCCAAAGTAAACGATAATGCGAGTGATCTCTTTTCTTGGACTACAACAAACACAGATTGTAGGCAACAGTTTACTTCCTGGGATTGGTGACGTAGACAAGACCGAAACTATCATAATTCCTACCACTTGACCTCACAGCCTTTAAGTAAACTCCTGTTGGCATTGCATTGTGGGCGAATCTTTCAAACATAGCACTGAAATAGTTAATTATTAGTGATTAAATGTTGTCTTCAAAATGTTAACAGAGGAGGACTCATGTCCATCAATCTGATAAATGTCATCCTGGTGAAACTCCCAGGTGGGAAGACAATAGGTGTGTTCGAGATCATCCGGCGCTGCGCAGACCGATCGACGAGGTTTGCCGCTTGCAGTCGAGGGAGGAACTGAAGACGGAGCCGTCAAGCCGGACACCTGCTGCTTGCCGTAGTGACGTGTGCGCCGTGTTTCCTTGTTTATAATCGCAAATTAAGTGAATTAGATGCTGAATTTGATAAAAACAAACCTTTTGATAAAAAGTTGCAACCAGAAACATTTTATATCGAATATTTTAATTGCTGCTTAAACTGTATACCCGAAAATAACGGGAAACAAGCCTATATTATTAAAATACCAATAGAGTTTGTTATTTTCATTTTTATTTTATTACACGACACAATATAACATATTTTAGGATATTAAAGTGTTTTTTTCCTGTTTTAAAACATGAATTTATAATGTTTATTAGTGAAACTAAAGGTTGGATTAAACTTGAAACGCACGTGATCGTTGTCATCAATGAAGCGACCAATCAAGTAAAGCTGTTACGTCATCACAACTCCGGGCAGCCGCTCTGGAGAAGCTGCACCGGCTGAGCCAGCTGGCTACTCTCGAAACGCTCTCGCGGTACTTAAAAACCATATGACACAGTCACGTGCCTGCAGCGCCAGCTGAAGTCGGACAAAAGTACTAACCAAAATGCACTGCTTCAAGTCACCTGCCGATCGGTCTGCGCAGCGCTGCATGAAGTCGAACACACCTATTGCTTTGTGTAGTTAACATCAAAGACAAAAAAAAACTTATCAACATCCTTCACCAAAGAGTTTGTCTCAGAGGCATTGCCTCCAACAATGGCAAAGGTCTGGCAGGTCCTTCTTGGCTCGTCCCCAAGTCACAAAACGTGCAACATCTCTGATTTTGCAGATATTCCACCATGTTGGTCCCCACAGGTTGAGTACACACCACAACTTAGTGATGATTTAAGTCAAGCATTTTTGTGAAAGTATCAAAAAATACAAATAAAATAACTGCAAACATTCATTCAAGCTTTTTTATTAAAATAGTTCTAGTAATTAAGTAGTATATTTCACTGCTCATATTATGATATTATGGATTATTAATATAATCACAATACATGTAATATTATCTTAATATTACAGTGAAACTATAATTAGAAGACAATTAAAAGATTTTAGTTAAAACACCTCAAGCATAAAGATTGTGCATCCATCCTTTACAAAAGTAATCCATCCGGCTCCATGAGGATAAACAAAGGCCTTCTGAGGGTAATCCATGCGGTTTTGTGATAGAAATATCCATATTTAAAACTTTACAAACTAAGATAAATAGCTTCTGGTAACACCACGCCTCTGCATTCAGGAGAGAGTATTAGCGTAGTCTACGCACTTTTATTTGTGACGTAAGACAAATGCGGAGGCACAGAGCATCAGCAAAGACTGCAAAGTGCGTACACTCTCAAAGCTAGAACATTTTCTAAAAATAAAAAATAAAAATGTGATCATCCGATAAATAGATATATGCATCTTGGATGGCTTGAGGGTGAGTAAATCATGGATTTATTATCATTTTAGGGGTGGCACGGTTCATGAAAAAAATCTGAACTGTTCAGTTCACTTGTCTCGGTTCGGAGCGTGTGTGCGCCGCACGGTTCAATGGTTCATGGCATGCGCAATGTATGTAGCCTCGTGCCCTGTATGTGACCTCAGATAGCGTGTTTCCCTTTCGCGAATCGCGCGAAAGAAGAGGTAACTGGTGTGGAGAGTGAGTGCTGCATGTCATGTTACGTTTAGAAATGGCAAGTGGGAATTAAGGAAGTCTGCCCAGGGTTGGAGGATGCGCCAGCATCGTATAAGTTTGGTGTGTGGAAACAGTTTTTATTTCATGTTACCTATGATGACAGCGGAAATAAAACAATAGATAGAACTGCAGTCTATAGGCTGAATGTGTTCGAACAGCCACAGGAGACCACCTTCTCTCCGACCATTTATCTGATCTGAGGTACTGAACACAATGTTTTACCTCTTTTCTGACTTCTGCCGCGCTATTTTTAGTCTTTCATTGATAAAACGAAAGCGGCTGATTTCCGCGTTTCATTTTGCTAGCTTTTGAAAGTTGCGTGATCTTATTTCATAAATTGCCCCTCAAAGTAATCAGGACAGAATTGGTCAAAAGTGGACAAAAGAGACGGGTTTAAATATTACAGGTGTAAAACTTATGTTTCTCTCTCGTCCACATATACTCTCTGCAGTATTTAAGCAGCCTCTCGGTGATAAATCTTAGAGCTACACTGAAGTTTGCAGTTTGATAAATGAAAGTTCTCTTTGTGTGCTAAAAAGGCACATAAGTTCATGTAGATGGCAATACACATTCTATTTTTTTGCCAAATAAATGTAAAGCATGTTGAAATCATCAATGTCTTCCCTCTTGCTGTATAAAAATCTCACCTGGCTTTCCTCAGAGATGGTCCTAATAATGTGCTAAGTCAAATTCAGTTTATGCATGATTACATGATATAACTTTTTTAATACTGCATTCTAAATTATGGATAATTAATACATTAATAAGATAATACATTTCTGGAGTGTTAAAAAATTAAAAGAAAAAAAACAACAACAAGAACCGTACAGAACCGAGAACCGTGACCATAAAACCGTGATACGAACCGAACCAAGGGTTTTGTGAACCGTGCCACCCCTACAGGCTATTATGCGAAACATATCAATAACTACAAACATCCACGGACTGTAACGATAAATCGTGCAAATGCGCGATTTCTCAATGAATGAATTTGAATGAATTACGGTAAAATGCCGCCACATCCAAAGCCAGAGGGCGCTCTCATGCAGAAACTCCAATTGTGCCACAGAAGAAGTAGCATTACAAACCCTATTCCAGGAAATGTCTAAAGAATATCACCGTTCTTCAGATTGTTTCAGGTATTTTCATGATAATAAAGAATATTTTGAATAATTTTGTAATGCACGTTATAAACGACTCCGACTCAAAATGATTTTAGATTGAACACATGAAACACAGAATCGCAGCCTTGCGATTCAGAATCGATTTTAGACAGGTCTTTTTAAAAGGACACGTGATTTATTGTTACAGCCCTAACATCCACCCTTTTCAAAGTAGAAACACTAAAGCAAAAACTTACAGGTTGCATGTCAATAAAGGACCTCTGGGCCTCCACAGTGGTAGGTCTGAAGACTTCTCCTCCTCCCCTGTAAATGGATGGAGCTAGCAGAGTTGGCATCTTCAGTGCTGTTTCCCCTTTAGCAGCTAAATAATTTTGAGCAAATACAGTGTTTCAATAACATTTAAATAGTTTGCTGTAAATAACAAAGAAAAGAGAAACAATAAAGGTGCATTCACACGGGGCGAAAGGGTCAAAGCTTGACGGAAGGCTTGTCTGAAGCGTGGCCAACAGCCAATCACAGTGGCCGCAACGCATGCTCTTGTCTTGCATAAACATAATTGGCTGGCTCGCACTAGGTTATTTGCATAAGGTGATCTGATTGGCTCACACACACAATGACGCTTAAAAAGTTGAGAAATGTTCAACTTCTGCCGTGAGAAACAGCAGTGATGCAAAGTTGGTGGATCCACAATTAAGTTCGGCAAACGCACGACGTCACCCATTTAAAGTAAATGAGAAGGGTTAACACTTTCGCCCTGTGTAAAGTCATCAGGAGCCTTATTTGATAGCCCGCCCTCCCAATCGCACTTCCAAACTCAAATGCGTGAGAGAATCGTGACAAAACTGTAAGCACAGAGGGACCAGTAGATGTTGGGTTATTTCTAGGGGTGGGGCAAAAAAATAGATTCTTAGATGACTCGCGATTCGGACATGGGCTGATTTTGAATCAATTCACAAATGTCAAGAATCGATTCTTAAATGTTAGTTTACAAAATAATAATGTGACGTTATCAGAACCAAAAGGCGGAACTCAACTGGGGGAGCGGTGATGCACACGGACAACTTAAGAGAGCGAGCACTGCAAGAGCACATAGCGGAGCTTACAAGAGCAGAAGAGAAAGAACATTTTAAATGCTTGTAGGACTTACTATACTGCATATATCTCTACATTGAATTTAGGGCTGTCACCATTACTCTATTCTTTATGAGGAGTTTCAAAAAAATCCTTGAGAACATCTTGAGTAAAATAGCGGAGATGCGGTTTAGTGAAAAAAAAAAAATTACAACACTATCAGAAGCATACAAATCTGTGCTACGCTGCCTCTCTCTCTCTCTCTCTCTCTCTCTCTCTCTCTCTCTCTCGTTTGCTCACACACACACACACACACACACACACACACACACACACACACACACACACACACACACACACACACACACACACACACACACACACACACACCGTGCGCGTGGATCAGCTCCTGCGTGGGACAAGAATGCGCATCCTTGTGAATTTTGGAAGTTAAAGACGACTGAGCTGCAGTGGCCTGTTATAAGATTTATAAAACCACATTTGAGAAGAAAGGCGCAGCAAATCAAAAAGACCTGCGTGTTTCACAATTACTCTAAACGACCATAATGACAATGGTCTTTTATGTGCGATCTAACTTATGATCAACGTATTGGACACCCCTGCCCTAAACCATCCGTTGACTGTTTAACATGCATATACTTCTGTAAAAATATGCACATAGTTTGTTATTCAGTCGCTGGGTGCGCTGCATTATATAAATACAGTAATACTGCCAATCACTGTGTATAATGATGATGATTAGACACCTAACGTTACTCAGTTCGTGGAAGTTAATGCCTGTTAACATATAGAATTAATATGTCACGTTTAATAACTATTTTTACTGGTTTTAATGTCTTACATAAGAAACAGGACATATACTGTACTTTAATGCAACTAAGGGATAAATAATGTCATTCTTATATACATATATGACAGTTCAGAGACTAGTAGCAAAAGCACAAACATTAACCTGGCTTTGAGAGCAAATGTGATGGAATGACGTCACAGATATGCAAATTAGTATGTCAAGAATCGATTCTGAATCGAAACAGGATCCTAAGAATCGATTCCGAATCGATTCATGAGGGTCCAATCGATTCCTACCCCTAGTTTTTTGAGAAAACTGTTTTGCCCTCTGTACGCAACAAGTCACTTACACATAAAACTTAAAACTGGTTTATTTTACAAAAAGAAACAGATTATGCGTGATTAATTCGTATTTGCCGCTCATGAAACTGTGTTTGATTGCACGGCACTGTTTGCAGACCTGCAATGCTTTTGGCAGTATTTCAGCGCAAAAAACGTGCCAAAAGTGTAAGCGTAAATATTAAGTTTCAGTTTTACCTGTATATCCTTCAGGCAAGGAAATTCATACACCAATGCCTTGTCACATGCCTTCTTAGTGTCTGATGATGGCCTGTTATGTAGACAACAGCAGTTGATGAAGAACTTATGCAATATGGTAAGCAATATGGTAAGCTATTGCAGAAGCCTGTGTGATCTTACTTAGAATTTACTTAAAAATAATGTTGGTATTTTCATGTTCAAACACTAATGTTGCGTACACACCACACTTGAAGCATTGCGTTCCTAGCTCTTTACTCACGATTACATACAATATTTAACTTTGTGTCCTGCGCATTTTCCACTTGAGTTGAATATATTGTGGCAGATAAGTTTGAAACAAATAGCACATGTTTGCGGCAATCACACCGCCCTATTCGCGTCATTTGCATCACCCAGCGCAAGTTTGTGTCTTGCATTGACTTTGTATGTAATTTACTTGCGCAAATCTTTGAATTTGCGTTTGGTGTGTACGCCCCTATAAGACTCGCTATAAAAAAAGAGAATGGTCATTTATGTTTTCTAAGCATTTGCTTGCTACTATATGTTTGCAGGCTTATTTAAATGTAGCTTACTCAGGTTTCACCATTGGTTTCCAGCAGATGGGATGCAAGGAGTCTCACAAGTAGCCTCCTCTGCTTGTTGGTAATTGCTTGCACTTTAACGGTTTAATACGGATTTCCTCTCAGGGGTGCTTTCCAAAATCTGACAAACTGCCTATAAAAACAGAACAATCATCAATGTCTTTTTAGGTCCATTAGAACTGAAATTTTATTCAGTTAATATCCAATACAAATAAAGTCGATACTTACAAAGGCTGAAAAAAGTTCCACTGTCATGGTGATATGATCTGTTGGGGTCAATTCAGTGGATTCTACTGAACTCTGTTGGTGGATTGAACAAAAATCAAGAAAGAATATTTAAAGCGACACTCCACTTTTTTGAAAATATGCTAATTTCCCAGCTCCCCTGGAGTTAAACATTTGATTCTTGATGTTTTGGAATTCAGCAGCCGATCTCCGGCGCTACCACTTTTAGCATAGCTTAGCATAATCCATTGAATAGGATAGGAACTATACTCTCATACTGGCGTAATAATCAAGGACTTTGATGCCGTAACGTGGCTGCAAGAGGCGCAATGATATTACACAGCAGCCAAAAATAGTCCCTATAGTATCTTTCAATAGCAGGGGACTATTTTCGGGCACTGCGTTATATCATTGCAAACATGCAGCCATGTTACGGCAGCAAATTCTTTGAATATTACTCCAGAATGAGAGTATAGTTCCTAGCCATCTGCCTAGAAAATAGCAACTTTAAATTTTCCGTCAGTCTTAGTACACGATGTAACTAGAGAAGAGTCAAGTATTTAAATAGGAAAAATATTGAAACTCTGCTTATTTTTATTTTTGAGCGCGATGCTAAATGGTTTAATCAGATTCAATGAATTGTGCCAAGTTATGCTAAAAGTGGTAGCGCCAGACTCGGAGATCGGCTGAATCGGTTTCAAAACGGTAAGAATCAAATGTTTAAAGCATCATGAAACACTAACCAACACTTTTTTAGATGTTTAAAGAGTTAGTTGTGTTGCACATCATAGAAGACAATGTTAGTATCTGTTAATTTTGAACATTAGGTCAAAACTAGTTAATTTTTAGCTTTTTTTGTGATATTTTTGTCTTCCGGGTTTAAACTCCATATTGCATAAACGTCACGGGCTGTAGTAGTGGGCTCAGGATCACACATGGATACGGTTCTGTATAGTAAAGTAAATGTGACTGCGCCATTACGCACACTCTGTAAATACGTTGGAAGATTTTCCCAGCGATGCTGTCAGGGCTAGACTCACCATCAACTGAATTTGCTCAGGAAAGCTTCGGGAGGCAGGTTGACTTTGATATGTCCTGAGGACTTTTCCTTATCTTCAAACACGCTCTTATTTCAACTATAACAGTTTTACTTGACCTTTGTTTAAATAAAATAGTATATTCAGTTTAATTATTTTTGTAATAGGCCTACTGCTATTCCTAGTTAATCTTAATATTTGTTACACTATATCAGTTGCCCTGCCCACTCATCTGCTTTCTTCTCACAGCGTCCACGCCCATTTAGGTTGAATTTTTGGTTGAAGTGGAGTGTCCCTTTAAAATCACATACTTCAGCGTGCAGTCGGTGTAACTCTACTTTCCCAGCAAACATGTCCCATTGGGCCCCAGGTGGGGCCACTGCGGGCAAAAAATTGGGGCCCACAGCGGGCTGCCCCTGTGGGCCCCACTACCGGCGTGAAATGCGGGGCACGTGTGGGCCCCACACTATGGGCCCACAATGGGGCCCCAGTGGGACAGCCCAAAGTGTGGGCTGGGTGTGGGCTTACTGTGGGCACATTGGGCAAAGCGTGGGCTAACTGTGGGCAAAGTGTGGGCTTACTGTGGGCACATTGGGTAAAGTGTGGGCTTACTGTGGGCACATTGGGCAAAGTGTGGGCTAACTGTGGGTACACTGGGCAAAGTGTGGGCTTACTGTGGACAAAGTGTGGATTTAATGTGGGCACACTGGGCAAAGTTTGGGCTAACTGTGGGCAACGTGTGGGCACATTGGGCAATAAATACAGTAGGCACCCTGGCTGTAAATACACGGAAGTAAAATATAGAAAATTATGTGCAAAACATGTGGATTAAATAATGAATTTCTTTTATTTTACAAAATCACATAAAACCACTTATTACAAAACAAAAGAAACGGAACAATGTGAATCTCCTCAGGGGCACCAGTTGATATTATCTTCTGGTCCTTCTGATTCCTCCCCCATCCTGCTCTCTGTCACTGCAGATGTGGTGTCCTGGTGGCTTTTTTGTCACAGCATCTAAGTGAAAACATAAAAAACAATATAAACATCAACATTAAAACAAGTTTTTTTTTTTTACAAAAAGTCAATCATGATTAATCCAAGTAGGAAACTAATTATAAAAGGGGTTTTCTACATTTTAACATTGTATTTAGCCCCAATTATTAATACTTCAATTGCTTGATTTGAGACCTAGTTATTATGTGCTTAACCTTTTAAGTGTCACCCCACCCTATTGAGTTAAATCTACACTCTTGGAGCTTTCAAACAATATACAGTTTGTCATGATTAGATAAGAATTCATATGCAAACATTGAAGTAAGAGTAGGCGTCCTGCTGGTGGGACAGTGACATTTAGCAGAAAATAAATGTTTTGAGGCACACTCTCTTCATAAATGAATCAATTACTCTCCCTACATAATTTATTTTATAAAACACTGTTGAAATGTCTATTCTGGAGGCTTAGACCTTTCCAACGATATATAGTTTTTAGTGATAGATTAAAATTTACATTAACAATATTAATGCAAACTTAGGTGTCCCGTATTCGGGACGGCGGCGCTTAACAGTTTAAAGTCTAAGCTAAGCTATAATATATATATATATATATATATATATATATATATATATATATATATATATATATATATATATATATAAATCGTTCAGTGCAAGATAAGATTGGTGTAGTAGCATATATAAGTAAATGTATACTTGTAAATGTAAGCAAAGGGACTTACATTTGCTCCCGCCCGGATTATGCCTAAAGAATCCGTACAGCTGATCTGTCTTTTATAAGTCTGATAAAACTAAAAGGTCTTTATATATTTGAAGGATGCAATACTACTCTATAGGTATATAAGATTAAAGGGAAGTCCATTCTTAAAATGGGGCCCATTGAATTTTCATAGTAGGAAAAATTACTATGGTCAAGTCAATGGTGACCGTTTTTGAGTGAACTACTCCTTTAACATTAGCAGAAACAGTGTGTGGTGTTTTATGTGAGCTTTAAGGTGGCAATAATAAGATAAGTGCTAAGATACTATAATTTATACAATGTATACTGCACTAGTTTTTCTTACCAAGTATTTCAAGTAGGTTTTATTGCTTTAACTGGATCCAAATGGATGATCTTATAATTGTCTTTGTTTAAGGGTACATCTTTAGGATTTTATTTCAGAAAGCTGATGGATATTAACCAGCGAGTCACTATTTGATTTAGGTGAATGAGCTGTGTTCTGAACTTGAGCACAATAAAATATAAAATGATGACAGAAAAACATTTTTTATTAAAACTATATGCATCTTCTAATACATGATATGGGACTGAGGTGTACATCAAGTCAAAGTGAGCTCTGACTTTTTAGTTGTACTTAATATTTTGTAGTTATATTTTTAATTTATCCATTGTATTGAGGAGAGCGTTTTGAGCACTTATTCTGACCCATTTATTTTGGGTGCAAATACAAACAAAGTAATACTTACTCTTCAGCCAATGGAAAAGATCAAACACAACAAGAAAATTAGCTGAAAGAAAAGTGAACATAAAAGTACAATAGTTATTAATGCAGAATTGATGGCTTCTGTTTAAATTCTTCTACTGTAAACTGTGTTCCCGTACTGTAAGTTACGTTATAACCTTATTATTTACGCGTAAAAACCCTACATTGAAATAACCTGCGTAATAATTAACTAAACAATGTAAAATACATTTAAGAACGAGGATAACACATTTTATAGAAACTAAAGACAAATAAAAGATCTGCTCTACATTAGCTCATAGCTACATCACGAGGTCAGTCAAACAAACAGCTTTAATCAACAGTAAACATTAAAGTTCATAATATTTTAGTCATATCAATTTACTAACAACAAAATTAACATTACTGTGAACTTATTTTAATGAAGTAACCAGGATTTAAGGAAAACTTACCTCAGAATTTATCACAGAAACGAAAACTGTCGTCTGAGGTAAACATCGGTTAAATTCAGTTGTTGAACTCACGAGGACGGAGGCGCGTGCCCGCAAATAATAGGTGTGTTAGACCTCATGCGGCGCTGACATGATGATGACGTCAATGTACCGCGAGAGCGGTTCGAAATTAGACCTCTACGTGTAATTTCTTGACTCAGTCTCGCGATACGTTTACGTCATCAACATATGATGTGGGTTCTCGCAGCGCTTCATGAAGTTGAACATGCCTAATAACACATGACAAAAGACAACATGTTAAAACACAATAAAGATGGTAAAGAAAGCGTTTCTCATAGCGAAGCACTGCGTTCAGACGGACTGAAAATTAGAACTAGTTTAACATTAAATATTTATTGTATTAAAATAAACAGAAATGTTGTGCTTTAAAGCATAGCTTTTAAGATCCTTATCCGGGGGTGTGTTCAATTATTTCTACATAAACATGCATGCACATTTTGTTCTAAATGGACAGACCTTCATAAAAATGTATAAAAATGGTTTTATTATAGCAAGTGTAGTAACTATGGTTTTTGATTTAACAACAACAATTAACATCAAAAGGAAATTATCTGCTAAGATAATAACAACCAATGATAATTATTTTAATAATTTAATAATAATTATACTTATTTTAATCATTCAAATATAAAAAAAAATATTATTACTATATGATAAATGAATCAGAAATCAGAATCAGAAAGAGCTTTATTGCCAAGAATGCTTGCACATACAAGGAATTTGTTTTAGCTTCCAGTACACAAACACACCAACACACAGACAAAAATTGTAGGCAAATAAATAGGTGTGTAAACAATTGTGCTATAAATGACAATTTAATAGGATTAAATAAGATGCAGGGATGTACTAGAATGGAGGGGTAACAAATAAAATATAAGGGTATTGCACTTTTTTTGCATAAGCATGAGTGGGGAACATTTAACTGTTCATGAGGTAGATTGCCTGGGGGAAGAAACTGTTTTTGTGCCTTACTGTTCTGGTATTCGCGGCTCTGAAGCGCCGGCCAGATGGCAAAAGTTAAAAAATGGGGTGACTTGGATGTGTGGGATCCAAGAATAAATGGCAAAATAATTGGGGCTAGCTAGAAAATATGGGGCTTGTGTGGGTTTTTTGTGGGCAAGCCCACAGTGGGATGGCCCACAAAAAACCTCATGGGGCGCAAAAGGGCAAAGTAATAGAGGGCCCGCATGGGCTAGCCCATATGGGCCCTGTTTGGGTTTTTCTGTGGGCAAGCCCACAGTGGGTTTGCCCACAAAAAACCCTCATGGGGCCCAAAAGGGCAAAGTCATACGGGGCCTGCATGGGCTGGCCCATATGGGCCCTGTTTGGGTTTTTCTGTGGGCAAGCCCACAGTGGGTTGGCCCACAAAAAAACCCTCATGGGGCCCAAAAGGGCAAAGTCATATGGGGCCCGCATGGGCTGGCCCATATGGGGCCTGTGTGGGTTTACTATGGGCAAGCCCACAGTGGGCTTGCCCCTAGTAAACCCATGTAGGGCCCCCAAAGGGCAAACTACTGTGGGCCCCACATGGGCTAACCCGCATGGGGCCCATTTGGGGTTTGGTGTGGGTTTGCCCTGCCCACAGTGTCCCACAGCATACCCACAGTGGGCCCGCATGGGCATGTTTGCTGGGTTGTGGTTTGATTGTCGGCCAAAATGGCGAATTGCAACGGGGGATAATAATATCAGTGTTATGATTGGTCAGGCACCTGTCAATCAAACTCCCCTAATACTTTCCACACACAACTCACTATCATTGAGTCTAGTTTCCCGCCCGATTTAAAATAAGTAGCTATACTTGTGGATTTAATACAAAACGTGTTTTCGCCTTGTAACTAAATACAAAACAAAACTATGGTGAACATGAACGTCAGTGTATATTTCTGACTGTTAATTTACCTCAGGATTTAACGTGTGACGGCAACGGGTAATTTACAGCGCTCCGTCTAGATTTAATATGAAACACGAATCCCCCTTTCGAATTTTAAATTATTCATAGATGAATACGATTTTAGTGATTAATTTACAACGTATAACTTACTGAATATTTCAAAAGAATGCAGATATAGCTCGACTACGACTTAACGATGAGGCATGTTTCTAATAACAACTGTTGGCACAGAATAAAAAACATTAACCCCACTCCCCCACATCAAAGCATGTATTCTGAACAATGAAATATGCTTTGTCCTACGACAACTTCTTACAAAAATAAGTAAAAATTCACATTAACTCACCATGAAATACCGCCTGGTCCGAGTAGCGTGATCCAGTCAGAAGCGAAGAATCCAGAAAGTGCGGCAATTAATAAACCAATTGCTGGGTCAAAATAACCCAACCAGGTGTTTGTTTTTCAAAATGATCCTGGCTTTGACAGAAACAGAAGACACTGTCATTAAACGTGCCCCAATCGCTTCCTCTGACAACTATAAGATGTGCCAACATACTTTCCGCACACAACTGTAGTGAATATTATGTTTACCTCCGGAATTACAAGTGTGCTAACGGGATGGTTTCGTTTCAGCAACAACATAGGCCGTTTCTCAATCCGAAGGTTGCAGCCTGCGGAGGTCGGATATGCAGGCTGTATACGTCATCAAGCCTTGTTTATTTAAGTTAACTGAGCATTACGTTCGCAAGTCATAAGCATATTACAACAGTTTACAGTTAATAATAGTCAACTTTATAATAAGACAGTCATAATGACGTATGCAGCCTACAAATACGACTCCAAACACTAACAAATGCGGCCTCCGAAGGCTGCAGGCAGAAACGGCCATAAACAGGCTTTTGTGATCCGAACTACTTTTAAACTTCCGGTAGACTTCGCATATAATTATTGACAAAATAGTCAACTGAGAGTAGATTATGTCTGATAACAAGCAATTTATATAAAAAATAAATTACCTTAGTTTACACCACATAGCTAGCTACTACGCTGAAATTGTGTTACTGTGACAACGCGCTTCCGAAACTACGATCCTCGTTCTGGATTAAATATGAAACGCACTTTATCAAACATAGCCTACATACAATAACGTTACCCATATCTGTGGAAAAGCGAATGAAAATAGCAATGAGCTTGCCCCTACCACAACTACAACATTTATAATATAAAAATTGACATGAACTTACCATAAAATACTGCCCGCTTTGAGTGGCGTGCACCTCGCTTCAGAGGAAATGAAGTCCTCCAGAAAGTTCGACAAAAAATGGCAGAACTTGCATCCTTACAGTAACGTAACTTAATTCGGACTTGGCAAGAAACAAATAATAGATTTATGAGACCCGAAATGAAATAAATCCGCCGTTCTAAACACTACAGAGACATTACAGCCAGCGGTGATTTCCAGAATGACGTGCCGAGGTAAGGCTGTGTTGGGCGGGTACATCCAGTGTTGCCAACTTGGCGACTTTGTCACTAGATTTAGCGACTTTTCAGACCCCCTTGGCGACTTCTTTTTTAAAAAGCGACTAGCGACAAATCTAGCGACTTTTTCTGGCATTGTTGGAGACTTTTGGAGACTTTGACGTGAAAGCGCATGTCGTTTACTCTTCTCAACGAGCAGCTGCCGCCACTTCCGAAGGCACCACCCCCATCCCAAAGCACAAACAGGCGGGGTAGTACTCGCGCAGCAGACCAGTTCTCTCCCAGCTGCATACAGTCAGGACAGGAGATGTGGTTAATCTATCTGCGTTTAGACGGCATAATCATGCATGCGGGAAGCCGGAGCTGGCTGATCCCGAAATGACTTACATTTATGGCAGGGTGTAAATGTAAAATGATCTTTAAATAAAAAAAATCACTGTAACAAAAAATAAATGTATTTGAGTGAGCTGAGCAGCAGCACATTCAGAACAGACAAACTGTTATGGAGCTGATTAACGCGTTAATGAGCTATGTACCTAGAAAACAACGTTTTCCATCATTTATCAGTGTATCCTCATATGTTTTGAAACTGGACTGTTTGGGCATTTAAATATAAACATACACACGTTTCGTTTCATAAGAACAGAAGCAGATAAACGAGCGAGAAAACATTTTTAGGCATTTATATGTATTAAAATTAAATTTGTGAAAGTTTAGAGGGAAAGAGAAACATGAAACAGCCAATGTAGTAAGAATGCAAATACGACGTGATGACGTCACTGATATGCTAATGAGGCAGTGACGTAATCTAGCGACATTTAGCGACTTTCCAAGCAAGCTTTAGCTACTTTCCATTGAAAATAGTTGGCAACACTGGGTACATCAGCGCAGAGCGCTCAGTGATTGCCTGAATCTCGAAGCTTCGACATCGTTGGAGCACATTTTTAAATATACGCTATCTTCAAAAACCGATCGAAGTTTTGAACTTTACACACATACATTGTCGCCTAAAAAACTCTTAAAACTACATTTGGTAATATTTAAATGATAATATTTTGAACATTGTGAAGGCTGCCTTGAGAAACGGCCAGCCAATGCAAAGGAAAATAAACCATTTGCTGGGTCAAATTTACCCAACCATGTGTTCATTTGTAAATTACCCACTACATTTCATTTGACCCAGCATGGAGTAGCGTCTCGCTGCAACCTGCGGTGGACATCCAACCCCGCCCACATCCAGGCGTGACGTCAGTTACCACGTCCATTCACATCTCACTCCAACACAGTAGATGGCGATAATGTACCTTATGTTGGTGCTTCCCGAAGAAGAGAGAAAGCACGAAGTTGAAGTACTAAAGTTGTTTACCACGTCGGTAAGTAAAAGTATTTGTTTCGAAAGCCTAATGTAATTCCAAAATGTATTTATATTAATACATATATTTATGCTTGATAAAATCATACGATATATTCACAAGGATTGTACTGTGGTGCACGTAACCTCTTTTGCTGCTGTTAACTTTACGTATCAGATATCTGTCAAGCCAAAGTAAAATAAAACTTAATGGTAGCTTGTTTTGAGAAATTGTTAAAATGTAAAACATTGATAACTTAAAAACTGTGAGTCATTTGTGTAGTTTATGCACATACAGCTTGATATGCCTAGTTGAACTTCACACATGCACGTTGTTAACGTTCAACAGTGTTGATAAATTTGTTGATACATTCTTACAGGTTACTTTATCTAAAAAAAAGAACTGAACTGTGCAGGACCACATCCCATTTTTACTGTTTGAACTGCAGCCAGACTGTAGTACGCAAGGAAATGCCAAATGCTTTATGACAGAAGCACTTGCGGCATCTTCAGCTCCCTCTGTAGCTGTATGCTCCACAAATAAACCTTTATTTATTTTTTTATTACAGGATTACAGAAAGAACATAAAGTGGAAGTTCATAAGGAACATTGGTCCAGCATGGTCCTGGGTAGAGAGTCACAGCAAGATATTCCTTGGAGAGGTGAAACAGCTTGCCTATCTCCAGATGGATTTATTTTCGAATATCTCGAGGATCTGAACACGTTTATTTCAAACTGTTATGAGGAACAAGGCCTGTAAGGGCCATGAAATATTTTTGTTCAATAATAAATACAAAAATGCCCAGTGAAGCAAGAAGTGTCTTTTAATTTATCTTTAAGTATCTGGGTGACCTGGACATATTCATGTCAAGTTGTTAAAGAACAAAACCTCTGAGAGTCAAAGCCATGTTACTAAACTTCTACTGAAGTGCAATATGACATTCTAGCACATGCCACTTTTGGTCTCATTACACAATGTTTCCATTATTAACATTTGGCGTCTATGCTCCACTGTCAATTCTAACACAACCATTTTGTGTTTCATTGCACAATGAAACATACAATGTTCACATCTATGAACATTTATGCTCTATGCTGAATTGTGTTGTGTTTTATACTATATTGGCTACTTCGTTGTGATTATACTGTATATTGTAATATTGTTGTGAATATTGTAAATTGTACAGTCATGCTTAGTGCTTCTAGTCTAGTGTATGAAACTTGTGTATAGTTTTAAACATGAAAACTGATATATATTTGTATTTATCATGAAGGCATCTGAAGCTTGCGCCACCAGAATGTCATTGCAAATGTACAGTGAGAATAAATATCTTATATAATCTATCAAAACAAGTAATTTCTCTATTTAGTCTATATGTATGTATATTGTGTATGCTATTGCATATTGATCCTATAATTGACATATTTAGACTTTATGATGAAGTGGAACAAATGTTTAGAAAATGAAATGAAAATAATCTCATGAAAATATGTTAAGCATTACATTTACAATACTAAAAAGTAATGTCCACTTAAATGTAAACTTGTTTTGGCTATGTTACAATCGATCAGATTAAATGGGAATTTATATCATTACATGCTGTAAAAGAATAACGTAAAGCAAGCATATGTTATTGTTTAACCAATGAAATTAGCTCCGTTTATAATGTTTTTATGAAATTGGGGGAGGGTGGCCTAGATTTAATTTATGTCATATTAGTTTTGATATCGTTTACAAATATAAGAATACGTGTATTGTTAAAACGAAATATAACCTTTTATTTAGATTCTAAAATTGCAATAAACTGCTTTAACATACTTCGATAGGATCAGCGGGTTTCCGTGGGGAACCACGCTTTGCCATATATGGGAGTCACGCGGTGACGTATTGGACATGGGCGTGGCATCTGGCGTGACACTTGGATGTGGGCGGGGTTGGATGTCCACCGCAGGCTGCAGCGAGTCATACTTGCCAGCATGAGCAACCCAACAGTGTGTTTAAAGTACTCCAAACAACCCAGAATTTTGACCCAGCATAAACAACCCAACAATGTGTTTACAGAAACAACCCAGCATTTTTTAGAGTGTGTGATTAATCACGATTAATCTTTTGACAGCCCTAATTTAAATACTGTTACAGTGTTCATTTCATTAATATGTGTAAAGAACTGTATAATATGCAAAGTGTTTTCTATTAAAATAAATTCTTCTGATACACGTGTACACAAAAACTCAAACTGAATTTGAGAGGAATGATATTATCTAAGAGATTTAGGTATTACGTGACACAAGTAGCTCTCGACCACTTTTATTTTTTAGAAAGTAGCTCTTCAATGAAAAAAGGTTGGAGACTCCTGGTCTACAGTGTCACCGTCGGATGATGATGCATACATACATTTAAGTATTGTTTGTAGCTGTGAAATGACCGAAAGGTTACTAAGCACTTTGTTACTAAGCACTTTTTATTCTGAATGTATGGTATTTTGTTTACTATTTGTACTGTCATGACAGCGATGGTGCTGTCAGTTTACCTTGTTGTTGCATCTTCAAAAGTGCAGAATAAAATGTGACACTGAATTTGAAACATCACATTTGTAATTTCTGCATCTATTATTTAAGTATTTATTAGTAATACAGTGGAAATTAGTAGATTTGGTTAGCATGTTGATTTACGTTGTGCGCCCCACGCCCCTAAATTTTCTGGTTGTGCCCCTAAAATTTTCAGTTGGGGGCCACTGTGCTCCTAGTGAAAAAAGTTAGTCTGGAGCCCTGAGATGGTCATCCCATTAAGACATACGTTCCTGGCTTACTGCCACCTTGTCCCTTTGGATGAGGTAGGAGTTATGGACTGTTTTTGGGCTAGTTTGGACTGTAACATCAGCCAGTTGACGGCAGGGGGAGATACCCGCTGGACCTTGGCTCAATATCTGGATTTTGGCATTTTTTTGCCTTGCAGTTATGTTGATCTCCTTGTACTGTGGGCGAAATAGAGGAGGATCCACCCATTAAACATTTTTCTGTGTTCTTGGGCCGTGGAGTAAGGCCGGATACAGAGTCCTGCATGCTGCAGGTAATGGTGGCTGGCCTCCAGTCTGGCAGACCCTCTGCTGGTTTCTGTGCCTGCAGCAGGTGTTCTGGTGTTCCTGTAACCGCCAAAATGGCTGAATCTGAGTCTAAGCATCCTGTCTCAGCCAATATGGCCGCCCTAGAGCTCCCTGAACGTTCTGTGTTTCCTGCCCCAGCCAAGATGGCTGAACCTCAGTCCCCTAAGCTTCCTGTCTCAACCAAACTGGCCGTTCCAGAGCTCCCTGAACTTCCTGTGTTTCCTGTCCTAGCCAAGATGGCCACCCCTCGGCCGGCTTTGCCTTGGCTCTCTGCTTTGCTGGCTCTGCCTGACTTTTGCTTTGCCGGCTCCACCCTGTCTTCCTGCTCTGCCCTGTCTTCCTGCTCCCCCCTGGCCTTTGTGCTTTGCCACTTCACGGGCCATGCTGTAACGAATTACAGTTTCTTTTTTGGTATCTTGATTACGTTATCCTGTTACATGTAACCCGTTACTCTTCAACCCTCATAATTAGACCGTTATATTTAATTCAATTTTTTTTCAATTCAATTCAATTCAATTTTATTTATATAGCGCTTTTCACAATACTCAATTGTTTCAAAGCAGCTTTACATTAACAGAAGCAGTAAAAGCACAGAAAAACGACAGATAGCACAACATAATACACAATAGCATAAGCAGTCAAATTTGCTGCGGCTATGACGCGACATTATGAGCGAGCGTATTACTAATGTAACGTCTAGGAGAAGAAGCTAAGTTAAGCCCAAGCAGGCTACCTCCCCGGGGTAAAAAACCCCCTAGGAGAAAAAAAACAAAAACCCCGGGTTGTTTAGCCGAGGAAATAAAAATAAAAAGTCCTAGGAGGGAAAAACCCTTGGGAGATATACATGTATATACACACATATAAACGGATAAGGAGCTTAAGCTGAGATTTAATGCTGCTATTCAAGCAAATGCGTGTATCATAAGATATTATTTATTAGGGATGGTAACTGTAAAAATAATTGTCTGTAACCACTTTCTAAATAGAAAGATGACTGAAATGATGATAACTACATCAAATTTAAACCATTTTAAGAAATAGAAACACATCAAAAATACCTGTCAATTCATTCAAAGGCTCGTACCTATACTTGATATATTAGCAAACAATGTATGAAGATAGTCTATTAAAACAATATATACAATTATCATGATAGATGACAGGTATCTTTATACTGGACATGCTATTTTATATGGAAGGTACACTGTAAAAAATTGTTTTTATTGAATCAACTCAGATTTACAAGTCATTTCAACTTACTGTTATTTATATTTACAACAGATGAGTAGTTATAACTTATAAAATATGATGTCAAATGTGTGGAAAGTGAATAAATTAAGTATATACAACTTGGAGCTGTGCATGAAATTGATATAGATAGAAGAAAATTCAGTTCCTTTACATACAGTGATTTCAGAAACAGGGCTCAATTCTCTTACTGTGGGAAGAGATGGCAACCTGTATCACTGAGAAACATGTGAAGGCCCATGAACACTTGACAGGACACAAACAGTACAAGAGAGAGCATGCACACATACAGTATGAGAGAGTCAGAGAAAGTGAGAGAGAAAGAGAGCACACATAGTATGAGAAAGAGAGAGAGGGAGAGTGTGTTGTACAGTGGGATAGAGAGAGTAAGACAAGGCACACATACAGTAAGAGAGAGAGAGAGAGAGAGAGAGAGAAAGAGAGAGCACATTTAGATAAAATGCTGGTCAACAAATACTCATCATGCATCTGAATTTATTTTAATAATTTACTGACATTTATAAAGATAGAGAAAATATTCTTAACATTGTTGTTCTCTCTGTTTCAGCTATAGATTCAATTTTACATCTTCAGATGTGTCTGGTCTTTTGTCCAAATCTCATCATGTTCTTTGCTTTTATCTCCTGGGGTGTTTTTGAGGGTCAGTGACAGTGTTTATAATCATTATATCACTTCATGTATTCATTAAACATCTCTGTAGTTGGCCAAATGTTCTCATGTTGAGAAGCAGTTATTAAATGATTGTCATCATTATTACCCTTTGTTTGTATTTTAGGATCTGTGAATGAGACGATCTGCTGCTGTGCTCTTTATTTTCTCAGACCTCTCACATTACTCTGGGCGGCTCCATATATAAATGATTTTCAAGGTATGAAGTTTGTTAGTGAATCACTGAAGATATGCAAATGATTTATAATATAAGATATTCTGACTCTGTCTGTTTTTATTCCTAATGCTTAAAAAAATATGACATTGTTTCTGTTTTAAAGACAAAATTAAAACTCTGGTTTTGGAGTACAGTTATGTTGCAGAATATTTTGTTTTGACAGCTGTTGTTTATTCAGGTAAACTAATTCAACACACTTGACATCCATAAACAGGAGCAGGGTGCCAGACACTAGAGAATGAGTAACATTTAAATGGATACACCTGTGCATAAAAAGTTTTTAGTATCTGACCACTAGATGTCTCTTGAAAGTACAAAAATTCTTCAATCATTTCTAAAACAGTCAAAGAAACTTTCACATGCAACCCAAAAATGTTGGCATAAGAAATTGAATGAATTCACATAAAAAATAACTTGAAAATATTTATATAAAAAAATATATTTAACCAAACCCAAATACAAAAATATGTTTTTATTGATTTATGTTTTAGGCGGCACTAAAACACTAAAATAAAAAATATGGACAAACTCAGCTGTTGGGTTATAATTAAACATATCCTAGATTGCTGTTACCTAACCATAGGTTGAAACAACCCAGCATAGGTTTCTTTATAACCCAACGGGTTTGTCCATATTTGACTCACCATAGGTTAAAACAATAAAACATCTTGATCTCCTCTTTCTTCCAGCTATTGCTACAAGTTCCTGGGAAAAACTTCTGAGTTATAAAGCAATAGACAGAAACGTTGTATTAATCCTCTATGCAGTAATATTTCTGTGCTGTTTTACCAAATTCATTTACAGTAAGTATTTCTCTATGAATATCTTTCCATATGCAATCATAAACCAGTGACAATGTCAAAATCCACATTTCTCTTATAGTTTTAGCTGCCCAGATTGGAAACAGAAGAGGACGAATAATTAAAATATTTGAAAAGGTGGCTGAAATGATCTTTGAGATTATTCCTGCAATACAATTCACCTCTCTGTTTTATACATTTGGATCAGCCAGAGGAGGTGAGTTCACATTTATAAATTTGTGTGTGTGTGTGTGTGGACCTGGTAATTATGACATTGTGGGGACCAAAAGATAGGAATGCCAGTAATTTTTGACCTTGTGGGGACATTTTGAGGACCTCATAAGGACACAATCTTATAAATCAAACAGAATGAAGTTTCTTGAAATTGTGAAGTAGGAGAAAGTTTTCTGTTGTGGTTGGGGTTAGGGAATATTATATTTGAGTTTGTACAGTATAAAAATAATTATGGAATGTCCTCACAAAACATGGAAACCAGTCACTGTGTTACCAGTGTGTGTTGTGTGTGCGTGTAAATATATTATTGTAGCTTTAAATTTCAACAGGAGCGCTGCAGAAGTCTCTGTCTCTTCAACACCAATGCGGTAAAATAAAGTTAAAATCAATTCGTGTGACACTCAGGTCCAAAATTCAGATGAGATTGATGTGGAATACACTATAATCAAATACATAAATTTTGTCACAATAAAATAATAAAAAAATATATTTTAGTAACCTAATAATTATTATTGTGATGTTTTTTATCTAGCCTGCAACAATGAATAACACCAAAGAAGTAAACTAGTTTGCTGAGGGTTTTCTGCAGCTCAGACAATTGAACTGGAACTTAACTTCCTACAGAACAGAGTTGCAGCTGAACAGCCTAAAATTAAACAACATAGGTTCTTTTTATAACAAAAATAACCATTAAATATAAACAGAGCTATTTTTATTAAAGATGTCAAAACAGAAATGTGTATTTATTTAAGATTTATTATAATGACATGTGTATTAATTATTGGCATCCATGGTAAATGTGGACAAAGAAGCCTGTGTTAATAAATCTGTATTATAATTTTTTTATCTTTCATTTAAAAAAAATCACAAAAAAATTCCCTTCAGTCAGGAAAAACAATTGAATAAAATAAATATTTTTCTCCATTACACGTTGGCCAAAATGATTGGTACCCCTAGAAATTCTTATCAGCGAAATACCCCATTCATATTTACAATTTTTATACACCACAGTGACTATAGAAACATGAAACTGCCCACTACGTTCATACTGCAGGGCTTAATGCTCACTTCCGATTTTTTGAAAAAATTTGATTTTTTTTGCAAGGCCGTTTGCAATCTCCCTAATAACAAAGGTGATCCTGCCTTGGAAACTCCGGCTACAATTCAGTGTTTTTATTTAATTTCGAGATTTAGTGCGTCAAAGCAGTCATGACAAAAAAAACAACAAATGAGAAATGACAAAAAATTTGTGATTGTTATTGCAAATGATAAAAACTGAGCTTTATATATAATAAACGTTAATTTATAACAAGAAAAACACTGAAATTAATGATTTTATAGACACTACGCAGTGCAGATATTTTCCGTTTCAGCACCAAAATTTAAAGAAACGGCTTACCTGTTTTGTAGTTTAACTTTTGACAAGATAACCACTCTGTTTAAATACATTTTAAAAACTTTTACCCGTCGAAAAACATCCGTGTTTGTATGTTTAGTTTGATGAACTTCTAAATATGAGACGCAGAGCACCTAGCCCGTTCGGCTAAATTGCATGCGCAAGCATGTCCAGCACGCAATAGCGCAACATCGATACAACGAAAAGCAATCCAAAATTTACAGACTTAAATTAGATCAGAATTTACGTTTATAATAAATACAATTTTTTAATAAAATAAGAAGTAACAAAGTGCAGAACAAATGTGCAAAATGCCTCAAGTGCACGGAAACAAAACACAAGCCAAATAGATAAATCAGATAACCCAGAGTGATTTATAAATAAAATAAAATAAAGAAATTATTAAAAGAACGAAAGTATAACCAGAATTGCCAGCTTTGTCTTTTAAATGTAGAAACAAAGAGGCAATGGTTTATAAACATATGAACCTCTTATGGATTTGTAGCCCGGTGACAGGGGTTGTTGGATTTATAAACACATTTTAAAAATATTTATTGAAAGCTGTTACTTCACATATTATTTGCAGCATTATAATAATATGCTGTATATTAATATAGTGGGAGAAAGCTGTTATATGTGAAATCAGATAACCTGTGCACCCATACGGGCAAAATTGAATGATCCTCATTTCATAACACATCTGTGACGATACGACTGTAAGATTTGTAGTCGAATCAGGCTTCTCCTATCGATGCATTGAATCTTCGACTATTCGGGGTCACACCTACAATCTTCTCGTTTTAAAAAAATGTAAAAGAAGGAGGAGTGCAAGGTTTTTGGCCATGGCGTTTTGTGAAGCAGTGTTAGCAACGTCCGCCATGGTTGTCGTTTATCTTCTCGTTTCAGCCTACTTCAACACAGAATTATGATGTATGGGTCGGATACATGTGGCCTGGCCGTTCAGACGGAGGACGCATTTCAAAAGATCGGATACGTATCGGATTCAGGACCACATACCCAAGTGGCCTGGGTCACATTTGAAAAGATCGGATCTGTGTCGTTCAGACTGTCATGAAAAGATCAGATACAGGTCGCATAAGGGGCAAAAAAATCAGAATTGGGTCGTTTCAGCCTGCAGTGTGAACGTAGCCAAATGTTTCACAGGAGTGTATACATATGAACAAATGCCAAATTCCTTTATATTATTCCAAATATAACAATAATGCCATTAAAGCAGTGAGTTAATTTATTGCATAAAACATAAATATCGTTTCTTGGTCAAAGACATTTGAGATGATAAAGCAGGTGCATATACAGTATGTTTGTGTAACACTCGTATAAGACTCAGCTGGAGAATAATTAAAGAACAAAATTAAAAGAATGCAAGGCATGTTAGTTAACAAATTCTTTTGCACAGTACTGTATATTAACATTTCTGTTCTGTTTTAAGGATTCATCATTTTTGCAGCTTCACCAGGAGTACTAATACTGACAACCGAAAGAATGTTTGTTAAATGTTCTTACCACTTCAACTGTAAGTATCTGATGAATTATGATTTGATTGTTATACAGAATATGTGCATTAATATCAACGGTAGTAATGCAGTAATTGAATCTCTATTCTCATTGTAGTGTTACATCTGAGATTACTGTAATCAGATTATTGACTAACTGTATTCACTGTACAGTCATGTTACTTAGAATACATAGAATATTTCTACAATTGTGTTAATCAATTTTGTAGAAATGCAACGGTATTTCAGCCAATAATAGGTATCGATTGATAAAAGCAATTTAGAATAGAAACAAGAAAACACGAAAAGAAATGTAAAGAAACATTACTTGTTTAATGTTAAATATTAATGGTCATTAGGAATAACATTCAGAAATGTAATCTTTATAATTTTGTTAATGCAAGTTAATATAACCACCAAACTATCAGTATCCACAGATATCAGTCAGAATAATCAGCTATTGGTGGAAATATTGTATATTGGTGCATCTCTAATTGTTTGCTTTTTTATAACTTTTTTATAAATGTATTTTCTAATTTGTTGGACTTTTAAGATTTTTTTTCTTGTGAGTTTTACACTGGGATCTCTTGGAGAGGATAGGCACAAGAACATGTATAACTACAGAACATAAATGTTTGATGGAATTCAACTACAACTGTTCAAGAAAAATAAGACTATCACGAGTATACACAGTTCCTTTATATTTAACTCTGGATGTCTTTTATTCCGCATACATTTCTTAATGTTTAAATATGACTTTTCTATGATGGACAATGGACATGTTTTTCCTGACTCTGAAGAATAAGTGTGCTAAATATAAACATATTATGCACATTGCCTGCTACATTAACTACATTTCTATATCATTTTTTCAAAGGAGTGACAATTCTGTGTATAATTATAGTGAGATAGGTAATAGAATATATTTACAGTATGTATGTTTAGACATTTATAAAAACAAGCACAACAAGTGAATATCAATGAGTGCAACCAGCTATAACACATCTAAGGAGAAGGTAACTTTCCTTCAGCGTCTTATAGGGAAAGAAAGTAGACTTAAGAAGTCAAATATCTATTGTAGGCCCACTGTAGTAACTGGTATGTTAGTTAAAATCACAATATTTGGGTCACTGCATTTATTTCTTTCAATAGTAATCGATGGGAGTGTCGCAGTTCTTATTTGCAATGGCTCTGAGAGTCACAAATATATGTAGTGAACATGTTTTATAGATTTTTGTGATCATGTTTAGTTCTTTCAGTTTTTAATACTGACCACTGAGTGTCGCATAAAAAGCATATTTGACCCTGAAACACAAAACCAGTCATAAGGGTCAATTTTTTGAAATTGAAATGTATACATCAGATAAAAGCTGTATAAATAAGCTTTCCATTGATGCATGGTTCGTTAGGATTGGACTGAGATACAACTATTGAACATCTTGAATCTGAGGCAGCAAAAAATACATTTTTGATATACTTACTGTAGGAAATGTACAAAATATATTCTTGGAGCATGATCTTTGCTTAATATCCCAATGATTTTTGGCATAAAAACAATAATTTTGACCCATACAATTTTGACCAGTGTCACATATGTTGTGAAGTTTTCAAATAATTTACATAAACAGGTAAATCGCATGTTAATCAGTCTTTATAAATAAATGACAGTCTTACATTATTGATGGTTTTTAAGAGGAACAGATACTTCAATGAGTTCACCATAATGTGTGTTCAGATGTTTAATCTGATATCTGATCCTCTAACGTGTTTTATTGATGAAATTTCAGGGTCACATCCACTCATGAGAACAGTTTGGCTCATTGTCACAATAGTGTTGAATGCACTGACGATGGGTGTTTACATCTTTACACAGGGATATCAAACAGGTAAGATAATATTGGTTGGCTATTAAAACATTTTGGCGAGGTTTACCGGACAGGGTTTAGATTAATCCAGGATTAGGCTTTTTACAAAAATACCTTACAAAAACAATACTGCTGTGCATACATTTTAGTCTGGGACTAGGATAAACCCTGTCTGGGAAACCAGCAAAATATAACATTTGAACATTATCTGTGTATTCATGCTAACAGTTTATGAAATTCTCATTTGTACACAACACTTACTGTATGTACAGGATTATTCGGTACTGTGCTGAAGTTTTAGGCAGATTCTATGAAGTGCATGAATTAACTTCATAATTTCAAAGTGCAGTGAGGATACAGGTTTGAGTCTGTTGTGTGTCATGTATTAATCCCTTTTGCTTTCACTTGTCTCTCATTTCATGAAGGTAAAATATTTTACTCTTTTTTTTAATATTCACAGATCCTGTTGGATGGGCCATTGTGATGATGCTTCTGCAGATACTCTGGGTTGTTTTGAAGTTCACTGATAAGGCTGTCTCGAAATTATTACCTGATTTCTATATTGAACTGGGTACAGTATTGATTATTTATTTTAAACATCTCTGTGTCTGTGTTTTTCTACTTAATATAAAGCTAATTATTTAGAAATTACATTTACATTTTATATGCAATGTCTTGGTTTTATGTACATCTTTGAAATGATTGTGATCCTTTTCTCTTTATTTACAGTACACTCTAAAAAATGATGGGGAACACACAACTCTTTCAAAATTATTACCCAATGATGGGTTGTTTCAACCTAATTCCTGGGTTATTATTTCAACTCAATTGCTGGGTTATTACAATCCATGGTTGGATGACAACAACCCAGCATTGAATCATTTTAACCCAGCAGTGTGTCTAATATTTACCCAATCATGGGTAAAAATATTCAGTGTTTTCATTGGGTGAGGCCATGGCTTATGGTCTTACTCTAAGCCAATGTGCAAGTACTCATTGGTACGTCGGAGCTCCCTTTATGCTCGAGAATGCCTTAAACCTATCAACGCCTATGTCTGGAGTATAGTTTGTTTGTTTTACATGTACGCGACAAAGTATGCACAGTTACAAAAATCTGGGGGTGCGCTTACATTGCGCGGTCACACTGGACTTTTTGTTCCATTGACTTCCATTCATACATATAGGAATGCGTCAGACCGAAACCGCAAGCTTGTGGAACAATATTTCGCAGTTCGCTGTGTACCAAAGTTCAAGTCTGGTGAACTCAGCAAAGTCATATCACGTGGAGATATGTGAGAAAACTGGTACGTCACAGTGTGTCATTTTTCTCTTTACTGAAAAACAAATGGAATAAGAAAAAGATCTAGATTGACGAACCGCTCCACGCTCATATTCGCAGGAACCTCTGACCAATATTAGCATGCTCAAAGTCTATTTGCGCCTTTGTGATGAAGAAACTTTCCTTATGTGTACTGTACCCGGACCAGTTTGTTTACGCATACTTGGGTGTACACGCACAGTCTTGCAAAGCATAGTTAATTTGACTCGTCTACGTACACAGACATTCGACGCATGCGCATTGTGACAATTTGCAATACCTTTCCTGGCCTACCTACTATATACTCATGTATATTTGCGGCACGTGCACTGTGTGCTGACCCTCGCATACGTGTACAAACTGTACTATACTTCAGGCTTTAACCCTACCCCTCATCCTAAACTGAATCAATGAGGTTAGCTGCAGGGTGGGATTTTCGCTGAACTACATTTTGGGAAAATATCTGCACATGGCAAACGCAGTGAAGATATGCTCTTATGTGAAGAGTAGGTTTTTGTAATTTACGCTTATAACTAATGTTTTATACATGCCTGTGTAAGTCAAAAACTAGATGCTAGAAATCTGGACCTGTTGGTGATTCAAAATCATGCCATGTGAAATGTATTCTGACTGAAAATAACATTGGCGATGACCTACAGCCAAGACTTACAGAGAGTAACATACAGGGCACCTGGAAGTTCGGGGAGGAGTTATGATCCCAGTCTCATGTGAGAACTCCGTATTGCTTTCACTTGTTTATTCACAAGATACAACCGGAACTTCAAACAGACACTAGATGGCAGTACAACTCAATGTAACTCAATAGCACCACTCATTGTCAAAATTACTGTATTACAACACTCCCACTAAATTTTTACAATGGCATTAAGGCACTTCATATTAAATTATATTACTAAGAGCCGTGCTCTCCTTCATATACAGTATCAAGATAATTGTTATTCAGACTAAACAACAACCAAAAAAAAAACTTTGTAAGAATCCCTTTTTCTTACTTCTTTTACCTTAACGTTTACTATTCTTTTACTCAACACAAAAACAGTGCCTATACCAGTAATTACATTAACTTGTTTGACTCTGTGGACCCTGTACCGGGTCCAGAATTATCTTATTTTGACTTAATATAAAATATTCCTTTAATTTTTAATGGTCTGTCATGGACCCAGTACCACATATGAGATACTGTTTGAAAGCTTTGGGCTCTATCTTACACCCGGCGCAATGCAGCGCAATGCGCGACGCAAGTGTCTTTCGCTAGTTTCCACCTTAATTTTCACGTTTAGCGCCGCGTTGTTTAAATAGCAAATGCATTTGCGCCCCCTTTGCGCCCATGGGCGTTCTGGTCTGAAAATGAGGTGTGTTCAGGCGCATTGTTGGCGCGTTGCTATTTTGAGGCAACTAAAATAGACTACGCCATTGACCAACAAAAACCTGGTCTAAAGTCTAAAATCAATGGCGCAATGTGTTTTATGTTATTTAAAGAGCGCATTAGTATGCGCCTATAAACGGGAGGACAACGCGGGTTTGCTTATCACAAAGTACATGAATGCGCAGCAGCACAAAAATGCTTTTAAATATGAAAGATTAAAGGATTGAATGTAAAAGATTATTATTGAGTCTCTTGGACATATTTATAAATGAGGACTAATTATGAGACGTTAAAAGGCACAAAGAGCTGCTTCACCTGTAGTCTGGTAAGTAAATAAATGCTTTGCTTTAAACAAATGCGTCTGTTTTTAAATGTTTTTTTTTTTAATGCTACCTCACGGATTTATTGTATATGATGTACCTGTGGATATGGTGAGATGAGAAACATTTGTAAGTAAAAAAACTCTTTGCTAAAAAAAACGCTGTCCAAAGTGCTGAAACGTGAGGAGAGCCGTTTGTAATTTCTTTATCTCCTGTTTGTTACAAATAAAGTATTTTTAGAGTACAAACCTTATCTTACATACTTGTAAATTATGTTTTGATGATATTGGATAGCCATACATTTAAAGCAATTACAAGGCTGCTTTTAACTTCCATGACGGGTTTTAAAGGTTTTAATAAAAAAATAACAATTTCAATACAAGTGAAAAACAACACAATTATTTAACATTAATCTTAAACTGGGGATCTTCTTCCTCCGCTTAGTTTTTCAGTTTACAAAGTCCGTCATCTAAATAGGGATTAGACATAGCGCCAGCGCAACTTGCTTTTAAAGGGAATGAGAGCTGTGACTCTCATTGGTTTACTGCACGTTACGCCCAAAATACTCCCATTACAAAAGGACCTACCCTTTTCGACCATGCGCTCGGCGCAAAAACAATTTTTCCCGTCGTTAAATTAGCAAAAGTGGATTCAGACACGCCCATTTAGACGTTGCGCTGTGCGCTTTAGACAATGAGCTTAGATCGTTAAAATAGGGCCCCTAGACTCTCTACTTTCTGCAGATATGCATCACTTTGAGATATGTTTCACTGTAAGAAAGTTATTTACACTTAATTTACACTATCACCCCCCCATAATTTTTAATATCATTTAATATTCACATATTTCATATTTTTCAAGTATGACAAACATGGGCAAGTCTTATATCAAATGAAAGCTCTCACTCTCAGGAATAAGGCTGCAGTGTTATTTTTGTCCTATTTTTATCACATATCCAACAGTTGTCGAATGAATAATGATGTAAAAAATCGTCTTTTGTAAACATATGGGATAATTGAGTGTGGACTGCCTCAGATAGCACATATTGCCACAAATGATACACCATCTTTTCTCTTAGGTCCTACTCTAAAAATGAGTCCATTCACAGCATTTTCTTTGGTTGTGTGCATGAATAATCCCTTGCTATTTATCATATGTGCAAAACAAAAAATTAATATTTATATGAAAAATGTATTTTCGCACACTTCAGTAAAATGAGAATAACTTTTGAATGCGACATGCTAAAAAGTTCATTCTTTTTTTGGGTGTTTACTGTCTGCTGCTGGTAACAACCAGAACTGTCTGCAGTCTGCTAGAGCACCCAGAACCAGAGTTATACACTATCAGAAGCAGTATTTACAACATAAAAAAAGAAAATTTGGTGTTTTATCATATGAAAAACCACATAAATAACAATATTTGTCACAAACAGCAGCTTTTTATGTAACTTCAAAGGGTTTTCTGCAAAATGATATAAAGATATTGGATTTATTCCACTGTATGTGGTTATGGGAGCACTTTAAATGTTTTTTGGCAGAAATTGTACTCCATAAGCGTATTATTCCTCCCATCAGTTGGAGTAAAATAACTTTTGCATTTATAAGGATAGAGAAAAAATTTCTTTTTCCTCTGTAAGCTGGCAATTGCTGGAATCAAATAAAACTGTCTGCAGGTTTCGTTCCCACTCAGGGCCAGAGTTATACACTTTTAAATACAGACTTTAGAAAAAAAACATCAAAAAGCGCCTATTTATTTTTGTGTTTTTTAGAGGACTGACAACACATACAACCATGTTGAGCACTTTTAACAGTGTTTTATGTAATTTCAGAGGGTTTCTTGTAAAATGATACCAAACTTTTGTATGTGCACCTCTGCTTGTGGGTATGAGAAGCTTTTGAAATTGGGTAGGCCAAATCCAGGCGAAAATCCCCAAAATAGCCTCAGAGTGTAAGAGGTTAAACAATTACATGGGAAAAAGCCCAATCTCTCTTCTAAGATATTCAAACTTCAGTTTAGTCAGTGGCTTGGTCAGGATATCTGCCTTCATGCCATTTGTTGGACAATATTTTAGTTCTATTTGCCCATTCTGCACACATTCACGAATGTAGTGGTAGCAAATGTCTATGTGTTTAGTTCTTGAGTGGTCCACTGGATTCTTCGTGATTCCAGTAGCTCCTTGGTTGTCCTTCAGGATCATTGTAGGTGAAGCATCCATACCCAAATCATTCAGTAATCGTCTCAGCCAGGTACCCTCTTGTGCAGCTTGACTGAGTGCTACATATTCAGCTTCGGCTGTTGAAAGTGCAACTGTTGCCTGTTTCTTACTAAGCCAACTCACTGCTCCACCACTCAGTAAGAATATGTTGCCAGTTGTTGAGCGGCGATCATCCTGATCACCGGCCCAGTCAGCGTCTGAGAAGCCGATCAGAGTTCCAGACTCTGACCGCTGATACTTGAGAGCAAGGTTTGCTGTACATTTTTTAAGTAATGAAGAATTCTCTTCACTGCAGTCAGATGTGCAGTATCTGGATTTGTGTTAAACTTTGAAACAGCACTCAATGCTTGAGTTATGTCTGGTCGTGTGGCCATCGCAGCGTACAGCAGACTCCCAACCATGGACTGATAGATGCCTTGGTCCACCAATTTACTGACACCATCCACCTTTTTTAATTTCACATTGGCATTGCAGGAGTTGCAACAGGATTTGCATTGTCCATCCCATATTTCTGAAGAATGGCTTCAATGTAACTCTTTTGACAAAGACAGATGTAGTTATTTGCTTTGTCTTGGACAACAGAGATGCCCAGGATATAAGACAGTTGACCCATGTCTTTCATCTTATAGCGTTTCTTGAGAGACATTTTCAGCTCGTTCATGCTTGCAATTGACTCCGTAACGAGAATTAGATCATCCACATAAACAGCAAGAATCTCAAGCTCTTGTTTTGATCTCACAAACACACAGGGATCTGATGTGCTCTGTTTGAATCCAATGTCTTTCATGTACTCCGTAAAAGCCTTGCTCCAACAGCGCGGAGACTGCTTCAGTCCATAGATTGACTTATTCAATTTGCACGCCAGGTGTTCTTGTCCTGGTTTGATGTATCCCTCTGGTTGCTCCATGTAAATTTCTTCTTCTAGGTGTCCATTTAGGAATGCAGTCACAACGTCCATATGGTGCACATGTAGATTATTCTGGATAGCATACTGTAAGACAGTAATGTACGAATTGAGCTGAATCGTACCACGGGTGAAAAGGTTTCATCATGGTCAGCACCATACAACTGTGAGTAGCCCTTGGTGACTAGTCTGCACTTGTATCTCTCTACTCGTCCATCACTTTGATGCTTGACTTTGAACACCCATCTTGATCCTATGGCCTTCCTATCCCTTGGTAAGTCCCACGTCTCATTTTTCAGCAGTGACTCATATTCCAAGTCAGCGGTCTCCTGCCATTCCTTTCCATTAGGACTCATCATTGCTTCTTGCAGTGTGCGTGGCTCTGTAACACAACACATATTGGCATAGTGATCAACAGTCACCATATCAGCAAACTCCTCATATCCATATCTCCTCGGAGCCCTTCTGATTCTGCTGCTTTTTCTAACAGCTTCATCAACTGCAACCTCTTCTTTGTGTTCCACTCTCATTTGTGTTCACAGTTACCTCGTTCTCTGAACAGGTTACTTCCACTTCATCTCGTAGGGTGTTTCTGACTTCAGAAGAGATGTTGGAAGCCTGTTCTGCATGTAAGCTGCGGTTGCTACAGCCTCTGCCCAGTACATCTTTGGCAACTTAGCATGAGATAGCATACTTCTAGCTGCTTCTATTAATGTCCTATTCTTTCTTTCTGCAACTCCATTTTGCTGTGGTGAGTGAGGTACAGTTAACTCATGGTGAATACCTTGAACCTTCAAATATTCTTGAAACTTCTTTGATGTGTACTCACCACCATTGTCTGTTCTCAGTTTTGTGACGTTTTGTCCACATTCATTGGAGTATGTTTTCTCAAATTCCTTGAATTTGTTTAGGACCTCACTTTTCTGTTTCATGAAATATACCTTGCAGCATCTAGAGTAATCGTCGATAAAAGTCACAAAGTACTTTGCTCCACCTATAGACTCAGTCTGCATGGGACCACAGACGTCACTATGGATCAGCTGCAACTTGCGTTTGGAGCGTATTTCTCCCACTGGCTTGTATGGCTTTCTAGAGAGCTTGCCCTCCACACATCCTATACAGAAATGAATCTCTTTCTCTGCAGAGAACTCCACTCCATTCACAAGATCTTTCAGTTCCTTCAGCTTTGTGGTGTGACCCAGGCGCTGGTGCCACAGGCTGGCGGATACTGATACACTTGATGCACCATAACAAACAGACAAACTTCCTTCATCGTCCAGCTGATACAGTCCATCAGATCTTTGTGTTCCCATTCCTTGGAGTGTTCCATCTTTCCAACGTATGTAGCAGCGAGACCACTTGAACTCCACTGTGTTTCCTTTTCTTGTAGCAGCTCCCACTGAGAAAAGATTTCCAGATAGCTTTGGAACATACAACACATCATACATTGTGACATTTTTGCATCACTGATTTTAAAAGTCATTCTCAGTCTGACATTGCCAAGTCCTAGGGCTTCAACCACTCTGCCATCACCGAGTTTCACAGACTGTGCTTTTGAAAATTGCTGGTAGTCATGAAGAATTTCTTTATCACATGTCATGTGCTTTGATGCTCCTGAATCAATCAACCATTGAATCGGTTGTGGCTTCTTAATCGGGTTTGCCTCTTCAGCAACAAAGGCACATTCAGACGAGTCATCTGCATCTTTACACATCATACTTTTGGCCTTGTGGGTTTTATTTATTTTTTTCAACTTGGACAAATGTGTCCTTCTTTCCCACATTTGTAACATCTCCACGGGCTGGGTCTTTCAGTTCCCACTGCTTTGGAGTTAGCCTGCATATTTTCACGAAACTGTGATGACATGGCGGATGCACCACCTGACGTAGCATCATTGATATCAGTAGCATTCACTTGTTTTTGCTCTTCATTTATTAATGCTTGCTGAACAAATTGCAGTGTCAAATTGTCTATCTTTGTTTCTAGAGCAGTGACAATTGCATGGGCGGAAATCCCGGGGGGGTCGGGGGGGACAGGACCCCCCCTATCTGAGGGTTGTCCCCCCTAAAATATCATTAGAATATGTGTATTGAAAATAATTTAATGATTTATAATACTTAAAATAGTTGTGTAAGAAGTGAAACAATACAAATTCAAACGGAGCAACAACAAAAAAACTTTTAAACATTTTGATTCCCCCTCCCTTGCCTCACAGTGGTTTGGTCCACTGCCCGCGCCCCTTTTACCTCACCACTGACACACAGTCCGGTGGTAGAGAAGTGTACGGAGCCGACGCGTTAATCAGCTATATACAATACAACGTTTCCCATCACTTATCAGTTTATCCTCATATGTTTTAAAACATTTAAAAATTGACTATTTTGACGTATAAACATGAACATATTTCGTTTTCTGAGAACAGAAGCAGATAAACGATCGAGAAAACATTTTTATGCATTCATGCAGAGGTGAGGCAGAGCTGAAAGTAACAAATTACATTTACTCACCTTGCTGTACTGAGTTTTTTGTGTACTTTTACTTTGAGTAGTTTTTAAAATCTGTACTTTACTTTTACTTAAGTATGTTTAAAGTATTGTAGGCTACTTAGCTACATGTTAAATCATATCCGTTACTGAGTAAATAATAAATAAAAAATTAAGGTGATAAAGATGCGTCACGGTCGGATGATTGATTGATGGGCGGGGGAACGCGCAAAAAGAACCATGGAGAAGGACGAGACAGGCGCGGGCTAATGCAGACCCTCAATTCAATTCTTACGAAAGAAACCCCTGGCCATTGACGCAAAGCGATTGTTTCATTCAGGTAGGGTTCATGCTCTTGAGTACGGAGTTTGAGAATTGCCGTTTTTAACCGCTAATTTGCACGATGCGTTTTTAATACATGCGCATTATCTTCCGAGGTCTAGCAGCTGCGCGTCAAGTCAAACAACTTAAGAACGTCCTCGAGAGTGCGCAGATCATTAGACATTGCAGAGAGAGAGAGAGAGAGAGAGAGAGAGAGCGCATCTCATTATATGCTCATTTATGTATATAGTTTAATAACATAATGTATGTTACCAGCAATACATCAATTACAACCTTCATATAATGATTGTATTTACTAGCTGCTGACCTCATATTATTTTTGCTTCAAAAGTGCATAACTCACCTGTAAAAATCATTAAATAATTCCATAAATGTTTCTTAGTTATAAAAAAGCTTTTTATTTTATTAACATTTGTTATTGCACTTTAATTGCAGAGATGTTTACAATTAAAAACATAGTTTGAGATGTACATATCCTTCCTTTGTGAACTATACTAGAAACCTCTCCCCGCTGTAAAAAAGTAACTTTTACTCTTAAAATTAAAATGAGTTACTTTTTACTTGAGTAGATTTTTAGACCAGTAACTTTACTTTTACTTAAGTAAAATATTATTAAAGTAACTTTACTTTTACTTAAGTAAAATATTATTAAAGTAACTTTACTCTAGAAAATTTTATTACTCTTTCCACCTCTGAATTTATGTGTATTAAAATTAAATTTGCGTCCGTTCATAGAGAAAGAGAAACGTTTTCTATCTGTACCTATTTCCTTGCAAGTACAATTTTGCCTGTATTATTGGTGTCCCCTTCAAAAATTGTTCTTGAAAAAATTTATGTTTATTGTCCCCCCCAACATTTAGATGAGATTTTCGCCCCTGGACAATTGTAGCATAGCTTGGTGGTAAGCTACCCAGGAGTGTTACAATCTGGTCTTTCTCTTCAATCACAGAACCTATTGCTCCTAGTTGATCAGTAAGTTCCTTCATTCGTTTTAAATGTTCATTTAATCTTTCTCCTTCCTTCATTTCACATCTGAAATATTTTTTCTTCAGAAACAATTTCTTTGCCAGAGTATCTCTCTCAAAATGTCCTTTTAGCGTGTCCCACGGCTCTTTTGGAGTCTTGCAGCTTGTTATCAGATACAACTGGGGTGTACTTACATTCAGCACTAACATAGAGAATGCCTTCTCTCTCCGTTTTGCGAATTCAGCTTGTGTGTGTGCGTTAGCATCATTAGCTAGGACATCTGTCTCCATTAGCATGCCCCATAGTCCTTTCGCTTTCAGAAAATGTTCCATCTGAAATTTCCATGTTACCCTGTTCTCTGGTCCGCTCAGCTTGTCAATAAACAGCTTATCTTCCATTGTGAATTCCACAACACTGTGTATCTAACACAAATCTCCATGTAACACAGCTTTTTAGCGATGCACTGGGCCCATAACCTATTGCTTTCCCTTGTTTATTCACAAGATACAAACTTCAAACAGACACTAGATGGCAGTACAACTCAATGTAACTCAATAGCACCACTCATTGTCAAAATTACTGTATTACAACACTCCGGTCTTGCATTGTTTCCTTGTCACTTCTTGCGTGCGTTTGGTTGTGAGATGTAGTTTGCAGACCGGGACAAAGTTGTCGGCGATTCTACCTATGGTTAAATCATGCAAAGTCAGTGAAACCTCCTGTCGCCAATCCATCGTGCAGTGTAAAAACAGCAGCGACTGAACGCTACCCCAGATAGTCATGCAGTGTGAAAAGATCTGTGAGCCGACTACTTTGAAAATTGTGCAGTCTGAACTCGGCATTAGAAGCACCTGGGCTTCTTGTTTGTTGCCACATGATGAGATTTGGGAAGCAAAACCCTATGCTTTTTAAAAATTATATTTATGAAAATAAATCACGAAATTTGGGACTTGACTATGGAGCCCTGCAATTTCAATTCCAGTTAAATTTTCCTAATAACATATTATCAAATGTAGCTTTGCACACTGTTGGCATTTAGAACTGGAATTTATGAACTTTTATTGTTCATACAGTAGCAACTTAAAACTTTGGATAAGATTTTGTAAGATTGTTGCATACCCCGAAAGCCCCCCACATATCAAATCCAATTTAACCCCTGAAAATAACCCAACTTTTTTGAGTGTACATAAACAAAATCTATATATTCATTTATTAATTCAATTCCTTGTTTAAATTGTTTGAACTTCAGTCAGTGTTTTAAACATTGCCTTTCATTACAGATTTTCCTCGTTATATCTCTGTGTATGTGTTTGGATCAGTTGGTGTTGTTTTAATCAACGCTGTTGCTCTGATAACTGAACTGACACTGAAAACAAGTGAGTAAACACTTTAACATCTTAAACATCAGGATTTTTTATCATAGAATAATAAAATTGATTCTTTATTGTGTGACTGTATACAGAAGTATTTTAATGTTTCATCTCAAAATGATTAATATTAAAGTATTATGAGCTGAATCACTTTATGTAAAGCAACTAAAAAAACATGCAAATAATAATTTATCATATGTTTATGCTATAAGAGTTGAATTTGTTTGCTTTTAACATTGAAATATAATTGTGTTTTCTGTTTGTCATGAGTTAATGGTGATCGTACCGTGATGGATCTGAGATTTATTGTCTTTCCATCTGAATGTTTCTTCATCATGTCTGTGATGATTTCAGGACTACTTTCAGCCAGTGAGTAAAAACTGAAAATGTTTCTTTAAACTATCAGTTCACATTATATGAGTTGCTCTTCATATGGTTTCTGTCTTTCACCCTGAAAGGTTTAAGACGGAAAGGTTACAAGGTGTTTGGACATAAATTTGTATGAGACACAGCAACCCTACAATGAAAAAATCTACCCACTCCTCATTTTTAATCCCCATTAAACCAAAGCAATCTCATTCGACATGCTGTTTTGATTCTCTTGTCAATGTGATGTCACACAAACAAAGCCCCATCCACAGCCACTGATTAACTGCTTAACATTCTCCAAAAGCTTTTCTAAATGTGTTTGTTAGCACCTTGTAGCATTATTGCAGCTAAAGATACTAATGTCCAGAGGTGGAAAGTAACGAATTATATTTACTCACGTTACTGTAATTGAGTAGTTTTTTTGTGTATTTTTACTTTTTTGAGAAGTTTTTAAAATCTGTACTTTTACTTTTACTTAAGTATGTTTTATTTAAAGTATTGTACTTCGCTACATTTTAAATCATATCCGTTACTGAGTAAAAAAATATTTTAAAAAGCAAGGTGATAAAGACGCACAACAGATGTAAATGGGCGGGGCCCGGGGAACGCGCAAAAAGAACCATGGAGACGGACTAGACAGGCGCGCGCTAATGCAGACGCGCCTCAGTTCAAATCTTATGAAAGAAACCCCTGGTCATATTTAAGCGACCACTTTCCACTGACGCGAAGCGAGTGTTTCATTTCTATGAAAGGTAAGATTCATGCTCTTAAGTACGAAATTGCACGACGCGTTTTTAATACCATGCGCATTATCTTCCGAGGCCTAGCAGCTTCGCGTCAAATCAAACAGAACTTCAAAACGTCCTCGAGAATGCGCAAGTCATACATTGCAGCGCGAGAGAGAGAGAGAGCAAGAGAGAGAGAGAGAGAGAGAGAGAGAGAGAGAGAAGAATAAAGGTCATCAGGTACCCAGGTCAGGGAAGTAAGAAGATAATAAACGTGTCAAAAGTAAGACATGGCACTCATCTCATTATATGCTCATTTAAACTATATATTGTTTAATAAAATAATGTATGTTACCAGCAATACATAAATTACAACCTTACTATAATGATTGCATTTACAAGCTGCTGACCACCTTCAAAAGTGCATAACTCACCTGTAAAAATCATTAAACATTTCCATAAAGGTTTCTTAGTTTAAAAAAGCTTTTTATTTTATTAACTTTTTGTTATTGCACTTTAATTGTAAAGATGTTCCTTCAATTAAAAACAACTAGTTTGAGATGTATATTCCCTTGTCGTTTTTGAACTATACTAGAATCCTCCACCTCTTCCCGCTGTAAAAAAGTAACTTTTACTCTGAGTAAAGTTAAAATGACTTACTTTTTACTTTTACTTGAGTAGATTTTTAGACAAGTAACTTTACTTTTACTTAAGTAAAATATTATTAAAGTAACTTTACTTTTACTTGAGTACAATATTTTAGTACTTTTTCCACCTCTGCTAATGTCACAGACTGTATTAATGGGAATCAGATCTATTTTAACCAAAAGTAGTAGCTAATTTAAAGATACACACATGAAAATAGCGCCTTTTTGCTCCCACCCAAATAGGAGCATTGTGGACATGCTATAACAAATGATCTGTGGGATATTTTGAGCTGAAACTTCACAGACACATTCTAGACTCACTTGGCACTAATATTAGATCTCTTAAAATGGGGATAATATGTAACCTTTAATAAAGCTTATTTTGTATAACTGTATAAAATTTTGCCACAAATCTGATCAATCATGTGCCTCTACTTGATCACTAGGTTTGTAATATCACTGAAAATGTCAATGTTCACCACAGAGTTCTGCCTTACACACACAGTACCTGTTGGAGACAGTTACTTTAACTCTTGTGCTGTTTTCAAAACTTCAAAATCACTTGTTGTGCTATGTTACCACCCAAAACTGGATTACTTTTTCTTTCAGTTAAGACTGGTTTTGCATTTCTATTCTGAATGAATTAATCACAGGCCAAGTTAACTTGAGCTCATGCACCTCAGGGTTTTTTTGTGTGAAATGAGCATTATTTGATTGACTTTTTCTGATCAAAAGCTATGGCGCATAAGATCAGATCAATTAAAAAAAGTAATACAAAACCAGTCCTAAATGAAAGAAAACAAGTTGACAAAAAGATTGAATCCAATATTTGGTTCTGTTTTTTCATAAAGAGTGATTTATGAGCTGTTTTATGTAAGACACTCGGAAACAGCACAAGTGTAACAAGGTGGAAAATACTCACAAAAAGGTGAAATGGGTAATACATTTTTTTTGTGAGAGGTTCTTAGTCAAAGCCCTCGGACTGTAATTGTTTCTCGTGGGGACGTAGGGTATTTTCATTATTTAAAGGGGTAATTTTATTGCCGTTTCGAATACAGAATGTCTGTAGATTTTCTCAGAAACCACATCTCTTAAGTTTATAAAAAGGGATTAATGCAAAAGTCATTTTACATGTTTGTCCTGTGGCAGCTACCATAGCTTGACTTTGCTTTTGCAATTTCACCACTAGATGCCGCTAAAAATACACATTACACCTTTAACCTCTAACCTTAACCCTAAAATGTCCAATATATCATAGCAGCAACAGGTACTAAATACAATTTTAACATGTATTCAATTCACATACAGTATACATATTAACCAAGTATCCGGGTCATGTGAATGATCATGTGATTAACTGCATGAGCAGCGCATTTCCATGTGTTTCGAATTATAAACTCACACATCCACCCCAAACTTATCTTCATCAGAATAATAGACTGTAAAAAAAGATGGATGACACAACGTCGCTTCCTTCCATTGTAATAAATTGAAGACAAAATGTCTGACCATGCGCGCTGTCTTGTACTGCAGCCAGCCACCAGGGGGCGATCTAAGAGCCAGAGGCTTCACTTTTCAAGATGTATGAGGCACACCTGGCGATCCAAACTCATGAGTTTTATCACTAAGGAGCCATTCAAATGTACTTTTACAGACATCCTCATGATAAACAATTACTGTCCGAATTTTGTGAACAAAATCATCAAATTTCAGTTTAATGCATTAGCATCATCTAGTGTTTTTGTATAAACAAGGATACTCTCCTGGTCATTTGTTAGATCTACTGTAAGAGTGTGCTATTGTATAGTAGGCTACATCTGCATCAAAACATCTGTGCTTTAACTGAGAGGATGAACAGATTTCTAAACAGATCCACTATCCTTTCTCTCACTGTTCTGATCTTACAGATATTAAAACCTGTCTACAGTGTTGTCAGGTTAGTATCATTTATAAATATGCATTCATATCAGACTTAATAGCTATTACACGATCGTCCAAAATCATATATTAATTTTACAGCTGACCTGGATTACAATTCAATTGCTTATATCTTGTTGAATCACTGTCCTAAAGCAAATCGATTTAGTAATATTGTTTTCAACATCTTGCACACAGAGAGCAGCAGGATCAGCTGAAACTCCAGCTACTGCAACAATCCAGAACACAGAAGAAAATGAACTGAATCCTCAACTGGGTGAAGCTCTCATTCAGTCTCACGAGTGTAATGAAAGAATAACACAAAATGTTTAACACAACTACAACATTGTTAATAGTGATTACACACAACAACTCAAAATGCTTCACCTTTGTTCATAGGCGCAGGAAGATATTTTTGGTAAAGGGTGCAGGGTGGGGGGGTTATAGAACGTAGAGTTATAGAATTCTAAAGGTGTTCAAAAGCTCTGTACTCTGCAGACCACTATGTCTTCTTTTAAAAACTCACTCGCACCTCCCATCCATAAAGTACAGCTGAGCTGGTGCATACAAACTATATAGCCTATTGCAACATAGTAGAGTTAAGATTCTCTGCCCGGGCCGTTATTTTCCGCTACTATCCTTGGGCCGGGCCGGGCCGGGCTGTTGATTAACCATATTTTTAATCATCACTTTATTAGCCTGGGTGGGGAGAAAGCTATGCCATATAATCAGAAATATTACATATAGACTATATTTAGGCTAAAGTAACAAATGTGTCCAAAAAGTTACACAAATTACAAAAAAGATTTGTAAAAGTTACAACTTGTGTCGTGTGGAGTCTCCTCTGGCACCCATCACGCACCAGGTCTGCTGTGCTGTATGCTGTAGCTTAAGTGCAACATGGAGTTTGAAGATGTAAAGAAAAACAACCCATGAGAATTACCTTTGAGCAAGTTTGGAGGAAAGTCAGAGGTATGGAACCAGTTTATGAACACGTATGCATTCTCACTCGTGCCAGTAGCCTAGATAATACGCCTTCTTTGTTGTCCTTTTGCTTAAGTTGTTAATATTTCTAAATTCTAACATGGAAACTTTATTGACATCACTCGAGTTAAGGCGATTAATAGACCTTTCAATTCATGGGTTTCATTTAATTCAATGTTTTAAACGTAAATGTAATATTTGTGTTTTAAGTTTTGTTTCAGTTTGCCTCCGCACGGCGGTGTAAAAATAAGAAATTTTTTGACTTAAAACATCATATCTTAAATTATGAAATATATTCCATATGGATTCATTTGGATTTACAGATGTTTAACATTAAAATCGATGCATGAGAATAATTTATATTAATTTTTAAAATACCCACCACTCTTAAATGTTGCATGTTCCTTATTGTACATTAAGGCTTTAAAATTTTGTTTCTTTCATGACGTTTTAATCATTTAATTCAATCGCTTTTACTTTCATTCAATAAAGCACGTTTTGTAACATTTACATGTGCGTTAATCACAGAAAATAAACAACAAAACAAATTGGCTATATTTTTTATATTTTTTGAAAAGATGACGAACTAGAAAATCGTTTCCTGAGCTTAGGTTGGACACCTTTTTGCATCAGAATAGGCCTAAAATGTAAAAATAGACCAACATATTTTGTTTAAAATTTATTCTTAAACCATGTTAAATTATTTTAGAGTAGTAGGCCTTCTCCTATATGCCATCCACACTCCACAGTTTATTCTTGTTCATTTTCTGTGTGTATCATTGTTGCATGCGCACTTTTTACGCATACAAACTAAAATGTTATTTATATAGTGCGACCATTGTAAATCATATATTAGCAATACATGCATAGTCAAAATGTTTGTTAATATAACAATGAGCTTGATGCACCAGGATCAGGGGCAAGTTCAATCTCACACCGGTGCGCAACGTTTTGCTACGGTTTCCGGGTTGAACGACATGTTTCCTGGAAACGGTGTGCAACAGGTTTTAGATGCGTTTTCCCTTGTATGGTGGGTGTGTCAGAATTGTCGGCCCAATCAGCGGCAAGATGTATATAAACCACGCAGTACTAAAGAGACAGCTTGTTCAATGGGTTCAAGTTGGAATGTTGTCTTTCATTCTGGATGGCAAGGTCAGTGACTGTAACACTGAGGGTATTTTACAGTATTAAACACACATTTATAACGATTTCATCAGGCTTCAGAAACATTTCATAAAGAACACATAGAATGTCCTCTCAGCTACCGTAGTTGCAACTCTTGTGTCATTACAACAGGGTGTTCAACACATCACTGTTTCTGTTTAATAAACGTTGTGCAACGTTTTGTCGGGGCTGAACGCAGCCCAGGTTTCAAGATGACAATGTATTTTTTTAAACATATTTATTTTAATTTGTTTAATTTATTAATTTTATTTATTTTTATTTCTGTTGTGTAATTGAAAAAAAAATCAAAATTCTCTTCTGACACATTGCGAAGCTGATAGATACAGATAGCCTAGTAAACTCATTCGTCATTCTATGTGGCTGTGAGGGTGCTTGTGTGTTATGCTTATGCGTATTCGCAGCGTATCGGCTGAATCGCAATCATGTCGTCAAGGCAAATCTGAATGGCTAATACACACTGAAATTTTAAAATTACTAACCTTATCCCTCTCTTCATCACACACCCCAAACATGTTTTGGAACAGAAACAAACAACAATCAGAGATATAGACCAATTTAGGGTAGACGTCACAGTTACGTCACCTCAAGCTGCGCATGCAATGCGGTTGCAGAAAAACAGTGGAAATGAATTAGACATGAGTGAAAAGAGCAAGATAACTCACTAGAAAATGTCTTGTTGTGCTGTTAAGTGTCAGAATAAGAATGCCAAAAAAGATGGCTTTCATTTTTATAGAATACCATCGTCGAAGACACCATTTGAAGATAAACGTAGTTGTTTATGATTACAATAAGCCCTTAAACGGACAGAATGGAGCGAGGAAATCATCTGGAAATCTTTTAATAATTAGAATAGAAAATAAGTAGAGAAGATGTCCGGTGTTCTGTTGAAGTCTGATCCCTTCATGTGTTTCTTATAGCGTTTTTATCACGTTACAATTATAATTTATTCAGAATAAATGTTTTTTTATACTGAAAAATCAATAATATCAAAATTTTTTTTAATATTTCATAATTTTTTCGTTTTCTATTATTTCTTTTTATTTCCTTATATCTTAGCTTATGTCTTCTTCCTGTTTGTTCTAAAATTATTATGTTTACATACTTAATAAATATATATATATAGCACACACACACACACACACACACACACACGATGTAAAGTGTTATTAATATATAAACAGGCCTTTTTAATGTATGTTTAAACATAATACTTTTATAATAGTTTAAGAACAAACACGTAAGATAAATATAAGGAAGAAATAATAGAAAACAGGAAAATTATGAAATATTTAATAAACGCTATTATATATAATACATGATAGTATTGCTTTTATATGTACTTTAGCTATTCAGACTGTAAAAATAATTGATTTAGCAAAAAAGAACAATACATATACATTACATACATGCATATCAGTAGCCAAGCCATTTAAACTTTTTATCCATCTAAAAAATAAACGTAACGTGATTAAAACGATATAAGAAACATTGCACTAAAGGGAAACATAGGGGAATCAGACTTTGACAGAACACCGGATCCATAAAAATCACGGTTTAATGCTAAAACACTTCACAACCCTACTGTGGAGCAGTCACTTTCTGCAACCAGTTTGGCTCCGCCCGCAAAAAAACGTCATCTCTGTTTACAAACACGAAATTGGTCTATTTATAAGCTATCTTTTTATTGTCATCACAGGTGAAATCTTTGAGACCAGGGCACTTCCGGTGCCCATGCCTTTGTTTCTTTTTATGTTTTTTACCAATTGTATTATGGCTTTAGAAAATACATTTTAAACCTTGAGAATGAAATGTATATTCTATATATATATACTTACTATGTATTTGCAGCTGTAGCATGGTTGAATGATTTGTTGTAAATTTCAATGTAATTTTATCAATAAACAAAATGTTAATGCATCTTAAATATTGTCTTAATTGTGGGTATATGGCGGGTGGCACAATTGCATTTTGCCCTAAAGCAGCAGTTGAGCTTGCGCTGCTGTTCTGTTGCTTTGTGCTACCTTACACTGGACAGAATGATTTTTGGAGTACTGTAACAGGCTTTTTTGTCATGTTTTTTTTTTTTATTACAGCTCAATTTTTAATTTGTGGTTCATAAATCAGTTAATGTGTTCTATATTTCATTTACACCTGTGGTTAGCACTAAAACGCCCCCTTTATCTGATTGGCCAAATTTTCACCTAACTTCTTTCTGTCTGGCATTTGGCACTGTCAAATCCTTCAAGTTTGCAACGTGAAGCAGAAATATATTTTATGCTGCTGCAAAGCTTTGCTTCTAATGTACAACAATGGAGAGATTGCAAGCCATGCAATATGCTGACACTGAATTTGAGTTTATAACAATTATTATTTCTGTTAGGAGCATTGTGACATTTTTGTAGTTTGTCCATGAGTAGATATTTTCCATGTCCCAGTGATAAATGCAAAAGTAAAATGTACTGTATTACCCACTGGACGGGAAATGATTCAATGTAAAAATGAATCATTGTAAAAATGTTGATATTTACGTCAAATCAAATAGTGTGAAATATGTAAAGAGTAATTTGATGACAGGCCGTTGAATTATTGAAAAAAATAATGCACACCCAAGGTGGTAATGTGTCATGATGCAAAGCAGAGTGAGCATTATTTTCAAATATTACAACACTTTAAAATTGTCTGGATGATTTTTGACCCATAATGGGTTAATATTGGACAGAACACAACGCTGGGTTAACATTGACCCAATGCTGGGTTGTTTTAACTCAGCTGCTGGGTTATTATACCCCATGGTTGCATAACAACAACCCCCTTGGGACTTTTTTTAACCAGTGGTGTGTTCTGTCCAATATTTACCCATTATGGGTCAAAAATCATCCAGACAATTTTAGAGTGAAAGGACGGGAGACAATTATTCTGCTTATATTTGTATTGTCTTCTATAATATATAGATCTACATAATGAAATGAATTGATATTGATCCTTTGCTAATTGTTTATGAATTAAAAAATGTTGCACAATTGCTTAACAATAACAACTATGAAGATTATTTAACACATCTCAGTTCAGAGGTCGGTTCTGTTAGGTCTGACTGATGATGGCTCACTGTACAGATCTCCCCCTACTGGACGCATCAAGAACAACAGGGGACTAAAACTGCCTGGGCCGTTATCTGCCTGGGCACCTTGGTCGTATATCTGCCTCCTCCAGGTCTGTTAAAACTTGAAAAGATAACAGTCTGACCCAACCCAGCCCTTACAACAAATCGAAAGTCAACGTAATTTAGCTAAATGTTCACCGTCCATCAACATTTTATGAACATGATCGTCCGTCAGCGCAAAAATACTTTAACGATAAATTATAGTAGACCTGATCATTTAGTTTAATTGTGTATATACAGTATAAATATGCATCTGCTTTATCTTCTTTTAATGTCAGTATTGCTGAGGATCGCTGATGGTGAGTGAACTCATCTGTTTACTAAGAAAAAATGTATATGACACACACACACGCACACCAGTATGGTTGGGTGAATCCTGGTTTTCAGGATTTTCTCAAAAAAGATCTGTAGTTCAGTGGTGTTCCTCTGTTCTGTTTGTGTGCAGACTTCAGACTTATATGATGTATACACTAAAGTTAAGATGTGCAATCTTACTAAATTTATAAAACAAGTTAAAACTCACCTACCACCTCCTGAATTAAGAAATATTACGAATCTCCATAATACAACATGCTTGCATAAAAAATGTAAATGAGTGATTATTTTACTATATTACCACAGATTAAGAATGTGGCAGACTAAAGATATGTTGTTGTTGTTTTTTATAACTTAAACTAACACTTTATTTTGATGTTCCACTTTGAAATTCTGTTTAAATAAAAAGATTTGACAAATGCAAAAATGCATAAAAGCTCACCTGAAACTGCCTTTACAGTCAAAGTAGAAAACAATTTTCATTCAGATCATTGATGAATGTGACTTTTATTTAAAGTGAAACATAAACAGAAAGTAAACTTTTTATAAAAACTGAGCTTGAGCATTCTGTGATATCTTTATTTAATAAATAGTTTGATGTTTAGGCTTTACACTGAAGGGTTCTTCAGGTCCTCTGGTTGTTCCTCTGGGAGGTTCAGTGGTTCTGCCCTGTTCTGTTGATTCACTCTTATCACTGGAGGATCTGGAGGTGGAATGGAGAAGATCAGACTCACAGACTCTCATTCATCTGTATCAAGATGAAGATATCAGACCAGAGGCTCAACATCAGGATTATCATGATAGAGCTCATTTCTTCACTGAAGACATTAAACATGGAAACTTCTCTCTTCGACTAGATCATGTGAGAACTGAAGATGAGGGACAATATACATGTAAAGTTTACATTGGACACGAGTCTGGAGAAGCTGTGGTGGAAATTAAACATGTTGGTGAGTAAAAATCATACAAATTCAGGTTAAACATTAAACACTACGTTTTATGTTGTGATTATTCTGTTCTGTTCAATTCTTTCAGAGCGTTTGATAGTTTCAGGTTCAAGTCCCTCCATATCTGCATCTGTGGGTGATGATGTCACTCTGAGCTGCTCTGTGAATTCTCACATCAAACCTGAAGAGATTGAAGAGGTTTCATGGAGGAAAACAGATAAAGATGAAGAAATCCCAGTTCTGCTTTATCAATACAATGAAACTTTATCAGACGCTTCAGATGAGCGATACAGAGACAGAGTTGAGTTCTTCACTGATGAAATCCACAGAGGAAACTTCTCTCTCAGACTGAAGAGAGTCAGAACTGAAGATAAAGGAGTTTACATCTGTCAAGTGTTTACTGGACGACTTTCAGCAAACACAACTGTAATACTGGAAAGACTGGGTGAGTCAATGAAGAAATTATAAAAACACACTGTGCAACATTTTGAATTTTTCCTACGATATCTAGAGGTTGCTCAAAGCCTTTAAATATTTCCAAAATCACATATTTTTGCAAAAACGCACAACACACATAAAACTTGCTTTTTGGAGGGTAACTTTGTTCCAGTTATTTCAGTCTCTTCTGATCCGAGTAACCATATAGCGGTTACAGACTTGCTTCATGTTGCTTCAGCCATTGTCTAGTGTATATTGTGTTATTGTGCTTCATTCACGCTTTCTTGAAGACATATCACAACTAAAACAGGAGTTTTAATTGCATGGAGCATGGTCAAATAAGTCCATTGCTGCCATAAGTATATATTATTAAAGCAATAAGCCCCAAGAAGCAGTGGGTTACCACTTCGCGTCGTGCCTAACAACGCCCCTTAGTTGTTATAAAATGCACTGTAACCCCACTGCTTCGCGGGGTTTATTGCTTTTATAAAACGGTTACTTCATATGCCATTCAAAACACGCTGTTTTAGTGTTGAGTGAATGCGTCAGTGTTTAAGTTGGGTAAGATCGCCACCTAGTGGATAGCGGAAATATGAATTTGAGGTAGAAACAACTCAGGGAGCGTTTTCTCTTTATTGATTAGATGAATCAACAATATTTATTGACATGTATCTGGATATCGCCATAATTGTGCAATTGTATACAAATAAAAAATATGATTAAGACTGTGGTGTTTATTTTCATAAATCAGTACGCAGCAACAGTGGCGCAGTGATACTTATGTAATGCGGTCTGAACCGTGGGTTTACCGGGGTATTTTATCACGGCTTATACCACGGGTCTGTTGAATGCTGTATTCTGATTGGCTGAGAAATGTTCCGTGGGTATGCATTAATTTCTGATAACTGCACACCTAACTTGTCAAATGTCTTAAAAATAGGCACCAGAGCAATGTTTGTGGTAACCGTGGTATAAGAGGAATAATTGACTCCGGTCCTTTTAATTATTTGAAAATAATGCACACCCGCGGTGTAACTCCGCTTCGCATCATGCCGCATTTCACCTTGGGTGTGCATTATTTTCTTATAATTCAATGGCCTGTCGTCAATTATTCCTTACTTAGAATGCGTTTCATCAGAATGAAGAACCAGAACTGCCCGTTTTATAATAATCAATTATACATGCTAGCACAAAGTTTCACATAATACACAAATGTGTTAAACTTCAAAGGTCTTGAGCAACCTCTAAATATTAATTAATATTTCAAAAAATGTTTTTTAATTCAAACATATTGGTGGGGTGAGAGCATGAACTTTTAAAATGTGAAAAATAAGGACCACCCTAATGTTGATTGTGTTCCTTTAAGGTTTTAAACAGATCTTTCTTATAAAGAACAGTACAGTAGGTGTCAGCATTACTCAACTGAATCTAAAGGTGCTACAGTGCAGCAGATTAAATGTGTTTTACAGCTTTATGTGTTTACATGCACAAAATTTTGTCAATCCGACTGATTTTTTTATCCGATTTCAGGTCACGACAATACAGTTTACATGCACCCTAAACATTGCAATCTGATTAAAATGTTAGTTTACATGTACATTCTCTATAATCTGAACCGAATGTCTGCCCAAGCGCACAGCCAGGGTTGCCAGATTCGCTTATCAAAGCCAGTCCAATGGACATTCAAAACTATTCCAAAAGCATCCCAATGACCATATATAGCCCAAATACCAATAACAAATAAACAAAAAAATTCTTAGTATAAAAGAAGCCCAAATCTGAACTCCCCCCAAAAAATTGAGGACTTGGCAACGCAGTGCACATTATCTCTCGTTGAGTTCCCGCTTGGATAAATGTATAAAAAGTTGAAGAAAGTTGTTCTTAAGAAGTGATTCAGATATAGGCAAAGAAAATTTTTTCTAAAGGCACAGTGCTATTTTACTGCTTTATATGTAATGTTATGAAAGTACACATGAACGCTGCAAAATGTACAGCGCGTGACCCCATTACCTTTATTAATTATTAATAATGTGTGTTGCTATTGCCGTGCTGTTGCATGTTTCTGTGATGATAATCATGTGATAAGAGGTAAAGATAAGGCGTAAACTTAAAGTCACCATGAAACGGAAGTAGCGATTGTCTTATTTTACCCGTCGTGACATATCTCCGAGTGAAATGGCTTCTGAAATTAAATAAGATTTAGGGCTGGACTTTAATTAATCCATTGAGATCTGATTGGATCATTGAAGTTGAGTTGTGTTGCTAACTGCTAATCGCTGCGACCACCCACTTGCCATACCATATGACCGGAAGTAAAGAGAGATTCGCGTTTTTATTAAACATAATGAGGGCACATTAATTTTCACAAAATTATGAAGCTCACAGATCAAGTCATTTGTAAATTTACCACAAAATTCCACCAAAAATAACAGTTTTTCATTTAAATTTCATTTCGACTTTAAGCAGAATTGTTCTGCGTATGTGCACAATGTATTTTTGCATCCGAATAAGAAAATACCATTCACTACAATTGATGATTCCGATTTTGTATTTACTTTGTAAGCAGCAATGTATTGACTTTGTTTCTGTGATTTATCGCTGCTAATATCTCGCCAATAATCATTACATATCGTGTGTTTGTGTGTTACAGGTTTCTCAGTTTTACACATATTGGTGTTGATTCTCTGTATTACTGCATGTGGATCTGCTCTTCTGTTCTGCTCTCTCATCTACTGCAGACCAAACACGGGTATGTTTACATAAATAAATTCTTTAATTCAGAGACTAATGAATCATTTGTTCTTCACATAAATAAAAACTAATTGAAATTATCTCCTGATTTTAAATCTGCACTCCTGATAAAGAGTATACCATATTTGCTCAATGATTATGTACAAGTAAGCTTTATTTTAAATTCATTTTATTTTTAACTAAATGTCAATTTTTTTTAGGGTTCATTGTAGAAGGTTATAACTGTGTTCATTTTGGAGATGCAGTGGTTCTGCCCTGTTTCATTGATCCATGTTTAATAAAAGAAGATCTGAAGGTGGAATGGAGTAAATCAGGCTTGGAGAGTCCAGTGTGTGTGTATGAAGATGGAGATATGAGACCAGAGGTCCAGCATCAGGATTATCATGATAGAGCTCATTTCTTGACTGAGAAAATGAAACATGGAGACTTCTCCCTCCTGTTGAAGAATCTGACAGCTGAAGATGAGGGACAATACACATGTAAAGTTTACTCTGGACAGAGATCTGTTTTTTCAGTCAGTGTGAGATTGAAACACAAAGGTAAGTAAAATAAATTGGGTATATAATTGAGTACTTTAGTGTTATATAATAATATTAAATCTGTGTCCAGACAGTAAAGTGAGGTTGATTTCATATAGTTATAAATGTAACAGTCATTTATGGATGTGCGGCAATGGGTGGGGTTTTATTAACAATTTAAATCCCCCCCTAACCTAAAAAATGCACTTTTAAATGTGTTTCTATCAGAAAATAAATTACGAGTTGCAGTTCCCCTGACGCAGGAAAGCACCTAGACCCGACGGACTCCGTGTCCTACTCAATAGAAAATGGGCTCGTGTTCCCTCGCTGTTACGCCATGCCAAATTTCGAGGCCCTGCGAACATCAACCCCTAGGATATAGGCCTTTCCGTCTGCCGCTTAATAAGTTACAAATGGACCTTCGCGAGACAAAGGAGGCACCTGTATCCGTGGAACTCTGGGTCCCGACACGGTTTTCAGGCCCCTGTGACCTTTGACCCCCGAAATATTCATGTGATAATATGACAGATCAAGTCATTTGTAAATTTACCACAAAATTCCACCAAAAATAACAGTTTTTCATTTAAATTTCATTTCGACATTAAGCAGAATTGTTCTGCGTGCCAAACTTTGGGGGGTTTTTTGGTCAGGGGGATAAAATAGGCTGTCTGCAGGAGCGAAGAAGACTGCGGTGAGGCTAGGGGGTCAGGGGGATGAAGTGATGCTCCCTGGACGAGATGAAGAAAACTAAGCAATCAGGGGGATAAACAATGATTTTCCCATAATCTGTGCCTGCATTCACACACATACCGCAAAGATCATGGTAAGACACATGACGTATTTAAAATCCTGCACTTGGTAGGTTTTTTTCCACAGCGTCTGAAGTTTGCTAATTATCTGTGATTTCTCTCTCAAGAAACCACACACGTGCATGTTTGTTTATGCCAAGATCATAGGAGCGCGTGATGCGCTGTTCTGTCACGCTGGTGAATGATCTCAGCTTCAGCACTGATAGTGACGAACTCCCTGATCTCTGCTTTAGTCCAGTTTACAGACATTTCTCATCGTGAATGATGATCTGTGTTCAAATCTTTGTGTCAAAGAAATGAACATAACTTCTGTTTGCGATGACATGTGTCTCCTTACACCATTGTTTCTGTGTCTTGTTCACACCGAATTTTATGGAAATCTTCAATGACCAAAGTGTTGTGTGAATGGGGTTCATGTTTATTTTACACTAAACCTTTTTAGTTCTGCCCTCCTAACACGGATAAATGTTGATGTAGTTTTAGATGCTTCCTTACTGAAGTTGTGTTGATAAACATTTAGCTAACTGTACATTTCATTCTGTATCGGTCACCACTACAAACTCTTCAAAAACATTTGCTGTGGACATAATTAAGTATTAAACAACTTTACTTTGATTTTGTTTTTACAGTCTTTTTTGGTTCGTGGTTCAGTGTGGAACATTCTAGTGATCTGGTTGTTCCTCTGGGAGGTTCAGTGGTTCTGCCCTGTTCTGTTGATTTACTCTTACCACTGGAGGATCTGGAGGTGGAATGGAGAAGATCAGATTTAAAGAATCCATTGTGTGTGTATCAAGATGAAGATATCAGGACAACATCAGGATTATCATGATAGAGCTCATTTCTTCACTGAAGACATTAAACATGGAAACTTCTCCCTCCTGTTGAACAATCTGACAGCTGAAGATGAGGGACAATACACATGTAAAGTTTACATACAGAAATATGAGTTTTCACTAGGCAGAAAGTTGGTACCGAGACTTCTAGGTAAGCAACGGATAAATTTTGAAAACTACTTTTGCTACAATTTTTTCTTTTTTTTTTGCTGTTACAAACATTTTACTTTTGTCTATGTAGTGTTTTTATCTCTGAAAAACTTTTACAGTCATGTATAAAACATAAATTATAAACATAAAAGCTTAAATTAAACAAAAACGAACTCTTCACGTGGCTAAAGCATAAAAATTCATAAATGTGCGGAATTATTTTCCAGTTTAACCAGTTCAGCGAAAGTCCCGCCTTAGAGCTAATCTCATTGGTTAAACCCATATAGCAAAAATACATCTTTTCAAATATAATTTTAAATATATTCAACTTTTTAAAAATTCCAAAATTGCCAAATATATTTAACATTATACATTCACACGGCACGAAAGTGTTAACGCTTGACGGAAGTCTTGTCTGAAGCGTGACGAACAGCCAATCACAGTGGCCGCAACATATGTTCAGATCTTTCATGAACATAATTGGCTGGCTCTGCCTAGGTTATTTGCATAAGGCGATCTGATTGGCTGACGCACGCTTTGCCACTTGAAAAGTTAAGAAATGTTCAACTTCTGCCGCGAGCAACGACAGTGATGCAGCGCCGACAGACCCACAATTCAATTCGTCAATGCATGACGTCACCCATTAAAAGTGAATTTGATCCACTTCGAATGTTGATTAGTGTATATTTTAAATTATGTGTACAAAAACGTTTGATTAACCAATATATTTTTAGCCATTTTTTTTGTATGTTTCCTCTTTCTACAAAATGTATTTAGTATATATTTATATCATATTTTTGGCCAGACAAATTAATTTTTTGTCGTATAGGAATTAGGGGTTAAACACAGGTGTTTATGGGTCGCGTGCGAGAAGGGAGCTTTGACGTAATCTTGTAAACTACATGGCAAAGCGTGAAGCCTCGTTTCTATAGGAATGAACGGAAAACACTTTGCTCGCATCACGTCAGTGCACACGACGGGTCGTTGCACACCAGAGAGAGACGAGGCTTAATGCCACGGACGGCACCCTCAGATATATCATTTACTACCTGTATTTCATGATAAGTGTCATCTACACAAACAGTTGAACCGAATAACAAATATTATGTTGTTTGCATTCCTTAAAAGGGTCTAAAAGGTCATTCGCTGTGTCGCTGCATAAATAATTAATGGGAAACACTTATAAGGATTTTTTGCACCAGTGGTAATTGGATTCAGAAATGAAATTAGAGACTTGAAATGAAACTGAAATAGAGATTTATTTGAAAATTTGATGACTATACATAATGTTTTTAGATTGTTTACAACTCTTCAGTTTCAGGTTTCTGTCTTCAGATGCTTTTGGTCTTCTGTCCAAATCTCATCATGTTCTTTGCTTTTATCTTCTGGGGTGTTTCTGAAGGTCAGAGTTTATCATCATTATATCCCTCAATATATTTACTACACATCCCTGTGCAATGAGTCAAACAATGACATAAAATCTTTTATGAGCCCAAAATGTCCACAAGTAGCAAAGCAGTTATTGAAAGATTGTCATTATTACCAGTGGTGTAGTGGTGTCTGGAGAAGTGGTTATACCCCTAATTTATGCCCCCATTTTTTAAAAGTAGAAGTGTGTATACTTCATGCTATCAAATAAAGAATGGGTATACTCCGTATACCTGTGTATGCCCTTCTTTACACCACTGATTATTACTCTTTGTTTGTGTTTTAGGATCTGTGAATGAGATGATCAGCTGCTGTGCTCTTTATTTTCTCAGACCTCTCACTTTACTCTGGGCGGCTCCATATATAAATGATTTTAAAGGTATGAAGTGACGCTATGGTAGCGCCTCTGCGGGATAGCATCACAGAGATGCTTACTTATGTTTCAATTCTTTCGCAGCACAAGAAGATCCTGAGATTTGCTTTTTGGGGAAAGCATACAAAATATCGTGTCCTAGTCTTTTACTCCCCACATTCAATAAATGTATTAGATGCAGTATTGGCTCAGGGTTCCCACGAGTCCTTGAAATCCTTGAAAGAAAAAATTCAAGGCCCTGGGAAGTTTTTGAAAATATACATATATAGATAGAGGTAATTGAAAATGCTTGAATCTACTTTATGCAAGAAGTTTTTTTGGGAAAAAAATCCCTATTATTCCCTGTGTAGTGTAGGATAATATAAAAATTCTAGACTTTTTAATCACACGTGCTAAACTGTTCGCTTTAAATGGTTATATCTATATGTATGCGAATGCTGATTCATACCAAAATGCTTTTTTGCATAGTTGTGTTTGACACTTGAAAACGTCTCGGGTTACGTATGTAACTGTTGTTCCCTGAGAAGGGAACGAGACGCTGCGTCTCCCTTGCCGTACTTCCTACGTCCCTGTAACGCCGTCTTTGGCAATATTTCAGATAGTGATATACTTCATGGTTCCCACGTCACCCTGTCTTTGTCATTAAGCCTCACCATTGGTTGAATTTGATATACACATTCAGACGCACTTACCCATGGAGGCGTCCCCAAAGTGTCACCGCAGTGACGCAGCGCGAGTTCCCTCGAAAGGGAACTGTAACAATGTATCTTAAAAGGTAACATGATGTAACCTTGCTCTCCCTTGAAATGTGTCCCCACATTTAGTCCTTGAATTTGAGGGTATTGGACCTGGAAAGTCCTTGAAAGGGCCTTGAATTTGAAGTTAACTAAGGTGTGGGAAAAAAAATACACGTTTACAAAATACATGCAAGACACTCCCTTAACATGAGATTATGCGATAATCTGACAAATGTGAGCGTCTTTTATCATAAACCCTTTAGGCGCATCTGCAGCAGGCACTTTTTTGACAAGACACGTGATGCACATAGGTCACTTGACGTGCAGAACACATATTTTGAAATTACGAACCACACACATGACGGGCTACATACATGTTGTGACAAACTTTGCATCGAGCGCCTTAGACATAATATTAGTTTGCGTTCATTTAAACCCGCCATTTCTTCCTCTCATATTTAATTATATCATTTTTGTTTTAAAGACAAAATTAAAACGCTGATTTTGAAGTGCAGTTATGTTGCTGAATATTAGGTGTGTTCGACTTCATGCGGCGCTGCGCAGACCGATCGGCGGCTGACTTGAAGCAGTGCATTTTGGTTAGTACTTTTGTCCGACTTCAGCTGGCGCTGCAGGCACGTGACTGTGTCATATGGTTTTTAAGTACCGCGAGAGCGTTTCGAGAGTAGCCGGCTAGCTCAGCCGGTGCAGCTTCTCCAGAGCGGCTGCCCGGAGTTGTGATGACGTAACAGCTTTACTTGATTGGTCGCCTCATTGATGACAACGATCACGTGCGTTTCAAGTTTAATCCAACCTTTAGTTTCACTAATAAACATTATAATTTCATGTTTTAAAACAGGAAAAACCACTTTAATATCCTTAAATATTTTATATTGTGTCGTGTAATAAAATAAAAATGAAAATAACATACTCTATTGGTATTTTAATAATATATGCTTGTTTCCCGTTATTTTCGGGTATACAGTATAAGCAGCAATTAAAATATTCGATATAAAATGTTTCTGGTTGCAACTTTTTATTAAAAGGTTTGTTTTTATCAAATTCAGCATCTAAGTCACTTCATTTGCGATTACAAACAAGGAAACACGGCGCACACGTCACTACGGCAAGCAGCAGGTGTCCGGCTTGACGGCTCCGTCTTCAGTTCCTCCCTCGACTGCAAGCGGCAAACCTCGCCGATCGGTCTGCGCAGCGCCAGATGATCTCGAACACACCTAATGTCTTTTGGCAGCTGTTTCTTATTCAGGTAAACAAATGCGACACAATCATCATACTGTACATTATCATGAACGCATTCAAATAAGCAGTCACACTTTTTACAAATCATGGTTGTCAGAATTATAGTGAAATATTTTGAAAATTAGTTAGGATAATTTAACAAATGATGTTCATGTTGATCTGTATTCATTTTTAGCTGTGGTTGTGTGTTGGTTTGAAGTTGCTGATTTTGTTTTCTCTTTCCTTCAGTTCTTCTTACAAGTACTTGGGAGAAAATTCTGAATTATGCAGATTTTGACAAAGTTGTGATAATAATCCTGTATGTAATATTGTTTCTGTCCTGCTCCTGCAAATTTAGTAACAGTAAGTATTTCTGTATGAATATCTTTCCATACGTCTTCATATATCACAAATATTCAATAATGTCAATATCAGTATTTGTCTTATAGTTTCAGTTTCACAGATTGGAAATGGAAAAGGACGAATAAATGATATATTGGAGATTGTGGCTGATCTGACTTTTGAAATACTACCTACATTAAAATGCGTCATTCTGTTTTATACATTTGCATCGAGTGGAGGAGGTGAGTTTACATTTATCATTGATCTGAAGTTAATAAATAAACTTTGACTTTGACAGAGAGCAAAACTCTCAGACAGAACACAGACAGGTGTTACAACAACTTATTGCAGTGCATATTCACATACTTTAAACCATTTAATAATGTTTATGATAATGTCCAAGGCATATGAGATGAAATATTAGAGAAAGCTGACAGAAGTAAGCAGAAACAGAAAGTGCCCAGTCTGCGAGTGGTCCTATTTTTTATTTTTTTTTGCTAATAAATAAATACACGTCTGTGGTGAATAAATGTGTTGATATATTGCATCACTATTCAACATCTTTATTAATAGTTCTTTTTTGTTTTTAGGACTCGTCGCTATTGCTGTTTTACTAGTTTTACTACTGATGGCAAACGAAAGAACGTTTTATAAATGTGGCAGGTTGGGCTGTAAGTATACAGTACACAGTAAAGTGAAACCTCAGTTTCGAAACGCAAAGAGAAACTACGGTAGTTTCCACGGGACAAACATGTCGTCGTCTGACACAACATAGGGACAAAATGTGCTCTGTAGAGCAGTTTGTCCATTTAGAGCTACTGTAGAAACATGACAACAACTTCCATGTAGGGAGACCCGTGGTGTACGGAGATAAAAGCAGCTCATAATAATGTAATAAACACAATATGGTTCATTATGTAAGGTCTTTATACACCACTGATAATATAGTTATGTATATTATATTCCATTTCTGTCAAGAGATCCTTCTTAAAGTTAAACAATGCACCTTTAATATGAAAAGTTTTATTAATGAAAACATTCTCACACTTTTTCAGGGTCATGGCCCGTTATAAGAACAGTTTGGCTCCTGGTCATAATCATTTTGAATATAGTGATGATCGGTCTTTACATCTTTACACTGGAAAATGAAACAGGTATTTCAATGTTTTTAATATCATTAAAGAGATACTCCAGCCAAATATCATATATACGCTATGATTTACTCACTCTCAAGCTTTTTGTTTGTTGTTTTGCACTCTGCTCTGTGCCTCCACATTCATCACGTCCCTATGCATTGTACCGATGATGGCAATGAACGCTCACTACAATGAAACACAGTCCTGAAAGCAGAAGAGGTCAAGATGACGGTGTTACTGGAAGCTAAATAAATAAATATGATATTTGGCTGTAGTGTCCCTTTAAGTAGTCGTATATGTTATTATCTAGCAAATATAAGGAGACCCTTACAGACTGAGTTACGCTAAAGTTCATGAACTTAACATTTATGTACAGGAATATACAGTACTATGCAGAAGTTTTAGACACTTGTGAAAAAATACCATGAAATAAAATTGTCTAAATGAATGCAAAGTGAGGTGAATACGAAGTGATATAAACATGATACTCAGACTTATAATATAAATATCTGTTGTTTATGATTTTCTGTCTCTCTCTCTCTCATTCTTCTCCTGTCTGCTGTATAAATGTCATTTAATAAAAGCATAAATATTTTCTCTTTTTAATTCATAGATCCTATTGGATGGTTTTGTGTGATGCTGTTTCTGCAGATACTCTGGGCAGTTGTGAGATTTACAGATCAGTCTTATTACACTTTTCATCTGGGTACAGTATTGATATATCTTCTTTAAATATTTGTGCTCCATTCTGGCAAATCGTTTCACAAAGAGCATATTTTCATAACTGAGTTATTATTATTTTCAAATACTCTTTCAAAAAACCTTCAAAACGATAGATGGTGGTTGGAATTAATAAAATGACAGTGCTGCACTTGTTTGAAGTTGATAGGGTCAACAAAGTCAATTTTAAGAAAAATGAAGTTAAACATATTTTAAGGATCCAAAACAAAATCACGGCCAACATACCTTAAATAGACTGAGGAAGAAGTAGTAGATGACGAGGAAGAGTAAAAGAAAAAGAGTGTACGAGGAGGAAGAGTATGAGGAAGAAGGAGTGAATGAGGAGGAAGAGTATGAGGAAGATGTGGTAGATGAGGAGGAAGAGTATGAGGAAGAAGTAGTGGATGAGGAGGAAGAGTATGAGGAAGAGGTGGTGGATGAGGAGGAAGAGTATGAGGAAGAAGGAGTGAATGAGGAGGAAGAGTATAAGGAAGAGGTGGTGGATAAGGAGGAAGAGTATGAGGAAGGAGTGTATGAGGAGAACGAGTATGAGGAAGAGGCGGTAGATAAGGAAGAGTATGAGGACGAATGAGTAGATGAGGAGGAAGAGTAGAAGGAAGAGGTGGTAGATGAGGAAGAGAAAGAAGGAGTGAATGAGGAGGAAGAGTATGAGGAAGAGTATAAGCCAGAGGTGGTAGATGAGAAGAAGGAGGGGATGAGGAGGAAGAGTATGAAGAAACGTGGTAGATAAGGAAGAGTATGAGGAAGAAGGAGTGGATGAGGAGCAAGAGTATGAGGAAGAAGGATTGAATGAGGAGGAAGAGTATGAGGAAGAGTTTAAGGAAGAGGTGGTAGATGAGGAAGAAGGAGTGGATGAGGAGGAAGAGTATGAGGAAACGTGGTAGATAAGGAAGAGTATGGGGAAGAAGGAGTGGATGAGGAGAAAGAGTATGAGGAAGAGGAGGGGATTAGGAGGAAGAGTATAAGGAAGAGGTGGTAGATGAGGAAGAGTATAGGGAAGAAGGAGTGAATGAGGAGGAAGAGTATAAAAAAGAGGTGGTGGATGAGAAGGAAGAGTATGAGAAAGGAGTGAATGAGGAGGAAGAGTATGAGGAAAAGGTATAAGGAAGAGGTGGTAGATGAGGAAGAGTATGAGGAAGAAGGAGTGGATGACAAGGAAAAGTATGAGGAAGAAGGAGTGGATGAGGAGGAAAAGTATAAGGAAGAGGTGATGGATGATGAGGAAGAGTATGAGGAAGAGGTGGTGGATGAGGAGGAAGAGTATGAGGAAGAAGGAGTGGATGAGGAGGAAGAGTATGAGGAAGAAGGAGTGGATGAGGAGGAAGAGTATGAGGAAGAAGGAGTGGATGAGGAGGAAGAGTATGAGGAAGAAGGAGTGGATGAGGAGGAAGAGTATGAGGAAGAGGTGGTGGATGAGGAGGAAGAGTATGAGGAAGAAGTTTGGATGAGGAGGAAGAATATGGGGAAGCAGTAGTGGATGAGGAGGAAGAGTATGAGGAAGGAGTGGATGAGGAGGAAGAGTATGAGGAAGAGGTGGTGGATGAGGAGGAAGAGTATGAGGAAGAGGTGGTAGATGAGGAGGAAGAGTATGCAAAAGATGTGGTGAATGAGAAGGAAGAGTATGAGGAAGAGTATAAGGAAGAGGTGGTAGATGAGGAAGAAGGAGTAGATGAGGAGGAAAAGTATAAGGAAGAGGTGGTAGATGAAGAGGAAGAGTATGAGTAAGAAGTAGTGAATGAGGAGGAAGAGTATGAGGAAGAGGTGGTAGATGAGGAGGAAGAGTATGAGGAAGAGGTGGTGGATGAGAAGGAAGAGTAAGACTCCCCGAACAATTAAAAAATCCTTTTAAAATGATATGGCTTCACACCTTGGGCCCTAAAATTTATTTTTATGCCTCCAATGTCAATTTGTGCAGTAATTGATGCAGTAATCTTAATTTATTTGTTTGTTTACACGTTGTCTTTTATTCTAGATTTTCATCGTTTTGTCGCTCTGTATGTGTTTGGATCAGTTGGTGTCGTTTTAATCAGCGCTGCTGCTCTGATGACTGAACTAATACTGAAAACAGGTGAGACAACACACACTTTATTAATATCGTCCTCATCTTCAATAATGAAAGCATGTTTGTAATTATTCTCTGATAAAACCCAAATGCAAAATGGCTGGATAAATGACGTCACTGGGTAGGTCAAATGAAAATGAATCTACCCAGATCAAGATAACTTCACCTACTGTTACATCATCGCATCATTTGCTCCACCCACTGGTGTGCAGTCTGAGGGGCGAGTGCATCTGGAGCCCGTTTCTGAAAAGAGGTTTAGTAAATACTGTGTATATTATTCCTAAAATTAGTCTTTCTTCTGTTTCTTATCAGTGAGTGGTGAGCATGTAATGATGGATCTGAGATTTGTTGTCTTTACCTTTGAATGTGTCTTCATCTTCTCTGTGATTTTAGGACAGCTTGCATCTGGTAAGTAAAAACTGAATGTGTTATTCAAATCATCAATTTTCATATTATAACCTGATCTCTGGTTTTCCGTCTCTCACTAAATACATTCTGTATTATCTATCAAAACAGTATAGAAGTGTATGAATGTTGACACAAATCTGACCACTCGTGTGTCTCTTTTAACTGAAACAACAATTCATCATTAAGTGTTGACTTTTTACAGTCTCCCTCTTTTGGAGATCTTTTTAGTAAATATCTTTTCTCTCACATTTCTGACCTTACAGAGATTACAACCTGCCTGCAGTCTTATAAAGTTTGTATCATTTATAAATGTGCATTAATCCAAAACATTTAGCTTCATATTACAAGATTCGTCAAAATTTATACAAATATAAAAACATGTTTTGCTCTTAACACAGAAGACATTGAGATCTAAAGTAAATTCATCCAGAAGATCACAACAGAACAAAAACCAAGATTCACAGGTGAGGATTTTATAAGATTACATCGATGTTTTAGTTAATCGACAATATAAGACGTCATTTATATCCAATCTATCCTCCAAAACATATGATTGTTTTGGTCATTTGTCCATCCTCCCAAATACGACCAACATGCGTGTTTACTAAATTATTGCCTCTACCGGCAGCAAGTGAAATTTAATATATTAGGGAATGAAATTAAATTTGGGGGTATAATTTTGCTGTGAACTGCTGGCCACTAGAGGGCAGTAATTCCTTACACGTACCTTGACGTTGTATTATATCCTATAAATCTTTATGTTTGGAGGACAATTTATTAATATCATGTTGAATTATTGTACAAAAGCAGACAAATTTAGTAATATTGTTTAAAACATCCTGATAATAGGAGGATCGGGTGACACTCGAGCTACTGCATCAAACCAGAACACAGCAGAATTCAATAAACAGAATCCTCAACTGAAGACTGAAGATCACGAGACTCAGATTCATGTCTGATTCACTGATTCAATGAACAATGAAAGAAGATCATTCATCCAGATTCATCACAAACACTCTGATCATTAGATCAAATTCTCATTTTTAGTGTTTAATTTTTTTCTACTCATTTTTACTGCCTTTTAATGTACATATGTATGTTTGATGGAGTAAATGCTAAATATATATGTGTAACTGAACTCAAATGTATTTCTTCACTATACTGTACATTGCTGATATTGTTCAGCTGTATTATATTTGATATTTTTTATATATATTTTCTTTTATATATTGATGTTATGGTTCTTTGGAGTTCAGTTTTCAGTTGTACAGTTTTCAGTGTGATCTCAGCTCTGTGTTCATGTTGTAACAAATAAACAAATTAAATTGAATGGAAACATTGATTCTCACAGCAGTGAACAACATCTCTCTGAATGTCTACACTAATAAGCTGGTGTGTGGTTGGCGTTCTGGAGCAATATGGCTGCTGTCACATCATCCAGGTGGTGCACATTGGTGGTGGTTGAGAAGATCCCCGTTTCATAAAGTACTTTGAGTGCTCTGGAGAAAAGTGTTATATAAATGTAACAGATTATTATTATCATTAAACAATAACAGCCAGAAAACTAGACTCTAGAAAATTCCAATAAGATCAGATGGGATAAAACGTGCATTGATACGAGAATGAATCAGACTAAGGTTTTTGTATATTTAAATTATTTGTATTTAAAGTGTATGCTAACTGGGAAAAGCAAAACATGTATTATAATTTATTGTAAGGGTTAAAGGGGACATGGCACAAGTCTTTTTTAAGATGTAAATAAATAAAATATAATAAATAAAATAAAATAAATCTTTGGTGTCCCCAAAGTACATATGTGGAGTTTTAGCTCAAAATACCATATAAATAATTTATTATAGCATGTTAAAATTGCCACTTTGTATAGGTTTAAGCAAAAATGTGCCGTTTTGGGTTTGTCCCTTTAAAAAGCAAATGAGTTGATCTCTGCACTAAATGGCAGTCCTGTGGTTGGATAGTGCCGATTAAGGGGTGGTATTATCACCTTCTGACATCACAAGGGGATTTTTTCACATGCTTGCAGAGAATGGTTTACCAAAACTAAGTTACTGGGTTGATCTTTTTCACACTTTCTAGGTTAATAGGTGCACTGGGGACCCAATTATAGCACTTAAACATGGAAAAGATCAAATTTTCGTGATATGTCCCCTTTAAGTGGAATGTGTTTCTATTGCACTCCACTAGATGGCACTGTCGTGTTAAATTTAACTGCTGTTATTCATTCACATTGTTTTGTTGCTAATAAATAAAAATCAAATAAAACAATTAGACCACAAAAATGTTTAACAGCTTATGCTATAAGTTAAAAGCCTTACAATATGAATATCAGATTGTTTTTTAAACCAAAAAGGAGCTACGTGGTTTAAGACACAATTGTATTATATCAAACAAAGTTGTTTGAAGGCTTATCAATAACAACCTTTACTCTGTTTAAATAATCATTATAATAATCTAAACACACTGATCTTTATAATGGTTTTGTTTTCTGGTGGATTAAAGCATTATGGGAAAAATGATGTTTACAGCATAAATAAATCATAATGTAAAATGAATGCAAAGAAAAACAAATAAATACATCTGTAAATGACAAAACATCTTTGTCCTTTAACACATACTTGGTTTATCTTTTAGAAAAGATTTGTCATTCTTGTGTGAAACTAATAAATAAAAAGAGCAAACTAATGTGACAAACAGCTTACATCAGATCATGAGATCCTATATCTATACACTCACTGAAAAAAATCACTTTCTCAGTATTTTTGTCTTGTTTTCAGTAAAAATATCTAAACATTTTTTAAAAAAGACACCACAATATACAATTTAAGTGAATTAAAACAAGCACAAAAACAAATCTGGCAATGGGATAAGAAGGTTTTTCTTGAATTGTTCTCGAATTAATATAATATAATGATCATAAATCTGTCTCTTTTTCTATTTCAGTGTTATAATTGGGTCCCGGTGTGATAAATGTAATACGTATCAACCCAGTTACTTATTTTTGGTATACCACACTCTACAAGCATGTGAAAAATAGGTCATTGAAATTTGGCTCCCCTTGTGATGTCAGAAGGGGATAATACCACCCTTTATCTGCACTATCCAACCACGCCACTGCCAAAACGGCACATTTTGAACATGTTATAATAAATTATGATATTTTGAGCTAAAACTTCACAATCATACTCTGGGACACCAAATATTTATTTGACACTTTAAAAAAAGTCTTGTTAAATCTCCCCCTTAAGTGCTTAAGAAAAAGTTTACTTATTTCAAAATGTTTTTTTTTTTCTTACCCCATTGGCAGATTTTTGGCTTGTTGTTTAACTTAAATTTCATATTTTTTGTCTAAAATCTAGACTTATTTTCTTAGCTAATATTGCTTATCAAGGAAATACAATGTTAAGATATTTGTACAAAAACAAACAAACATGCTTTATTGAGTTTTTATTTATTAGTTTTAAAAAATGTACACTCACAAACACTTACACTTTGTTTTATAATGTATTTTTCTACATGATTAAATGTTCACATTTTAATAATTTGTTTACATTTTATTTCTTACTACTATGTACCATTTTTATATTAATTTAGATGGCGAATTATTTTATTTAGCACATTTTTATGCTTTTTTTCTTTATTTGTTACTTCATCTGTACCTTTCAACACAGAGAGAGAGAGAGAGAGAGAGAGAGAGAGAGAGAGAGAGAGAGAGAGAGAGAGAGAGAGAGAGAGAGAGAGAGAGAGAGAGAGAGAGAGATTGCTCGCTCGCTCTAGTTTCTCACTGCATTGCAGCCCGCGCTGGCTGCTGGAACTCAAACCCAAATGGCGACTTCCAGCTCCAGCAGTAATCCACTATCAAACTCCAGCACCAACACGCCACAGCACCATCAGAACCAGAGCCAGAGCCAACACTTCAGCACCATGAGCAGCATGCAGGGTAAGACAACACAACCCGACACACTTATATCCATCTGATGTGATTTCTGGATCGGTGTTTATCAGTCTGATAATGAATCTCTATGTGATGTTTAATGACTGTACTCGCGCATTTGTGTTGAAATGACAGCATACATTTATATATTTAAAGGCTTTTTATGTCTTACATTTAACGTTAGCTTTAGTGTTTCATGTATGCAACGCTAAATGTCACCTTTAGTTTTTTTACTATCACCAAATAAACCTGTTTAATCTAATGTTTACCTGATCCGAGTTTAAATAAACATCCGTTTCATATCTTCAGTTATAATTTCAGTCAGTGTCATGTTAGCCGCACCGCTAACACAGCTCGTGACAAACACTGACAGGCCTGTAAAAATGTCATTTTCTCACACTAAATGCGTTGTTTACTAAATATACTACATTGAAATTCATATTTTGTATTTTTGTGATGTTATTAGTGTTGTATTGATATATTTATCATCGCTGTTAGTTTTCTGTCACTGGCGTTTGTTGACATTATTGTAACTAGCTGACAGGCTAACATGCTAACGGCACGTCATTGCTAATGTAAACTAGAAATAAATATGAGTGTTTTAGGGATTTAAAGCTTTAGATTTAAAATGTGTGTTGTTTAAATAATTGTGTTGATCACGTATCTGTTCGTATAATACAAAATGACACTTTTAAATGGAATATAACCTTTATAAGGACATAATGTACCAGAGTAAATGAATGTATGAATGAGTTTGTGTTAAAATATGCTAATGGTTGAGTTGTGTTTGGTGTTTGGGATAGTAACTATAATAGATTGTGTTTTTGATTTAATGCTGGTTAATTTAGTTACATTGATTAACCACACAGTAATATGTGTATGTGAGTCCTGATGAAAATGATATTTTAAACATCTGTGTGGAGATCTGTGTACATCACAAACAGTTTAATAAGTTGGCAGGATCTATTAACTGCTACCCTCTTTCAGTGATTTTAGGGTTTATTTTGGTGATTGTAGATTAAGAACTGAGCTGATAACTAGATGGCTGTGGGTTCGAACCCCTCAAGAGTTAATTCTGGATCAAAACAAGTACCTCATTTTTCTCAAGAAAGATCCTGTTATAGGTTTACTGTAAGACAATGATTTTGCAAGACCCCATAAATAAACAGTGCAGTGTAGACAGTTCAAATATGAATATTATTATTGTTTTGTGTGGTTTGATGTTAATTAAAGGTCTTGATGATTTATACTTCAGTTTTATGGATCTGTTACAGGTATAATATATCCACTGATCCAGTCTCAGTTCATTGATATACTGTACCTGTGAGTGTTTAGTACAAACAGGTGTGTTTGTTTTGTTTGCAGGTGTTAGAGTGATTCAGGTAGTGATTGACATTACATTCAATGAATTGGATTATTTTGTAGTCATCACATCCTATATTTCAGGAATGCTGTATTATGTTACTGTAATACATCAAAGAGTACCTAATAAAGATGAACCATTATTGAGAATTTAAACTTGAGGTAAAGCATCCATATTACAGTGTTAAAGGGGTCATATGATCTTGCTGATTTTTATTTTTTTTTGAGGGGTGGGCGATAAATGGGTAGGTATGATAAACCAGTAGAAATTTTTCAACCGGTGGAGATTTTGGACTATCGTCTCCATTTAGATTATTCGCCCACGTCCCATTGCTGTGTGTCGCATGGTCACGAAAACTTAATGTTTGTTTTTTGCCGCTTTATTTGCTTTAAATACACATATGTAGGGCTGTAACGATTTATCGTGCAAATGCGCGTTTTCTCAATGAATGAATTTGAATGAATTACAGTGAAATGCCGCCACATCCAAAAGCCAGGGGGCGCTCTCGTGCAGAAACACCCTTTGTGCCACAGAAGAAGTAGTTTTACAAACACTATTCCAGGAAATGTCTACAGGAATATGTATATCGCCGTTCTTCAGATTGTTTCAGGTATTTTCATGATAATAAAGAATATTTTAAATGATTTTGTTTAACGAGTGTTGCTTTTTTAAATGCACATTATAAACGACTCAGACTCGTATTGATTTTAGATTGATAACGGACTTCTTACTGACCAAAACGCCATAGTACACGCACAAGCTGTGCATGAAACACAGAATCGCGAAGCCGTTTCGATTTTAGACAGGTCTTTTTAATGGAACATGCGATATATCGTTACAGCCCTACACATATGCATGTGCGTATAAGCCCCTCCCACTTGTCGCGCACTGATTAACCAGTGGGAAAATTCTGTGACCGCAACAACCCTAGTTGAGACTTCAATTATTGCAAATTTGCAGATTTTGTAAATGCAGCTTTTAACACACCAAAGACATGAAGTAACATCATATGACCCCTTTAAAAATTGTGCACAGGAATTCTAAAACGGGCTTTATTTTTCCTACAAAATCCTTTGGAGCTGAAATATGACTCAGACGTGTGTTTGTGCGATTCATCCATTAGCTCATGTACAGTACTACATGATATATTTTTCTGTGGAGTTACTGCATTGTGTTTTGTTTTGTACAGAGGAACTGCAGTCAGTTTCGTTCATTCAGTTTCAGACCTGAGTTTACTGTAGAGGGAAGCTGAATCTCATTGTAAAGCCTTTCATTCTTGAATTGTCATTGTTAGTGAGTTTTATTCCTCCAAAATGTCTAACATCACTCAGTAGTTATCTGAGGTGTCTGTAGGGATTCAGATTGGGAAGGTTATCAATTGGTTTGATGATTGAACTTTGTATTAAAGCTGAGAAATTTACATAGTCACCTTTTATTTTTAGAAACCTTTAATGTCAGTAATTTTTAGTTGCACATGCTCTCTGGATTTGAAATTTATTTTGACATTGTTGTCTGTTATAAAATAACCTAACATTAAACTTTTTCCCAAAATATTTGTTTTTAGGGTCCGAAGTTCCCAATCGGATGTGTTTTTTATGATAACCCTATCTTTTTTATTGAACTAACGAAAGAAAATATTTCCCCTCATGATGTTTCTCTCCCTTTATCTCCTGCCTCTTACCCACAATCCTCTCTGACGCTGGACCACGGTGAGACCCTACAAAACTATTTCCATCAGAAGTGCAGTTTGTTTCCCCTCCAACTGCAAGTGTCCTTCATAGTTTCATCTTTATTTGCAGTAGATTTCTTCATATTCTGTTGGTTTACTTCTGGTTTTAGTTTGATGTTTGTTGTCGTGTGTGATGTCTCTCTGCATGTCGATATACTTCCCATGTTTACCAGTTTACTGATGCACATCCTGGCACAAAGGTTTGGATTATGTGAGATCATGTCAGCTTTATTAGACTCTATATGGGGTTTGATTTAAAGCTGTATTGTTTTGAAGAGCAGGTTAAGATGAACTTGGTTGTTGTTTGTTACATGGAGGTTGATAACATTGTTTTGATGTCTCTCGCTCACCACCGGCACATCTTTTAAGAATCCATAAAAGACGTAGCTGTAACATTCTGTTGTTTGGGTGTAAAACGTTGTTCCAGTTAATAAAAGATTTTATTAGCGATTGTGTTTTTTGGATTAACATGAAATCAAAATGTTAACGGGACATTCACACGGGGCGAAAGCGTCAATGCTTCTCATTTACTTTAAATGGGTGATGTCATGCATTGCCAAACTGAATTGTTGGTCCGCCGCCGTTGCGTTAAGCCCAATTTATAGTTGTGCGAATGTGCGTAAGCTCTACGTCGTAGGTTATCCGTAGCCTGTGCATTCCTCTGCGTAGCCTGACCTGCACCTAGCGAAATGTTTAACAGCGTGTCAGTTCTACGCGGACCACAAGCGCTGTGATTGGTCCACCAGAACCCCTCCCGTCAGGTAAAAACTGCGTCATAGATATTTCAGTTTGCGACGGTGAAAATAAAGATGGGCTAAGTTGAGGAGTGATTTAACTCAAACTGCAACAAAAGTCCCTGTTTATTTACATCCATCTTTGCTGGTCTTCTCAAATCATGCACAACAAGTTGCTGTATCTTTTTCGTTTTTGGGTTAACTTGCCAAGCTTCTCCTTCGTTGACGGCCGCGATGCTAATGTGGTTACACGCGTGGATACTGCCTACCAGTGGTCTGTGCGTGTGTTTGCATGTCAACGAAAACCGACACATAATGTTCAACTTCTGCCGCGAGCAATGACAGTAAAGGGCTCATTATAGTTGTACGTAGGTCCTAATGAGCCCTTTACTGTCATTGCTCGCGGCAGAAGTTTAACATTTCTCAACTTTTCAAGCCCCAACGCGTGCGTTAGTCAATCAGATTGCATTATGCAAATAACCTAGTGCGAGCCAGCTTATTACGTTTAAGCAAGACCGGAGTATGTTTGGCATATGCCACTGTGATTGGCTCTTGGCCACGCTTCAGACAAGCCTTCTGTCAAGCGTTACACTTTCGCCCTGTGTGAGCAGCAAGAAGGAGAGTCTAAGCAGCATCCATACATAATATCTATGATTCGAACTACTAATCCACTTGTTCAGTTATGATTGGTTACATGTTTGTGACTTAAAAAGATAAGAGACTCTCTTTGGAAATCTCCAATTTTATGGAGAAAAGACCCAGCAGTGGTCTCAAATGATCAATTCGCTCATGGTTTGTTCTAAAGCATATTAAAAACACCACATAGACATCTAAACAACAATAAAACTTGATTTTCTCCACAAGGGGATTTTAATTATATGTATATTACCTTATTACATAAATAAAATGGGTTACCACAAATTTCATATTGAGTTACATTAATATGAATGATGCAGGCAACAAAGTTAACATTTGTTCAGAGGTTGTGAGTGTTGTGAAGTGTTAATTGTTCTTCTCATCACCAGGGTTTCAGATAAACCTTTCTGGAGCTCCTCAAAGTAAGCCAGACTTTCTGACCAGTATTTGATCCCTATGCTGTCCTCTGATCCACACACACAAACTAATCTCTTCACACGTGGATCTGCTCGACTTGTGTCGCTCTGGGACTGACCGCTCTGCATGCTAGAGGTGGCGGGTGTTTGCTGCTCTGTCCACAGACATCAAACAATATTACATACTGTTATGAAATATGATCTTTGATTGACCTTCTGGCCACTGGATATAGGAATAATGCAGTTTTTAATGTGCCAAGAGGTGTAGAGTAAATATATAATACCGCCTGGTTTCTATTGAAACCTCTCATTTTGACCTCAATTATCTTTTTAAGTTTTTCATGCACTTGTAAAAATTCTTTGTTGCACTTCCAATTTTACGTTTAATCAACTTAAAAAACAAAATTTGGATCAACTTAAAACAATGACTTCAATTGCTAACGCGTAAAAATGTAAAAAAAAAAACTGGTAACCTAAAATATTTTAATATTTTTAACTTAACATTTTCACTTAAAGTGATACAATTTAAGTTACAAATATTTAAATATTTTAGGTTATTCTAGGTGTTACCAATTGAAGTTGATCCAACTTTTACTTTTTACAGTCGGGAGGTGCTATAAATTAAAGTCGCCATGTAACGGAAGTAGCGATTGCCTTATTTTCCAAGTGGTGATGTATATCCGAGTGAATCCGGCTCCTGAAATGGACGACTGGATTTGAATGTGTCCATTGAGATCTGATTGGATCATTTGAAGTTGGATTGTGTTGCTAATTGCTAATCGCAGCGATGGTCTCCTAGGCCCCGCCCACCTGCCATACCATATGACCGGAAGTAAAGAGAGATCATTTTGAGGAGATTTGCGTTCTTGATTAAAGATTATGAGGGCACGTGTTTGTTTTTTTTTAATAATGAAGCTCACAGATAACTAATTTGTGAAAAAATACAACAATATTACAAAACAAATTACATTTTTTTTCATGGTGACTTTAAAATAAAGTTGAATTAACTTATTCAACTTTATTTTCATTATAGCAACTCCCCACTAGTAAAAAAGTTTAAATAAATTGTATATTGAAGTTGATCAAACCTAAAAATGGAAGTGCAACAAGGAATTGTTTACAGTGTGATTAATGTATACGTTTGGGGGGGGGGGTTCACCCAAAAATCATTTATAAAATTATTCACTGCATTGAATTTAAGCCACTTCATTACAGTACAAGAGCGAAAATCATTTAGGTCTGCAATGACATTAAAGTAAGGAAAATAAAATATATGTTTTGGGTGAACTGCTCTTTTCAGTATTAATAGTGGCTCATGCATTGTAAATATTGAATGATTAATTGTGTAGTTTTTTTGGGCAATATTACTTGTCACTGAACGGAAGCATTAGTTCCTGTTTTATTTTTGTAGTCTACCCACAATCTTGTCGGAAGATATTACGTGTGTCTCTTTCCAGTCTTAGTAGAGGTTTCTTATGAATTGTGTAAAATAAGACTTTGTTTTATTGCATAAGTTAGTCTGCCTCAGTTCACATGCCACGTTATCGACCAAGTAGTCATTAAAATCAACATTATTACAACACTAGTCAGTATTACAATTCAATTAGATTATCAATTTGTTTTATATATATGAACCAAATATAACGTGAAGTTTATGAAAAATCTAAAAGTCTAATGCTTATAGCTTCAATTGACTTTAGAGAAAAATAATTTACATTTAGACAAACAGTTTGTCCTCACTTTCATTTATTAATCTTGTTAAGTTGCAAATTGCAATTAACATTTACTTTTAGTCAAGTTCATTTTCAGATTACTTTAATAATCATACACATATCCGTTTCAGAAACTCACATGGGTTTTGATTCAGGAATTGCTACTAACCAGTGAAGTCAAGATTATTTTGGGGTTATCTGAGTTTTTCCCTGTCTCTACAATCTGCATTTTGTTTTGGAGAACTGAGAGAGATGTTTTTGGCATGTGAAGCTCTCAGACAAACACAAACTTGTTGGGACATGGACACACATGCCGTGAATTCAGAAATGAATGTTGTTCCTCTGGTATTCAGATCCAAACCTTTATGTGGTACTTTTTGCAGTAATTTAAGTTTGCATCTAATAAGAATCTTTAATTTAAAGTCATGGTATCAACAGATAAGTTTGATTTATGTTTTTTTTTCATGTTATTTGCATTGGATTGGTTATTGTGGTTTAAAAATACACTGCACTGCTTTCACACTACATCTGCACTACGGCTGTCTCGCACACCTCTCGCTAAATTACAGAATCAGTGCATTGACGATCATGTGATTGATTTTAAAGCAAGTTTGTGATCTTTTTCGTGTCGGGATGTGATCAGATCTATTCTAAAGTTCTGTTCTCTGCTCTGATTGGATGACGAAGGGGAGAGATGTGATTGGTTGGTTGTGATAAACGCAGGGTTCAAGCATGTTGGACCACAATCGCTGCCTCCTGCTGCCAGATTTGCTAAAGCTATGAATCACATTGTGTAAAAACTGCAACATGTCCAAAATCTGATGGCTTTAGGAAATCTGGTCCCTGGTTTTCCTCTTTTGGTGCTCAGATGTGCATGACTTTAGTGATTATCTGTACACTCATGACCCTCCTTCATCTTCTGTGGCTTAGTTAGAGATCTCATTTATTGGTGTCTGTGTTTGTTTATGCTGTTTTCCCTCACTATACACCGAGTCTCAACTAAAGGTGTCTTGCTCTTCTATTAGGTAAACGTAAAGCCCTGAAATTGAATTTTGCCAATCCTCCGATCAAAACTACTTCCAGAATCACCCTGAACACGGCCGGACTTCCTTTCCAGAACCCACACATGTAAGTACAGCTTTGTGTCTGATCAAGTCTTTAGTTTTGTGTCCTCATATATTCAGCTGTGATCCTCTTCTTCTGTGTGTTTTAGAGAGAGGCTGCGAACCCACAGCATCGAGTCGTCTGGGAAGCTGAAGCTCTCACCAGAGCAACACTGGGACTTCACCGCAGAAGATCTGAAGGATCTCGGAGAGATCGGACGAGGAGCGTATGGCTCGGTCAACAAGATGGTGCACAAACCTAGCGGAAAAATCATGGCGGTCAAAGTAAGAGTGATGTCATCTCATATAGCAGACGCTTTCATATCTATATATATATATATATATATCACAAAAAGTTTATACGCTGGGGTTGCGTGGTTTTTCATGCAATTTGAAAAAGAAATATATCGCAAAACCAATATAGCATGATATGTTTAGTTGAAGGACAAGACAGATTGAGAAGTGTGTTCAACTTCATGTTGCGTCACAAGAACCGGCATATAGCTGACATTAATACAGCAAGAGTGAATCATGAATTTCATTGATGTAGCCGTTTCCATTACCCTTCAAATTGGGCATATTGAGCAAATTGAAATGGCGAAATGAAAATGCACCCGATGGAAACGTGTTAAATTTTGCATAAATTTGCAAAACCCATATGGCATGGTATGTTTGGTTGGAGGACAAGACAGAAGAAGTGTGTTCAACTTTATGTTGCATCACAAGAACAGGCATACAGCTGACATCAAATACAGCAAGAGCAATTCATGAGTTTCATCTATGTAGCCGTTTCCATTACCCTTCAAATTGGGAATATTGAGCAAATTTAAATGGCGAATTGAAAATGCACCAAATGGAAATGTGGTAAATTTTGCATAAATTTGCAGTAAAGGTTGTTATGCTCGAGTGAGGGGGTTTTTCAGGTAGTTTGAAAAAGGAGCATGTCGCAAAACTGCAATGGAACCATTTTTTTAATGCATTGGTGCGTAAAAGTCACATGATCATATTAAAAATATGGCATGATATGTTCGGTTGAAGAACAGAACAGAAGAGGTGCACTGCAAAATATGACTTTCTTACTTAGTATTTTTGTCTTGTTTTCAGTAAAGATATAAAAAATTCTTAAATTAAGATGCATTTCCTTGATGAACAAAATGACCTAGGAAAATAAGTCTAGTTTTTAGACCAAAAATATAAAATTTAAGTGAATTTGTACTAGGGATGCACAATATATCGGCCGACATATCGCTATGGGCCGATAACTGCTTATTTTTACTATTATCGGTTATCGGTCTGATAACAAAATTAGGCCGATAAATGAAAGCCGATAAATGATGGATTATTTTGGTTTGTTGAACCACTTCACTTGCTCATTGCTGGTCATGTGAAGTTTTGATTGGTGCTTTCTGTGACATAGCACGAAGATGACACATGTTGCGGGCTTAAGAAGAGTATGCTAGTCTAGCGCAAAGACAAGATGTCCGCGGTCTGCGAGTTTTTCATTGTGAAAATAATATGAATATTTATCGGCCTATAGATATCGGTTATCGCCCCCCAAATTTAAAGAGTTATCGGTATTGGCCAAAATTTCCATATCGGTGCATCCCTAATGAAAAAATCTGCCAATGTAATAAGAAATATAATAAGTGTTTATGAAAAAAGTAAACTTCAAATTTCAAGAAAATTTTTCATATTCCATTGGCAGATTTTTTTGCAGTGTGTGTTCGACTTCATGTGGCGTCACAAAAAAAAACGTCATGAAGCTGACATCAAATACATGAAGAGTGATTGGTGAGTTGGCTGCTCTGTACGTTTTCGAGTCGCTCTTGCGGTATTTTGATGTCATGCGCTTGTTGATCTGCACGGTACTGTATAAAGCCAAATACACCAGGTGCCAACAAGATTATGCTTGTCGCATGACATTGGTTAATGGAAACGGCGTAATTTCGCAATAGTTTTTGTCAACATTTAGAATATAGCGATAAAGTTTTTCGCGAATCTATGTAGATGTTTCCATTACCCTTCAAATTGGGCATATTGAGCAAATTGAAATGGCGAATTGAAAATGCACATTAAAAGTTTTTATGCTCGGATGAGGTCATTTTTCAGGTCGCAAAACTGCAATGGAACCGTTTTTTTTTTTTGCATTGTGCGTAAAGGTCACATGATAATTTTAAAATATCCCACTATATGTTCGGATGAAGGACAGGACAGAAGAGGTGTGATCGACTGTGATCACAAAAATAAGACCGTAAATACAGCGAGAGCGATTCATGAGTCGGCTGCTCTGTATGCTTTCGAGACGCTCTTGTGTTATTTTGATGTCATGCGTTTGTTGGTCTGTGCGGTACTGTTCAAAGCCAAATGCACTCTTTGCCAACAAAATTACGTTTTAGTCAAATGACGTCGGTTAATGGAAATGGCGTGAATTTGCGAAATAGTTTTTTTAGAAAATATCGCTAAAGTCTTAAGCAAATCTATGCAGCTGTTTTTCATTACCTTTCAAATTGGCCATATTGAAAATCCACCCAATGAAACACGCTCGAGTGAGGTGGTTTTTAGGCAATTCGAAAAAAGAATAGATCGCAAAACCTGCAGTGGAAACTTTTCACATTTACAGGTCACCTGCCACGTGTTAACGTCACATGATCATTCTTTAAGTATGATTGGTTGGAGGACAAGACGGAAGAGATGTGTTTGACTTCATGTGGCATCACGAACCGACATGCGCATGACATCAAAATACAGCGAGAGCATCAGAGCCGATGGTGTAGTGCGCAACGCTCTGACGTGGTGTGCTTTTGGTGACACGAATTCGATTCCCGGTTCGTGGTCATTTGCCGATCCCATACGCCTCTTTCATCCATGTACTTTCCTGTCCTCTCCGTAATTACTGTTAAATAAAGGCAAAAATGGCCAAAAAATATTAATTTAAAATACAGCGAGAGCGATTTGTGAGTCGCCTGCTCTGTATACGTTACTTTCGAGTCACTCTTGCGGTATTTTGATGTAATGCGCGTGTCTTGCACGATACTGTATGAAGTCGAATACACCTGTCGCCGTGTTTTTTTATGACTTATAGTGATAAAACAAAATTGCATACATTGGTTATTAGAAACGCAGTCATTCCGCAATATTTTTTTGACGACATTTAGAAAACAGCGCTAAAGTTTAGAAAGTTTAAGAATGTGATCTCGTCTGTTTTAGGTCCAACTAGGTTCTGATCACTCATGGACCTCAGAGATCTTTGATAGATTTTCAAGAAGCTGGTTTTAGTGACAAAATACGCAATGCATTTTCAAGTTTTATCTGTGAAATAATGGGTTTCCATCTCATGTAAAGTTGATCTGTGTGTGTTTGTCTGACAGAGGATCAGGTCGACGGTGGATGAGCGAGAACAGAAACAGCTGTTGATGGATCTAGATGTGGTCATGAGGAGCAGTGACTGTCCATACATCGTCCAGTTTTACGGTGCTCTGTTCAGAGAGGTGTGTTCCCCGCCTATGCTTCAGTATCTTACACGCCTGTTTTGAAAGATGTGAGCCAATGAGTTTCTGTTTGTCTTTCAGGGGGACTGCTGGATATGCATGGAGCTCATGTCTATCTCCTTCGACAAATTCTACAAATACGTTTATTCCTCTTTAGATGAAGTGATTCCAGAGGAGATTTTAGGAAAAATAACATTAGCTGTGAGTCATTATTTCTTTCCATCTGACATTATAGTAAGTGAAGCATTTATTGTTGTGATCACTGATGTTCTCTGTTCTTCTGGGTCACGGCAGACTGTGAAAGCACTTAACCACTTAAAAGAAAGCTTGAAGATAATTCACAGAGGTAAGATGACCTTTCAGATGTGAGATGGTTAGGGTTTAGTCCTGTTTATATCTGTTCAGTTTAGTGAAGCTCTCTTCTGGTCTCTCTGCAGATATAAAGCCATCAAATATCCTCCTGGACAGGACAGGTAACATTAAGCTGTGTGATTTTGGCATCAGTGGACAGTTAGTGGACTCCATCGCCAAAACCAGAGACGCAGGCTGCAGACCATATATGGCAGTAAGACCTATTCACAATATCATTTTTCTAACCTGTCAACCATTTCTTCACTTTATCGTTCGTTCACTCATTGGGTTGATCGTTCATTCATTTGATTGTATGTTTACTCAATCGTTCGTTCGCTTGTTCAGTCACTCAGGCCATTTTGCAAACGGAGGCTGCATCCTCTGAAGGTCACATATGCAGACTTTATAATTTTTTATATTCCAAAATAAGACATAATTAAAGACTTTGTGAAATATGCAGGCTACAAATGCAAACTTCAAAGGATGCAGCCTTCCATTTAAGAAATGGACCCTAAAATTTCGTAACTCATTTATCCGATTGTTCGTTCGCTCGTTCATTAACTTGATTGTTCGTTCATCGTTCAGTTACTTGATTGTTTGTTTGATCGCTCAGTTATTCGATCATTCGTTCCCTCATTCATTTACTTGATTGTTGTTCGCTCGTTCATTCACTCGATTGTCCAGTCACTCATTTATTCACTCAATTGTTTGTTTGATCGTTCAGTCACTTGATCGTTTGTTTGATCATTCATTTACTTGATTGTTCATTTGATTGTTTAGTCACTCGATTGTTCGTTCATTTATTCATTTACTCGATTGTTTGTTCCCTCATTCATTTACTTGATTGTTTGTTCGCTCGTTCATTCACTTGATTGTTTGTTTGATTGTTCAGTTACTCTATCATTTGTTCACTCATTAATTTACTTGCTTGTTCGTTCACTTGATTGTTCGTTCACTCATTAATTTACTCGATTTTTCGTTTGATTGTTTAGGCGCTCGATTGTTAATTTCATCGTTCAGTTACTTGATTGTTCGTTTGGTCATTCAGTTACTTTATCATTCATTTATTTACTTGCTTGTTCTTTTGCTCGTTAATTCATTTACTTGAATGTTTGTTTGCTCGTTCATTCACTCGATTGTTCGTTTGATTGTTCAGTTACTCTATCACTCATTCACTCATTCATTTACTTGCTTGTTCATTCACTCGTTCATTCACTTGATTGTTCGTATGCTCATTCATTTACTCGATTTTTCGTTTGATTGTTTAGGCACTCGATTGTTAATTTCATCGTTCAGTTACTTGATCGTACGTTCACTTGTTCAGTCACTCGATCATTTGTTTGCTTGTTCAGTCACTCGATCGTTTGTTCCCTTATTCATTTACTTGCTTGTTCGCTCGTTCATTCACTCGATTGTTCGTTTGATCACTCAGTTACTCAAACGTTTGTTTGATCGCTTAATTACTCTTTTGTGCATTCACTCGCTCAGTTACTCGATCGTTCATTCGTTCATTCAGTTCCTCATTCATTTGTTCACTTGTTCAGTCACTTGATTGTTTGTTTACTTATTAATTACTTGATTGTTCATTCCCTCGTTCATTCACTTGTTTGTTTGTTTGCTTGTTCAGTTACATAAATGTTTGTTCTAAGTAAGTCACTTAATTATTCGTGTACTCATTCATTTACTCGATCGTTTGTTCACTCATTCATCTACTCATTCGTTCGTTACTCAATTATTCATTAATTTGATTGTTTACTCATTCATTCGAGTGTTCATTCACTTCATCACTCAATCATCCATTCACAGATAATTACATTGTGTGTGTTATAGTGTCTGTTCCTTTGTCTCTGTGTCTGTGAATGAGTCTCGACTCTGCTGTACAGTTGTCTGCAGTAGTAGATGATGTCATCCTCTAATCCGAGCAGCATGATCTCATTCAGAGAATCTTCCCATGAGGACAGACTGCATGATGATGTCATCAATGAGTAGACATCAATAATGTGTGTGGGTGTTGCTTATGAATGAGATCATATATGTACAGTTATTATGTAACACACAAACTCTCGTGTCTGGAAGGAAGGAAGCACATCTGTTTTTCACGTTGTAAAGTGTCTGGACTCACACTCACAGTCTGATATCTTTGACACAGATGGGCTGCTGTGATATCATAATGCAGAGGATGACAACTGTCAGCACACAGATGACTCACTGGCATATGAGCCAGAATTGTTACAGACATTAATATGATGTGTTGACATATAAACACTCCAACCTTTCTGTAGTATTGATAGTATTAATAGAGCGTTAAAAATGTGTCTGTGACACTTTAGTATGTTTTGTGCATTATTCTTTGCCATATAAATGCAGACCTGTCGCTGTCTGTAATGTAGTTAATATTAAATAACACAAATGACTTTAACATTGACTGTATATTTAATTTCTGTCTGTCTGTTAGCCGGAAAGGATAGACCCCAGTGCTTCCAGACAGGGTTATGATGTCCGATCTGATGTGTGGAGTTTGGGAATCACGCTGGTGAGGATCATACGTCTTTTAATGTGATTAACAGTCTGTATGACTTCAGATGAGAAGTTTGTGTATGTGTGATATTGAAAGTCATTTATTTGTGCTTTTGTGTTTCAGTACGAGTTGGCCACAGGACGGTTTCCTTACCCGAAGTGGAACAGTGTGTTTGATCAGCTGACACAGGTGGTGAAAGGCGACCCGCCTCAGCTCAGCAGTTCAGAGGAGAGACAGTTTTCTCCCAAATTCATCAACTTTGTCAACCTGTGGTGAGACATCTCTTGTAGTTAGTTTTAATTAATGTATTTTGATATGAAAATTAATATTTAGTTTTAATAAACACCACAAAAACGTAAGATTTTCTATGATGTGATTTCCGTGTGTACCTATGATGAAACACACAAAACTACAACTTACTCAAAATAAAACCCTTAAAGTTTACTGTTATTTGTCATTCGCCACATCCCACATGTCGTCTTTCTGAGCCATCTGTGGCCTTTAAATCAGCAGAAGTTGATATTTGACGGATGTTGACTATTATGGAGTTTTTTATGATGCATTTTGTATAAATGAAGCATAACTCTTTCCCTGCCATTGACAAGTAATCTGATCAATTAAGAGACGAGGATGCTAAAGACGAGTTTTTAAGGCAATCCATATTTTAGCTATTATGCAGTAGGTGGCGCTGTTACCTATCCAGCATCCACGGATCAAACAACAGTAAATACTCTTTTTATGTTTGGATCACCATTCTGAATCTTGATTTTTAACAAAAGCCTTTAACAAATTGTGACCCGTGCTGGAAAAATGAGTCGCAATGCGCACCGTCTAATTTTGAGCTAGATGCAAAAGAAAGTATAAATGGGTCAATGACGTGACGTTAATTCTTTTGTAACCATATGGATAAATAAATTTTTTTTAAAGTTAAAATTTCTGGTTTTATTTCATTTTGAAAGAATAGTTGGGGGATAATTGGAAAAATGTCAATGTGATGTAACCAGTCTGTGTCAATTGGTGTAACTAGTATTTTTTTATTAAAATATAAATATATTCATAAAAAATGTGGAATAACAGGGCTCCAGACTAACTTTTTTCACTAGGAGCACAGTGGCCCCGACTGAAAATTTTAGTGGCGCAACCAGAAAATTTAGGGGCACATACCGTAAATCAACATCAAATATTCACATTTCTACTAAGTAATACCCCGTATTACTAATAAATACTTTGATGATAGATGCAGAAAGTCTGTTTTAAATTCCGTATCACATCACAAAAAAAGGTCAAATTTACTGGTCGCACATTTGCGACTGGATGTAAAATTCAGTGGCACACTCTCAAATTTTGGTGGCAAAATGCCACCATTTGGTGACAGTCTGGAGCCCTGAATAAAATATAATCATCGAGTTTAGTGTAATATGATTTGTTTTTACATAATTTGTCAAAGATTATTTCGAAAACAGAGCTGTTTTCAGCATATGTCAGGACAATATTACAAAAGCGCATTAAAATTTACATATAGAAATGACTAATAAAATTATATTTTAAAAGTATTATTTTTTTTACGCTTACATGCCATCAAGGTGGATAAAATATTTAATATTTCTCATTTTTTGGCGCAATTGGAGGTTACACCATTTGACCTTTTTTAGGTCCATTCAGTCTTAACTTTCATAAAAATAATGCAAATGTATATTTTATTACATAAAATTAACATAAATACACTGTGCATTGAAATAAACCTGATGCATGCTTTAAAAACTATTTTTTTATTTATTTAATTTCTCATCTTGCAAACTGGTTTTGTCCTGACCCAAATGTCGATTTTGGTCAAAATTGAGGTTTTCATAAAAATAAGTAGATTAAGCCCTCATCTAGCGATCTCAATGATCTTAAACATCTGGTCATTTAGTCATTAAACATCTAAAATGATCTTTATTTGTACATTTTCTAAAAAGTGTACCGTCCTAAATCTAATTCAAAAGATGCGTGCATCCACATGTGCTTGACATTTTGGTTTCGGTTTTAAAACATGCAGGAATTAGAAAATAGAACGCAGGACTTGCTTGATGTTAAAATTGATATCAAGAGCGACAAGACATGAAAACAACCTTACCGCAAGGTGATAAATAACATAAAGATAGCATGAAATGTTTTTTTTTAAGCAGAGGGTCTGTTATTTCATTATTTTGATATATTGTATGTTAATATATTTAAAGAAGAAACATTTTCTTGAAGGCATTAACATTTTGTGACAATCATAAAAAATGCTGGCGCTGGCTGGCAACCTTTTGAAAAAAAATTGCTGGTGGGGAAAGAGTTAATTGATGACATTTGTACTACTATTTACTGGAAATGTTTTGCATGATTTAAAATTCACCTGCTCTTAAGTGTCCTACATTTTCTTGCAAAGTCGCACCTTTTCCGGTAAGTGGTTTTATTTTGGTCATTTGTGGCTGGTAAGAAATTGCAAACTTGGCAAACAGGATGTTATGGCCCAGATTTGTTTTGTCTGGTCACATACAGACGCCCCCTGCTGTTCATACAGAGGAACTTTCTGATTAAGTTTCATAGGAAATTGCATTTGTAATAAACATTGTGATAAATCCCTCTTTAATCTTGTTTTATTGTTCTTGTTTAACAGCCTTACAAAAGACGAATCTAAAAGGCCAAAGTACAAAGAGCTTTTGGTGAGTTCCTGATAAAGTGACACTTTTTTTTCTTATGCATTTAACAGATGCTTTTATCCAAAGCGTCCTAGTTTCGCCATGTATTTCCTAACATTTCTCTCGTTTTACTGCAGAAACATCCCTTCATTCAGATGTACGAGGAACGTAATGTAGATGTGGCCAGCTACGTCTGCAGGATTTTAGATCAGATCCCTGCGTCTCCCAGCTCACCGATGTACGTTGACTGATGAAGACGCCGCTGGATATCAACACGGGCAAGAAATGTTGTAAAGATTTGCTCCATCACAGAACTGCAGTATTAAACCATGATAAAAACCCATCCAGAAACACCGTCTGCAGAAGAACGGTGTTCGACTCGAGCTCAACTGTAAGATACCTCCAACCCATCTCACAAACACACACACACGCACACATCCGTTAAGAGTAAATATAATAGTGTCTGAATAAACGTGACGGTCTTGTGGTCGGAACGCCTCTGATCTTAAATATGGATGCAGAATAATGATTTTAAACGATTATAAAATGAAATATTAAGCCTGGAATTGTATTTATACTTCTGAAATCACTTGTGGAATATATGATTTGGAAAAGCTTTGACATACTGGAATATTATTTGTGTCTGGTCCCCTCCTCATCATGTATGTGCTATTAAACATGTTTTGTATGTTAAAGAGGTTTGTGTAAGGATGCAGGTTTGCCCTGGGTTTATATCCTCATCCAGTATGTGTGAGTATGTGCTGTTATATCAATAAAACTGAGGACGATTCAAACCACTTCGTTCGTGTTCTTTTACTTCTTATCTAACACTATAACGCAATTTTGCACATTTCGAGGGAACTACTACATAATGCATTTTAATTTGGGTTTCACGTCACCTTTTAGTGTTAAATCTTGTTCTGTACACACACACACTTCAGTAGTTTACGGGACTCATAACTACAGCATTCTACTACCGTATTTAGTCCTGTAAAATGCAAGTAGGGGTGTAACAAAATAACCAACCAGTGATAAAAAAAACAACCATGATTGCAGCAATTGTGTTGGTACTAAATGATATGTGACCCTGGACCACAAAATCAGTCATAACTTGCACAGGTATATTTGAAAAGTTTGGTTCAAAAAAGCGATAAACGCCATTTGAAAAAAAATGAGTTACTGCCACAATCAGTATTATATCAGGCCAGTATTTAAAAGTAAATTCCTAATTTTAAGCAAAAAACAATATCCACTGTGTTATTCTGTCATCTTTTCTCCCTTTTTTCCCAAAACGCAATAAACGCCACTCCTCCTTTTCTGCAGAATGCATTAAATCTGCTCCACAAATTACAGCGCACCGTTCCACGCAATGTAAACAACAATGGTGGCACATTGAGTACAAGTTTTCCTTATCTACTTTGTACTTTGTGATCAACAAACAAACAAAAACAAAATAAAACTTTAATAGCATTGATAAACCTGTGATGGGAAAGAAACGTAAGCCATCAAAATCTAATAATTTACGTGAGAAGCACTCGAGACGGTTGCTTGCATCAAGCTTCCCATGCACATTGACCCCAGGGGATCTTATGAAAAACTTTCCATTATTTTACTTTAAGTCAACGAAAATCAAGCAGGACCAAAACATTTCACAGCTGTTTGCTGTCAAAAAAGTTCAGCGACGACGTCTTAAGTATAACCGCAGCAATGACAGTCTTCTTAATATGACAAAGTGTTTTGATTAATGTCATTGTTTATTTTTATCCGTGTACCACTAGTCAACTAAATGAATATAAAATGGCAAAGATGAATGTACATTATATATATATATATATAGATATATATAGATTTAACAGATTTATAGCATATTGAAGAAAAAAAAACTTGTCATGGATTTATTGCATTTTGTGAAAAAATAATCCGTTTTTATAATAAATCTTTGAAAATCATGAAAATTATGGATTATAATTTTTTATGTTATTATAACCTAAAGATGCTATGTGAAAGTTTGTAACAGAAAATAGTTTTCATCTTGTCACTTACTTTGTATAGAAAACAAGTCTTTACTGAAATTAGTCAAAATGGATTTATTGTGTTTTGGAACCAAATTCTTCATTGTATTATTAGCTATCACTACAACTGAAATGTTTTTAATTCCAAAAAAGAAGATATTTGTACATTTCCTAATCTCCATACATGTTTTCTAAGTATAATTAATTGGCTAAAACAGGTTAAAACAAACAATACTAAACATGAATACGACCGATACCCTTATTTATTTATAATAAAAACCTAACATTTAAACGGATATTGCAACAATATTGTTTGCGACTTCTTTCGGTGTGATAACCATGTATTGAATGTCTTAGACCGTGACAGCCCTACTTAAAAGCAATTTTATAAAATAAAACTGTCTTTAAAAACATGAAGACTACAATATGTGTGTGATTATATAATGGCAGATACATTAGGTGTCTAAAGTCATATTTTTTTTAAATTGTTATATTTTTTATTATTTTAATTTGGAAGGGGTGACCGGGGCACAAACTTACACAGGGTTATTAGTAACACGGCTACTTTACATATTTATCCAGGGCCAAGGAAGTGCTTTTGTTTTTTTTCTTTTACTGTCTCCTGTGAATTTGTGAAAATGTGTTGTGTTAGATATTGAATGAAGAGTGTTTTGGAGGCATAGAAAAAAAATCTGAGTTGGGTGTGTAAGTCACCAAATTCAACCTTATATTATTTTAATCACTGTCTTGTTATCTAAAACAGAACACCATTTTAAAACATGCCAGCAACTCCTAGTAACTGATAGCTGGTATTAAAAACATTTATACACAGCGGGGTTAGTTGTCACACCTCAGGTATACAATAATGACATGAAATGTAAATGCTATTCATCAAAATGATAACTCTTAATGCAATATCAGGGGAAATAACTCACAATTATGATTTTTTTTGTCTTAATTTATATACATTGATGCATAATTCAAGGATGGTTAGATGAAGGATGATGGATGGATGAATGTGTGGATATCTATCTATTATAGGCAGATATATAAACAATATCCACCTTTAGTATATAGACAGAATTGTATTGAATTATTTATGTTTAAACAACATTTTCTAGCAGATGTTACAACCCTCTGTTTGTTACAATGAACCCCACCTATGGGGTAACATTTGCACTCCTGTCGCTTTCGGGGTAATTGTACGATAACTGTAGGTCCCACACACAAACTTTAAGTGTTCATTTGTAGCAGACATGGTGTATGTTGATTGTGTAAAAAAATGATTAATCTAACTTAAATACTTTTTGAATAATAGACAAAAAGCAATACTTTGTGCCCTGCTCTCCCCTACTCATTGTCATGGACCAGGAATCGTTGGAGGTCATAACAATATATTTTTTTTCCTGTAAAATATGTTTTCATAATTTTTTGCTGTCTGAATTAGTGTCAAAAAAGTAGAGTAACAGTGTTGACCTTTTGTTACATACTGTCCACACTACATTAATGACTGACAACAGGAAATTGTGATTTTCAGCTATATAAGACACTTTACGTAACGTATAACATAAGAGCAAACGTATAAACAATATAAAATGAACTGCAACTGAAAGAAGTCTTAATATTTTGAGGCGAACAGTGCTTTATTAAAATGGCACAGGTTATATAAACAGGTTTCATGATGGCAGTCTTATGGGCACGAACACTAAAACAAACAGAAATAACAATCTGAACGTGAATCAAAATAAAAGTGTAGCAGCAGAGCAAAGCTAAAACATCTAACTCATGTAAACGTGACAAAGACACCAAAGTCACTGTTAAGCATGTTAGTTGCATACTATGCAGTTATTTCGACTAACATTTTGTAAGATAACACTCTTTATGGTTTGTCTACTAAGCTTTATCCTTATATATACTTTGCTATATAAAATCTACTTGTTTACAAAACGAAATGCACAAAAATAACACATTACAACAAGCAGCTCTCTGGTAAAACGACAAGTTTAAAACAACTGCTACTTGTGAATGCACTTTTGTAAAAAAAAGACACTTGGGTGTGCAAATATTAAAAAAAAAAACATGAAACATCCAGTGGTCAGGTGACTTCAGAAATGTTTAAACCTTGGACAAACATAAAATGGTAAAAAGTATGTGTGTTATGACATATTGCTATCTATGCTCTCATTGTTTTTATCCAGAGACGGAGAATCCTCTCCGGATTTCTCGGCCACAGCATCCTTCTCAGGATTGGAGTTGTTGTCGCTTTGCTCTTTGGACTCTTCTGTTTTTCTCATCGTTCCCTTTTTGGCGTCTTCGAATTGTCTCTGTTCAGCCAGACTTTTATTCAACACGTGGCTGAGCGCCGCTTCGCCTTCTCCCATCAGAAACATGCTCTTGAACTTATTATACAGCATTGCGGCTTTGTCCATCACGTCCTGGCTGGCCTTGAACCTCCGGATCTTCTTCAGCGTGGCTATGAGCTCGCAGTGTTTCTGAAGATGTTGTGTGGTGACCTGCAGCGAGCTCAGCTCATCCAGCACAGACAGACATTTCTTTACATCAGGGTTATTCAGTTTTAAAGATATCTTGATCTCGGCGTGTAACTTAAGAATTCTGGACTCTGTAGATACTTCTTTTCTTTTGTCTGCTTTCTTTACATCTTTTCCTAAATCTTTCTGCTGGTCTGGTTTGTCTGTTTCTACAGGTGGCTCCAATGCAACTTGCTTGGTTTCTTTGTCGGACTCTGAAGAGCTGTCGTGCTTCTTCTTCTTTCCTTCTGCATCCTTTTTATCATCTTTACTGTCATCCTTCTTCTTCCTCCTCTCTGTCTTCTTGCTCTCTTCTTCATCTAAGGTCTGAATATTGGTCACGCCCCCTTGTGGCTCCTTTGATGTTTGTTGTTGTTGGAGCAGCAGCATGCTTTTGGGTTTTCTTCCTCTGCGTTTCTGGGATGGGATTTGTCCAGCAGTAGGGCTTGAAACAGGGCTCGTGTTTTCAGTGTCTGAATCATGATCATCTCCAACCTTTTTCTTTTTCCCTCTCGTGTCATCTGTGGTGTCTTCTGGTTGCTTTCTCTTCTTCTCTTGAGTTTTCTCCACATCACCGCCGCTCTGCTCGTTATCTGAAGCAGCTTCGGCGTGCATGACTTTAGGTCCGTCCAGTTCCGCTTTAGGGTTGTTTTCAATCTCCCACAGACCTTCGTTGAAGCCCTTTCTCTTGTTGGGTTTGCCATATTTGTCTTTGTTGGGTAAATAAGGAAAGATGTCTTTAGGGCCCAGAAATGCAGTCTCGTGTGTGCCGAAGAAGAAGATTGGAAACTTTGCGTTGGATGGTTTGACAGCTCCATCCGGAAGCTCGTCGATCCTCGCGGGCCAGTGTGGATAGCCCTTCATCTTAGCGAATATAAGATCTCCAGGTTTGAAATCTCGAGCCATGTCAACACGGTTTGATCAAGTTTTACACGCCTTCGTTTCCTCTGCGCGCGAGTTGCGATTCTGCTTCTTCGCGGGGCTTGACGTCATTATCCCGCGCCGGAAGCGCGCCTGTCGTCGTTGTTGTTATTATTATTATTATTTAACATTACATTTTTATTTATTCAAAACAACATGTTATTTTCTTCATAATATAATAAATTCCTGTTTACAAAGCGTGACATTTCTTTTTAGGACTTCAGCGTTAAATAAGAGTCTGGACATGCGCACTGTCGTTGCTCAATCCAAAGGCAGCAGCCTGCGGAGGTCGCATATGTATGCTGCATACGTCACCCCGCCTGGTTTATTTAAGTTAACTGAGCATTACATTCGCAAGCCATAAGCATATTACAACAATTTACGTTAACTCAGAATAATAGTCAACTTTATAAATTGTTGATATTTTCAAATAAGACAGTATTGATGACGTATGCAGCCTAGATATGCGACCTCCTGAGGCTGCAACCGTCGGATTGAGAAACGGCCCGAGTCTTCATTTCCACATAAGACTTTCAAATAAAAAGCGTAGAAATGAGGAACCTAAAAATTAAAAAATATATATTTGCAGTACACAATATCAAGTTTATGAGCAAGATTAGGACACAAATAAGAGGACAATGTAGAGGAGAAATGCAGTTGTTTGATTGTGTGTTGATTCATGATGCTTTTTATTGCATATAAATATATATAACAACAAGATAGACTTATAAAAATGCATTGTACATAAATGCCAGCAGTATACACATGTAAATGATTTACAATAACATAAAAATAGCCTGGGAAAGAAGTCCCCCCAGATGTGGTTGAGTTTATTTGTCTATTTCAAATTTGCAGATAATATCATAAGCTTTTTTATTTTTTCATTTATACATCACATTACAGTATTGCTTAAATTTGTTAATAAAATGGAAAAATTGGCTTACCACCAGACCATTTAATTGTTTGTGTCTTTATTTTTATTGACGAAAATCATAAAAATGACAAGAAAGTGGCATTCAATTTACATTTTACTTGCTCCACAAAACAGTGACTTAAACACAATATGTAAAAAAATGAAAGGAGAGGTAAAAATGAATCATAATAAACAAATGAAATCTGCACATGCTCAAAAGAATAAACAATATTAAGAATGAAGAATAAAGAATTGACTAAATTATGAGTACACTTTTTAAACAACACGAGTTTAATACAATATTATCACGTGTTAAGGTTAACCAAAGATTAAAATAATTATAAATAAAAAAAATCCCAGCATATGTTTTTACACGGATTTTAGAATTTGTACCAAATTATTTTTAAAGAATATAAATAAGTTTATACAAAAATTATTGCTATGTATGCAATACATGTATTTCTAGAAAACCCAAGATGTTGTAGTCAATAATATTTGTGGTTCTTAAAAATCAACTCATGATTCCTAAAATGAACCGTTAATGTTCTTAAAAAATGAATGCATAACACAGACCCTCAGAGTAAGTCAAATCAGAGTTCAAGTTTAAACTCAGAGTTGGTTGTACCTCCTTATTGAAATGGGCCCCAGATATTTTTGGCTTTTGTGTGCATGTAGACTTTTAGTAAGGATCCTCCAGACAGTTTTATTAATAAGACCTCAGCTGATTTCTAAACTTTGTTGCCATATTCACATTATTGACACATGAATGGTTTCTATCGAGTGTGGATTCTCATGTGTGAGTTAAGGTTAGATTTTGTTACAAAACTCTTTTTACACTCATGGCATGTGTAAGGTCTCTCTCCAGTGTGAATCCTTGTGTGTATCTTAAGGTTTCTTTTAACAGAGAAACTCTTTCCACACAGATGACATGTGAATGGTTTCTCTCCAGTGTGAGACCTCATGTGTTTCTTAATTTCAGCTGCAGATATAAAACTCTTTCCACACTGATGGCACACATGTGGTTTCTTTACTGTGTGAGACATCACGTGTCTCTTAAGTTGACTTCTATCTGGGAAACTCTTGCCACAATGATGGCACGCGTGTGGGTTTTCCTCACTGTGAGTTTTCATGTGCCGGATAAGGCTCGTTTGATGTGTGAAACTTTGTCCACATAGTCGACACGTGTAAGGTTTCTCTCCAGTGTGAATTCTCAAATGTATCTTAAGGACACTTACAGTCGCAAAACTGTTTCCACACTGATGGCACCCATGTGGTTTCTCTCCAGTGTGAGATCTCATGTGTATCTTAAGTTCACTTGTAAATGAGAAACTCTTGTCACAATGCTGGCACGCGTGTGGCTTTTCTCCCTTGTGAGCTTTCATGTGCCGGTAAAGGCCTGATTGAAAGGTGAAACTCTTTCCACACTGGTGGCACTTGAATGCTTTCTCGCCAGTGTGAATCCTTACATGTATGTTAAGATGAGCTTTTGTTTTGAAACTCTTTCCACACTGTTGACATGTGTAAGGTTTCTCTCCGGTGTGAACCCTCACATGTATGTTAAGATGAGCTTTTGTTTTGAAACTCTTTACACACTGTTGACATGTGAAAGGTTTCTCCTCACTGCGAGTCCTCTTGTGATCTGCAGGGCGTTCATCTTCACTGAAACTATTTTCACACTTTATGTCTTCTTTCTGTGAAACATTATGGTTTATTTTTACAATCTGATGTTTTTCATCCACTTCAGCTTGACTCTCCTTTTTCATTTCCATATTATCTAAAATTAAGACAGTAAATAGTTTATATTAATAAACTTAAGTGACAAAACACCATTAATATGTCATGTATCCATGTTATTTTTAATGTGAAGTACGTTATGTCATTCCAATTGTAAATTTCTGCTCTTGTAGTTTAACTGTTGTGCGCTGTTCAAAACCCTATAACATTTATGGTATTTCCAATATCTGGCCATGGGTAAAAAAGGTGACTACAAAAGTGATTACAGAACGCTTACAGAGAGAAGAATGTGCTTTTGCTCCACTCCAGGCTTTGATCACATCCCACTTAGCGTAGTGACAACACACTTCAAGATGCGTTGTGTTCGCATCTGCGAGTTATATGTACAATAGTAAAGTCAGTGGTTTGGCCACGGTACAGGCAAAAGGAGCCCCAACTAAGTATATTAAGTGCTGTACATGCTAATACTTTTCAGGTGGCAAAGATTTCTAAAAATCTTTTCTTTGTATTGGTCTTATATAATATTCAAATTTTTTGAAATGCTGAATTTGGGATTTTTTAGTTGTCAGTTATAATCATCAAAATTAAAAGAAATAAACATTTGAAATTTATCAGTCTGTGTGTAATGAATTAATATAATCTACAAATTTCACTTTTTGAATGGAATTAGTTAAATAAATCACCTGTACACACACACACACAAATTATTTTAAAGTTTAAATTCACATAAATTTTGTCTTTGATATATATTCTGTCATCTATGAATCATCTATGTCTGGCTCTCTCTGTCAATGTTTTTTTCTTCCTAGCAGATTTTTTCCTCCTAGGAGTTTTTTCTCAAGCCCTAGGGAGTCAGCTGACATTGGTTTAAATTAGATCTCTCTTCGGGGCTGTTTACACTTGGTATTAAGATGTGTTTTCATCGATCGGATCACAAGTGGACGAGAGAGACACATTACGTTTACACCTGGTATTTAAATCCGTCTCTTTTGTCCACTTTCGACCGCTTCTGTGCTGAATACTATGAGGGGGTGGTCTGTGAGACGGTGGGCGAGTCTCTCTGCTGTCATTCAAACACGAGCGGGAGTAATTATGAGTTTATATGGACGCAAACTAATATTATGTCGGAGTGCACTGCTTGTTTAGCAAGTAAACATGCTGCACAGTGTTTTGTACGCGAGTATGTAAGAGCTTTCTTTGAATTTTCAGCGCAATTGATGAAATAGGATCGCACAACTTTCACACGCTTTCAAAACGAAACTACGGAGATCAGCCGATTAGTTTTATCAATGAAAGGCTAAAAATAGCGCTGTTCACCGAATGTTCACGCCAGAAGTCAAAAAAGACGTAAAACTTGTGTTTAATACCTCAGATTAGATAAATGGGCGGAGAAAAGGCGGTCGCGTGTTGCTGTTCGAACGCATTCAACCACATGTGCGTTCCGCAACTCCAAAGCGATCCGATCGAAAGTGGTTTCGACCACCTCTGGATGTGGTTGAAAGTGGTCGAAAGTGGACGAGCTCAAAACGTTTTGAACACCGTTTACACCTGGCATTAACGTCGTCCACTTGTGATCCGATCGACGAAAACACATGTTAATGCCAAGTGTAAACAGCCTCTTCTATACATTACATTATTACTAGTATGGTTTAATCTTAGCCACTGTACTTTGCTGTTTATGTTGTCCAACGATTTTTCTGTGTTTTCTTTTTTGTTTTACATACAAAATAAACACATCTCAAAATAGCTGTCTTTGTGAGTATCGTAGTACATAAATGATTCACCAAATAACATGTTTACTGGAGTGAAACCATGTTTAGCTAATAGTAATCAATACACCAAAAAAACATGGTTACTACACTTTTACCATAAAAACATGGTTTATTTTCATAAGGGTTATAGTAGGCCTTCCTTTTGAAGTCTCTGTCAAGTAATCAGTAATTATGAGAATCTTTCATGCTTTTTGATACAGGTTGCACATTGTTTTCTTTCAATGACTATGTAAAGTAGCCTTGGCCACCCCATTTAAATCCAGCTCTGCCACGGTTCATATATAGACCTAACCTTACACTGTATACATTTTTTAAATTAATTTAACTACTGTTGATCACAACCCCCTGCTGAAAAAAAACAATAAAACCATTACAGAAAATTCTAATGGTTTCCATTAATATAACAATAGGAACCATTAGCTTTTACCATTAAAACCACTACACTGTAGTGTGTTTTGGGCAATAATCCATAACCAACACATATTCCATTAGAGACTAACAAAAACAAATACACTGTAGTGTGTTTTGGGGAATATTCTATTAGAACCAATAAAATTCCCAATAATGGTTTTATTCAGCATGGTAGTCTACTTTAATGTTTAACTAGGAAGTTTGCTTTTATTCTGTACACTATTGCACAGAGTCATTATCAAATCTAAGTCATTAAACCAAAATGTCAGCAACTTTGTGTGAGCTCATGTAAATAAATCATGCATCTAATGCATTTACTGAACGTATGCACATGAATGACAATAGCATATTTCATGTGCCTTGTTAATGGGTGCTTTGCATTTAAATCAGACAGTGCTTGTTTAGACATCTTTTGGGGCACACAATGTGCATCTCTTCCTCTGTTTGAGACATTAGAAGACCCTGTTATAAACTACTTTCTGTAGGGCGGTAATTTTGACTGAGAACACCACAAGTGCAATGTTTACCCTCGTTTTTTTAATTCGCCGTCACGTTTCCTTTTTAATTCCCTTTTTTGGCAACAATGATTCCCTCTCCTGTGGCTCGGCATAAGTATGATCCTCCATTATGAACTAAAGTGCAGGCTTTCAAATTTGCAGTGACAGGCGCCTCTCACTTATTATAGCTGGTTTCAGTCACATGACTTTGGCTCTGAACGAAAACGCCTTGAGGATTAGTTAGACAAGTAGGCTAGTGTTTTATGTCCCACTCTGCGACCTATAGTTTCAATGGCATGGATACCGCCATGGACTTACCCATCCTATGTATATACAAATAAGAAATTCTTCGTTTACGAGGAGAAGTCAGATCCTTTTACACGAATGAGGAAACATTTATGAATGAATAAATTGATTTTAGCTAATAAAATACTTAAACTATTACACAGTGTCCCTTTAATTTCTATTTTTTTTGGGTAAAAGAAAATTCTCTCTATAATGACGTGAACACAACATGAGGTTTAACTGTAGTAGAGCATTGCATGGAGATCACAGTGATTCAATCCACTGAAGGTTGCTTTGGATAAAACTCTTTACCTGATGTTTCAATCTAATTCTACTGAATCTATTATAGATGCAGAAAGTTATCATCTCATGGATTTTAGTTTATTTCCCCCTCATGTTTCTCAATGTTTTTATGATTATTTCTCAACCATCAATGATGAAGATTGAAAAATAGACACCAACCTATTTGTTCCTCAGTATCTTCATCCTTTATTCTGCATGGTTGTGGATCTGTCATCTTCTCAAGCTCCTCCTTCACCAGCATCAACATTATGTCATGAAGATTTCAGTTGTCACACATGGAGTGATTTCTCTGTGTTTGACTCCAGAATTTATTGGTGGATTGTTGTAGGAGGAGCTTCACTGAAGGTCTCAATCACTTTCACCCTATGGGTGTGAACTAGAGATGAAAGAAGAGACATTAAAACATTTCATGTCAGTAAAACATTCACCATCTGAATTACCGGGGGTAATTTTTTGACACTACTTTTTATTATCCCACCTTAGAGTAGAAATTCAACTGAAATTGCCTTAACCTCCTAAGACCTGGAAGTCCACATATGTGGACATCATTTTTTTTATGTTTGCATAATACTTAATTTTGTGTAACTGGAACCTGTTGTACACAAACCTGGACAAATACACTGCTTCATTGTTGTAGAAAAATATTTGGTTATTATATTTATTGTTTTTTCCTAACCCCAAAATAGCTGGTAGAAATCTGAAAAAACAAAGTTTGGGCCTTAGGAGGTTAAATCTTGATGTTTTAAACAAAATTATGCTGCAAGATTTTTTTATCCAAGTTTTAACCACGGTCTTGTTAAACATGTAAGCAACTCCTAATAACTGATAGCTGGGATTGAAAACATTTTTACACAGCGGGGTTAGTTCACACAATGTTACAACAATATTTTTATTTTGAATAAGCCCTTTAGATTACCGATGTATGTAGGTGTAGTGATTTGTGATACAAAAAATTCATAACATTTGCCTGCATGCACTGTTGATTTGATTTTTGAATGTCAACGTCAACATTGTTGCTCTTTAATTATATCGGCAAATTCATCATGGCGGACAAAATAAATCGAGAGTTTTAATCTAAGATTTGTTAATCAGTATTTACATTTAAGTGATGAAACACAACTCAAATTCAAATTAAAGGGGACATTCCAGAAGACGTTTTTAAGATATTAAATACATATTTGATGTCCCCAGAGTACATTTGTGAAGTTTTAGCTCAAAATACCATATAGGTGGCATGTTAAAATAGGCCTTTATGGGGCTGAGCAAAAATGCGCCGTTTTTGTGTGTATCCCTTTAAATCCAAACAAGCTGCTCAGGTGGGCGGAGTCTCAAGCGCTCGCGCTGTAGAGCTGACAGAGCATCAAGGGAGATTCTCTCACGAAAGAAGTTAGTGAGCGATGTTAAGCATTTTAAAAAGTCAATCATCTGTTTTATGCATACTAAATACATGTTTATCAGCAGATGGGGAACATTGTGGAATAAAAATAAAGACTTTAAGGTCTCATAGTGTTTTAAACGGGCACAATGATTTTCAGCATGTCACAATAAATTACACTTCCACAAACACTCAGTAGTTTACTTTTTGACCAAACCACACGAGCACATTTAAATGATCTGTAATAAAACAACACGTTTAAGGCTTAAACTTTAGAGAAACAGATCAAATGACATGTTTAATTTTATTGTGTACACATATTGAACACATTCGCGTTTCTGTCAGTCTCTCATCTATCTTGTAACTCCTCGTATTCATTTGAAACTTGAGAGAAACATTAAAGGTGCCATTTGTAATAATTGAGGTAAAAGATTTTTAAAAATTAGCCACACGCATCAAAAGAATGAGAAGAAATAAGGGCAAAGATGTCATTAAAAAAATGACAAGGTATAGTGCTGCAGAAATATCAATCTGAATTAGCATGCTAAATTACTAGCTACAGCCCGACTGGTGTTGTAATACCAGTTTCGACCATGGGAGGCGGTATGCGGGCCACGCACATAACCACCAGCCAAACTGCAATACACGAATAAGTCGCATGTGTGGGAGTACAGCCCTCTACTACTACAGCTGCGTCCGAAAACTAAGGCAGCTGACTTGTTGACTTAAGAGGCATGAAGGCAGCTCAGAGAAATGCAATTCGGACAGCCATGGATTCGGACATGCCTTGATGCCTTCCTGCCTTGCAATAGGGTTTTCGGACGTATTTCAGTTCAGGGAAGAGAGCGGAAGAATGGCTAAAGCAAGAGACATTTACCACTACCACAACCATTCGCTGCAGAGAACAACGCGCTCGGAATCAAAAATAAAATATGATAAATAAAGGAACCGAACCAGAGTAAATACTGGCACTGCTTTTCATCGCTGGAGACAACTAATGGACATGAAAGAAATGAGGTTCGACTCTGAAATGACAACATTTCTTTTCGATTGGTAAGTAAGATGCTGTATTTCGCTAGAAGTTCACTTATAATAGGCCTTGGGATAACCTATGCTCAGCTTGTACATGAACTACGGCTTTGTGCAGTAAATGTGGCTCCATCTGAAAGCAGCTGATGGCGATTCACTTTTAATCAAGAAACCGGCTTCACTGACGAGAAGCGCAATGAATGACTATCGCATGCAAATTATCGCGCATCCTTAGCTGTTAGCATTTAATAGTTAGCTCTACCCACGGATCCGATCCGGTTTTCACCCGTTATCTACCAAGCTGATGCTAAAATGTAACATTAGCTAAGAAGCTTGAAATGTCTTCGATGATAATGAACACCAAATGGACGCACGAAACGTAGCGGAAAACATTGCAATTTTAATGAGACCGAATGTTTTTTTTTGTGACTAATGATAACTTAGTTGCTAATGTAAATCAAACTTGATATATGCTGCTAAATTTGCAGCTACTAAATTAAAATAGACCAACTCACTTTCTGGAGGTATACTGCCCCCGTCTGTTTGGAGTGTGGAGTATGAATTTATTTATTTTTTGGGGGACATTTTAAATGGTCCCTTTAAACAACATATTTACTTATTGTGTATGATAGTGAATACGCGTTGTTCACTCACTCTGTCTCGTGCAGTGCATTAATGTTCATTCGTATAAACTTCAGAGAAACATATTAAACAACATAACTTACTTGAAAGCGAACCGTCGCGTTGCTCTCTCTCTCGTTCGTTCGCTCACTCTCTCTCTCTCTCTCTCTCTCTCTCTCTCTCTTTCTTGCACTAAGGTAACGTTAATCCTTTAGAACGTTAAATCAATCTTTAGAAAGATTATTAAAACTACAAGTTATAAGATTGTAGGCTACTGTTTGTGTTTGATGGAATACAAACGCGTCATGCTGTCAGTCACTTTCTCTCGGTTGCTCGCACTAAAGGTAGCGTCATGGTTGGTTAGCGCAGTTGAAGGGGCGGTATCATTATAATAAATCCGCATGACCTATTTATTTACATGCTTGCAGAGAGAGCCTGACCAAAGCAAAGTTACAGGGTTGCTATTTTTCATGTTTTCTGGATTGGTAGAAGCACTGGGGACCCGATTATAGCACTTAAACATGGAAAAAGTCTGTTTTTCATGGAATGTCCCATTTAAACTGGGATCAACAAACCCTAGATTATTTTAAAACTCTACTTAATTTAATCATTGTGGGTCTAGTCTAATCCCTGTACTGGAAACAGCAATTTAATAATTAATATTGTTATTATACGTACTGGACGAGCACTGGATCCCTGCAGAGCCAACAGTGAGTCCTGGTCAGATTTTCAACTTCATCTCACTGCTAACGGTTAGCGTATTAAGAAATCCTGTCTTCTGTTGACAAACCACATAAAAAAAAAATCGAAGATGGCTTAATTATTTCTGTGCACACCAAAGCATTTACACGTCGCTAAAGACACCAGGCTAGATGGACGCCTGAAACACTGATTCGGCCGGTGTGAGAGGCTTCGAAACCTTTACAAATGTTTCAAATCTTCTTCTTTTGTGGGTTTACTGGCGGGTTGCAAACCAACTGAAAAGGTGCATATTGCCACCTACTGTACTGGAGTGTGATAAGGATAATCTGCATGATGCGGGTTAAATTATATTAATTAACGCGGTAAGAACCTCATTTTTGCTATTATTTACATACCCGCTTTTGTCCCTTCATTTAAAATATTACCCATTGTGAATTTTGTAATACCTTTGTCTTTTACTTCTCTAATATAAGGTATTATTTCCCGCTCACCCATGTCATTATAATGCTCCAAGACTCGGAGCCAGCAGCTACAGTCCTCCACCCAGTGACCCGCATTCTCAGACCACTCGTTTTTCAAGACAGCGCCCCCTGCCGTTTGTAAGATCGTATAACACCCTTATCCAAATGCCATTGAAAACAATAGGATGCAATATTACGGTCTCGTTTTATTTAAAGTTATCTAAATAAATATTTGGATTCCCTGCTTAATGCATGTGCCAAAAAACTCATTGTGTTCTCTGACTAACAAATTACTGAGTAGTCTGTAATATTTTTTCAGCATGTGTGTAATTACAAGAAAATTTCTGATGGAAGGGACACAATTACAGATTAAACTCTTTTATGTAAAATATTATGTGATATTATATTGCTGCAATGTTTTTTATGCAAATTCCAATTTTTTTCAGTTCAATCTATAATGGTCTTATTAACATTATATCACGCTAACATTACAAAACCTGTTTTTTGATATTTTGAATGCGAAGCAATATTTTAATATTTTATTACTAAAATAAGAATAGACAAAACACCAATAATAAACAATTCTGTACTTTATTGAACAATTACCTAAACATCATCTTGCTGTAAACAGGAGAAAGCAAAGAAAAGAAAGAATTGTGTTAGTGACTTTAATTTTCATATTCAATTGCATTAAAAAGAACTCCTCATTTATATAAGTCATTTTGGATGAAAGCATCTGCTAAATTAGTAAATGTAAAATTATGTAAATGCATAAGTAAGTAATTCCTGCAGGTGATATTTCCTTCTTTTTCAGTCTTTTGGAAAATGCTCTGTCAAATTCCTCGACTTCACTACAATAAAAGATGAATGCCATTGTGAAAAATATTGTGTAATAACAAATACCTTTTTTTTTTTTGTAAATGCAAATTACAAGCATACCTAGAGTGATAATAAGGGTCTTGGAGGAACACCTCCTCAGCTTCCTGCCAGGATAATGCCTGCATTTCACATAGGCCATGAATGATGGCCTGTCCATATAAATTACTACATCAATTAATTAATATAAAAACATTGCATATATGACAATAGAAACAATCCAATTGATAAACATGTTTGGGTCTACTTCAGGAAAAAGAAAACTACAATTAAACCCCACTTCATTCTTGAAGTTCAGTTGAGTTTTAGATTTATAAAGCTTTGAGGTATTGAAAAAGAATAGGACACCGCTGCTCACTGTCCTTGTAGACAGGCACACGTAGCTTTAGGGGGAACCACTTTGATGGTAATCAAAATCACTGCAGCATTTGTGACATTTTGGAATTTCTGGAAGTGAATTCTCCGTTTGAATTGTTATATCCATCTTTAAAAGAGAGAGAGAGAGAGAGAGAGTCAAACTCAAATTCAAATTTTAAGACCACCCCACAGAGTACATATAAGGAACCCAAACAAAAGGCCAAATGACATTCTAGCTGACATGTTAATACCATAGGCTGGTTAATAAATAGTGTAGGCATAGTGTAGGCAAAGAATAATGCCATTTCCAATTGCTCCGTTTGATTCTTTCGAAAGTCTTAGTTTCTGAAGATGCCAACGTACAGTCTGCAGCATCCTCTCAACATTGACTAATCCTAATAAATTAATAAAAAGCAAAAATGAAAAGAATAAAGTAAGAATGAATTAGGTCAGTTAAATGTCCAATGATCTTGCAAAAAGCAGTTCTGCATTGAATGGTCGATTAATGAAACAGCGGGCGTGAAAATATGTGTAATTTAAATGATATATTTCTATTGAATACAAAAATTAAAGATACAACAAAGGCAAATGTGTTTATTCTACATGAGAAGATTGATATGAAAGGCTCAACACAGTATAACCAATACATAGAAAAGACAAAGAAAATAAATACAAATTTGAAATCATAACTTACATGAACTTAAATGGAGAGTAACAAGAAAGGAAAAAGAAAAAAAATAAGGTCAATCAATCAAATTATATCAAAAGATCAAACAGGGTCATTTTATCAAGGCCTTTGGAAAAACACTTTAAATAATTTTTAATATAATGAGTAGTGGAAGAGATTTTAAGAATCTACATTTATGAATAAAATATTTTGCAAATATTACAATGTTATAAGCAAATAAAAATGAACACAGCAGTCTTTGGGTATTTCAATAAAATATGCTTTATAAAAGCAAAACCATCAACAACCACCACCCCTTTTTCCATTAACCAGTCCTGAACTGATATCCAGAAGATTTTGGAAAAAAATGCATAACAGAAAAGTCCTTGTTTAGCTGTGTCAACTTATACATTTTCCTCCCTTATAATTAAAACCTTGCACTTATTTTCTTGTCATGTGTTTTATTGTTGCTGCTAATTCTTTATTATTATTATTATTATTATTATTATTATTATTATTATTATTATGGGTTGTAACGTAAACTGTGTAAGACTTATAAGTAAAGTTACTGTTTGTAAATAAAACCATTCAAGTAAATAAATAAAAATCTACGGTAGTCTCGACGTCATCATCCCACGCCGGAAGCGCGTCTGGTCTGTCATCAACACACATGTGTCAGTTCTTCAACTTCTCTCTCTCCAAAGACACAAACTGCACATTTCTCGTGACATTTCTTACTTAGGGGCTTTATGGCTTGTATAGACCGCTCATCATAGCCGCCTGTATTATGCGTTTATTCCGCTGGACATTATTTACATGTAGAGCAATTAGATGCATTGAAAAGTATCAGTGTGTGAGACTCATGGCCACACAGACCTCCAGAAAGCCCAGACCTCCTAAAGATACCCTGCGACATGTGAAGATGAAGGAGAACCGCAGGCAGGGAGACCTGCACGGACCCTCCACCGTCTACGTGCAGGTGCTCGGGTCTGGAAGTCGAGATAATGGACCTTCTCTCTATGTCTTCTCTGAGTATAACAGGTGAATATATAGCGAATACTCATCTGATTCAACAAATAAACCACTGGTATTTCAATATTATGTTTGATAAATATCAAAATAAATACGATAACGTCACGTGAGTATAACAGGTATAGTGATTATGTCACTGTGTGAGTATTTACAATGACGTCATGTAATATTATAGAAGTGCTGCTAAACTATTACTAATAAATGATCATGTATATTGCAGGTATCTGTTTAACTGTGGTGAAGGAACACAGAGACTCATGCAGGAGCACAAGTAAGATTAAAACTTACACACAAAATCCAATCCAATAAATTACCTAATATTAACACCTGTTTGCATGTTTTCTTTGTGATTTGTTTTGTATCCAGAGTCAAAATTGCACGCTTGGACAACGTTTTCCTCACCAGAATGAGATGGGAGACAGTAGGAGGTTTATCAGGTCAGAATCTGACTTAAGTCATAGGTAGCTCATATATTTACTTTATTCTTAGTTTGACCGAATCTGTATTTTTTTTTAAAGGAATGATATTGACTCTTAAAGACACAGGAGTACCTCAGTGTGTTCTCTCTGGACCGCCACAACTGGTACGTGTGTGAAAGAGAGATTATATCTGTATGCAAAAGTCAGGTGCTGTTTTATGGGTAGGGGTGTCCCTGACTAAGGATTTACATATTCAAATCAAAAATGTAAAATCTTTCTATAGTCGACTGATAGTCATCTATGGGTGTGCGTGGGTTGGGAAGTGGACCAGACCAGGGGTCTCAGTTTTCATTTATAAAACTGCGTAGTATCTTTACTAAAAGTTACAAGATAACCACACTGTTTTCCATACATTTTAAAACGTTTATACCTGTCGAAAAAAATCAATCAACACCTAAATATGATCTTAAATATGACACGCAGAACACCTAGCTTATTAGGCTAAATTGCATGTGCCAGCACGCAACAGCGCAACATCAATACAACAAAAACAAAATGAAGTCAGAGTCAAGTAACAACGTGCAGAACAGGTGTGCAAAATGCATAAAGTGCAGGGGAACAAAACATAAGCCACAAATAGTTACAGCGAGGAAAATAAGTATATGACACATTAGCATGTTTATCACTAAGAGGATCTCCAAGTGTGCTACCGACACAAAATTTCCACCAGATGTAGCCATCAAGCCAAATATTGAATTCATCCAAAGAAATCAGAACATTTAAGTATACAAGTTGAGTCATAATAAATAAAGTGAAATGACACAGGTAATAAGCATTGAACCATGAAGAGAACAAGGTGCAAAAGGGCATGTAAAGCTAGGAGATCATCTGAAATCTGTCAGTATTGAGAGAGAAACCCTGCCCCCTATCAGTACTAATTGATATCGGGTGCTCCAAGAGCCACTCGGGCAAATGCTGATGTGTCAGATGCTTATTTTCCCCACTGTAAATCAGACCTGAGTGACCTATAAATTGAATAAAATAAAGAAATGAAAATGTGACAGAAGTATAGCCAGAACTGCCAACTTTGTCTTTTTAACTGCAGAAACAAAGAGACAACTGCTATATGGGTGATTCTCACGAAAACTTGGTTTTAAAAATGTCAAGCATGAAAATGTAAACATTGCTTAAATTTACTTTTTTTCCCACCAGACATTGAAAAACAAAGTCTGGAGTAAATGGGAACATTAATTTAAAAACTTTTACTTATCATTTAACACTTTTTGTAACATAATTAAAAAAATTAGTCCTAAAAAATCTCATTACCGCAACAGTCAGAAAACATCAACACTGACATATTT